>NC_138774.1:93010225-93170225 GCF_965119305.1 Pelophylax lessonae
CTCCACTTCCTTCCAAAAGGGTTGAAATAAAGGTGCAATCCCAAAGGATATGATAAAGTGTTCCTACCTTATTGCACCGTCTCCAACACAAGTAGAACAATATTAGCCTAGACAAATTATCTTATAGTTTTAGGCCCCTTTCACACGGGGCCGATCCGTTTTGAAGGCATCGCCTCACTGAGCAGGCGGATGACAGGTCTGTCTCCACCCACTGTGCAGAGACAGACCTGTCAGGGCCCTACTCTCCTCTATGGGGAGATAGGATGAAAGTAGACAGCCTGTCTGTTTTCATCCAATCCAACCCGCTGGACGGATGGCGAACGTATCGCCATATGTCTGTTTTCAGCAGATCTTGTCCGATCGGATGCCAGACATCCGCCTTCCCATAGAGGTCAATCGGTGGCCCGATCAAATCTGCCTGAAAAACAGACAGGTGGACCCGATTAGTCCGATCGTGTGAAGGGGGCCTTAGACTCTTACTCTTGGCAAATATAAACTAGTTTGCAATGTAAAATAAATGACAGTTAGACAAACAGTAACAATTAATACTAATAGACTCTGATAGAACCTATGACTCCAGGCATAAAAGTGGGAAGAAGGATCCTTTGATCAGACTGTTGCCCTCAACTCCTGGTGCCACTGGACAGCCACCTCTATAACCAAATACCGAACAATCAATTACCAAAAATGTAACAAATTATTTCTGAGGAGAGTTCCCCTTAAACGTGGGCAACTATTATACACAAAGTCCTTTAAGTGGGGGGATAGCATGTGCAAAGTGTCTCCTTGTTAAAACTTTAGTGCAATGAAATGGGATATGGTGTCTGTATGCAGTGTCTCTTTGGGTGTATAGAGGTTGGGCTCTTGCCCACTCACCAATCCAGATGATACCAGGCTCAATGGAATAGGATGTCCCTGGGTAGGCCCCTATAAAATCTGTCACCAGGGAAAGGTGCCTGACTGCACTTCTTACGTCGCTGGGATTCAGCAGAATCTGTGCCTAGGACGATGGGAATGACCCCTGACAGGAAGCTGGCAAATATGATTCGCTCACCCATCCACCAAAAGGCTCTTCACACTGACTAGGCCATAGCGCTCTTTGCGACCCTCTAAATGCCTGGGTCCCTGCTCCCAGCTGAAGGCCATGGTCTATTGAGAGTGACTCCTTCCCAACACAGGCTATATATTCCCTCTCCCAGCATTCTGTTCTCTCCCTCCAGCCAGCTGGAAATTGTAGTCCATGACAATCCGTCCTCAGTGCAAACTGGGCTCTTTGGACTAAATATCCCAAGATCATTTGCTCTACTGTCTGGTCTTGCTCTGCATTCAGGACATGACAATATAATGTTTAGGCTGAGCACTGGATGGAACAGCCTCACTGTGGCTGATGTTGTAGAGGACATGTGTCAAACACAAGGCCCGGGGGCCGAATCTGGCCCTCCAGGCCATTTTATGTGGCCCTCGCACCTCTCCTGCAATGCCTCCATCTTCTTCCCAGCAGCAGCACAAGGTAAGAGGAGGAGTGCAATGTGATGCAAGGGAGGGTGGGGGACTCAACTTCTGATGGTGGAGAGGCTCTTGACGTCTTATGTAAGGGTAGGGGATGCTCTGGACATCTAGTCCTACAGATACAACCGGCCCTTTTGAAGGCAATCATAATGCTGATTCGGCCCGCGATTAAATTAAGTTTGACACCCCTGTTGTAGAGTGTCCCCCCCCCCCCCCCCCAATGACACAGATGATTTAGCCCGCATCTAGATACATCTCTCTAATGCCATAAAAAAAAGTTTATGTCTAAAATATATGTTCCCATTTTTAGTACAGAGGCACAGTCCATACAAACATCCTATATGTTGCACGTATTTAGACTACCCTTTACCAAAAGTACTACTAGAAGAATAAGGCAAGTAAATGATCAGCCTTCTATTCTATGAGTTTGGTTATAGATGTACAGACTTAGAATGGGTGATCTGTAAGAAAAGGGTACACTGTATTGCCAATACAAATGCCCAAACTGTGCATGGTCAGCAGCAATGAGGACTGGGCATGGACCTATAGGGTGTGTTTTTGACAGCAACAAGACATGTGGGGAGCTGTGTGCCGCTCCTGGTAGCTCTTTTTGTGAAACAATAATACACATTATACCTCAGCTGAACTGAGCTTAGCAAGCTTTGGTTACATACAGTACATCCGGAAAGTATTCACTGTACTTCACTCTTTCCACAATTTTTTCTGTTACAGCCTTATTCCAAAATGGATAAAATTAACTATTTTTCTTAATATTCTACAAACAATACCCCATAATGACAGCATGAAAGAAGTTTGTTTGAAATCTTTGCAAATTTATTAAAAATAAAAAAAAACAACAAAAATACATGTACATAAGTATTCACAGCCTTTGCTCAATACTTTGTTGAAGCACCTTTGGCACCAATTACAGCCTCAAGTCTTTTTGGTATTATGATGCTACAAGCATTCTTTGCACACCTATTTATGGGCAGTTTCTCCCATTCTTCTTTGCAGGACCTCTCAAGCTCCATCAGGTTGGATGGAGAGCGTCGGTGCACAACCATTTTCAAATCTCTCCAGAGATGTTCAATCGGGTTCAAGTCTGGGCTCTGGCTGGGCCACTCAAGGATATTCACAGAGTTGTCCTGTAGCCACTCCATTGTTATCTTGGCTGTGTGCTTAGGGTCGTTGTCCTGTTGGAAGATGAACCTTTGTCCCAGTCTGAGGTCCAAAGCGCTCTGGAGCAGGTTTTCATCATGAATGTCTCTGTACATTGCTGCATTCATCTTTCCCTCGATCCTGACTAGTCTTCCAGTACCTGCTGCTGAAAAACATCCCACAGCATGATGCTGCCGCCACCATGCTTCACTGTAGCGATGGTATTGGCCAGGTGATGAGCGGTGCCTGGTTTCCTCCAGACATGACGCTTGCCATTCAGGCCAAAGAGTTCAATCTTTGCTTCATCAGACCAGAGAATTTTGTTTCTCATGGTCTGAGAGTCCTTCAGGTGCCTTTTGGCAAACTCCAGGCTGGCTGTCATGTGCCTTTTTACTGAGGAGTGGCTTCTGTCTGGCCACTCTACCATACAGGCCTGGTTTGGGGAGTGCTGCAGAGATGGTAGTTCTTCTTTAAGGTTCTCTTCTCTCT
This sequence comes from Pelophylax lessonae, assembly GCF_965119305.1. Classification (NCBI taxonomy): domain Eukaryota; kingdom Metazoa; phylum Chordata; class Amphibia; order Anura; family Ranidae; genus Pelophylax; species Pelophylax lessonae. The sequence goes on from NC_138774.1 coordinate 93,013,382, forward strand.
ACAGAGAAATGCTGGAGCTCTGTCAGAGTAACCATTGGGTTCTTGGTCATGTCCCTGACTAAGGACACTTCTCTAGGAAGAGTCCTAGTGGTTCCAAACTTCTTCCATTTACTGATAATGGAGGGCACTGTGGTCACTGGGACCTTCAATGCTGCTGCAGAATTTTTTCTGTACCCTTACCCAGATCTGTGCCTCCATACAATCCTGTCTCGGGGGTCTACAGACAATTTCTTGGACTTCATGGCTTGGTTTGTGCTTTGACATGCACTGTTAACTGTGGGACCTTATATAGACTGGGTTGTGCCTTTCCAAATCATGTCCAATCAACTTAATTTACCACAGGTTGACTTTAATCAAGTTGTAGAAAAATCTCAAGGATGATTAGTGGAAACAGAATGCACCTGAGCTCAATTATAAGTATCATGGCAAAGGTTGTGAATAATTATGTATAAGTGATTTTTTTCATTTTTTATTTTTAATAAATTTGCAAATCTTTAAAACAAACTTCTTTCATGTTGTCAATATGGGATGTTGTTTGTGGAACTTTAAGGAAAAAAAATGAATTTAATCAATTTTGGATAAAGGCTGTAACATAAGAAAATATGGAAAAAGTGAAGCGCTGTGAATACTTTCCAGAAGCCCCCCACCTGCAGACCCACAACCACTGGCCACAGTTCTGGGGATGAGACCCTTGTCCCCATCAACATAGGGACAAGGTGCTTTGGGTTGGGGGCCCCCCTGCCCCAAAGCACCCACCCGCCCATGTTGAGGGCATGTTGCCTGGTATGGTTCAGGAGGGTGGGTGTTCGCTTGTTCCCCATCTTTCCTGAGCTGCCAGGCTGCATGCCTGGATAAGGGTCTGGTATGGATTTAGGGGGGCCCCACGCCATTTTTTTTTTACATTTTGCCTTGGGGTTTCCCTTAAAATCCATACCAGACATGCTATTTTTCATACTTTTTAATTGTTGGCTAATTTTTACAATCAGCTGTTAGTGCGGAAGGCCGCTGACAGCTGATGAGTCATCTGTTGTTAAGGATGCAGCGGCCGGTTTCCCAGCCCGTTGTTTAGCAAACAGCATTGTCCCCCGACCCCCAGGCTGTTTTTTGACGAATCCCGGTCCGCTCTTTAGCAACCAGCTTAATGCGGTAAATTGTTACATGAAATGATGCAGTAATAACTGCTAAATCAAACAAATACTGCATTTGGTATTTAACCACTTGCCGCCCGCCATATACCAAAATGACGCCGGCAAAGTGGTTGCTCTATCCTGACTGGCCGTCATACGATGTCCAGAAGGATAGACTTCCCTATGCGCCCCCCGGGGGGCGCACAGAGTGGCGATCGGTGCTGCGGTGTGTCACTCTGACTCACTGCATCTCCAATTTCGGTAAAGAGCCTAATGACGTAGGCTCTTTACCATGTGACCAGCTGTGTCCAATCACAGCTGGTCACATAGTAAATAGGAAGCGCCGTTGACAGGCACGAGTAGAGAAGAGCCGATCAGAGGCTCTCCTGACAGGGGGGGGGGGGGTCTGTGCTGGTAATCAGAGCATTGATTACCAGTACAGACCCTTGGAGGATGCCACTAGAGCCACCAGGGATTTCCCACCCATAGCCACCAGGGATGTCCACCCATAACCACCAGATATGGCCACCAGGGATGCCAATCAGGCTTAAGGGACCCTTTCAGTGCCCTCCTCATCAGAGCTGCCCATGATTTCCATCTATCAGTGCCACCCACCAGTGCCCATCATTGCCATCTATCAGTGCTGCCCACCAGTGCCCAGGCATCAGTACTGCCTAACAGTGCCCATCAGTGCCATCTATCAGTGCCTATGTGCCCATCAGTGCTGCCTATCCATGCCCATCAGTGCCACATATCAGTGCCCATCAGTGCCGCCTATCAGTGCCCATCAATGCTTCATATCAGTGCCACCTATCAATGCCCATTAGTGCTGCATATTAGTGCCAGCCCATCAGTACCATCTCATCAGTGCCACCCCATCAGTGCCTCCTCCTCAGTGCGGCCTCATCAGTGCTCATCAGTGCAGGAAAAAAAACTTACCTATTTACAAAATTTTATAACATAAACAAAAAAACTTTTTTTTTTTTTTCAAACTTTTTGGTCTTTTTTTATTTGTGTAGCAAAAAAGAAAAACCTTGCGATGATCAAATACCACCAAAGAAAACTCTATTTGTGGGAAAAAAATTACATAAATTTGGTTTAGGTACAGTGTTGCATGACCGTGCAATTGTCATTCAAAATGCCAACAGCACTAAAAGCTGAAAATTGGACTGGGCAGGAAAGTGCCCTTTATTGAAGTTAACGGTAAATTCTTAGTGAATTGAACTTTCACAACTGATTAACCACATGCGATATTTTACCACATTTTATTTTCCATTATTTAACTCTTAGTGAATTGACCCTATTGTATGTAGATGTCTGCCATTCTGCTTTAGATGCCAGTGCTGTTTTAGCTCTGCTATGGAAGGATTACTGGAGCACCATTGAGCAACTACTGAGAAATGAGCCTGTCAGTGGCTCATCATATTGCATTCTATAGGGTTATCTAAGTAAAAACATAAGAAACAACAAATCCTATAGTACACTCACTGTAAACATATCTACTTTATTTTCTTTTCCTAGGAGATCCAAATACCTGAAGATAATGTCTGAGGAAGATTGCAACCCTTACCTATATGGTCTCGATGTCCGTTCTGATCTGAAGAGCTTCCCGTCTTCGCTGATGGGCAGATCGTTGTTCAATGTGTGCCTATTTATGTCTATAAAGTATATTTATGCAAATATTACTGGGATTTTTATATTAAATGTGTCTAAAGATGTTTCTGAACAGTAACCATTTTGTATATAGATGAGTGTTGGTACACTGTTAATAAATATATATATGTTGATTTGTAAAAATGAGTCCTGTTGGCTTTTCTCAACCCCGTCCCTTTGTTGCTTGCCTTGAATACATGGGTGTCAAAATAGTCTCTGTTGTTGCAAAACCAAAAAAACGTACCCAAAAGTAAGCCTGCAAAAGGAGCTTAAAGTGACTGTACATTTTTTTTTTAATTTAGTTTTTACATAACAAATAGGTTTATATTTACCTGCTCTGTGCAATAGAATTTTTCTATCTTCTTCTCGGATCCCCTGCCAGTGCTTCCGACTCCTACTCTTCTTGGTGTGCCACCATAGGAAGCCACTTCCTATGGTGGCACACCTGTGGATTCAAACCTGAGCCATGCTGCCTGTGTCTATAGACACAGACAGCGCTGCTTGACCCTGCCCCCCACTCCCTCATCACAGGATTTGATTGACAGCCAAGCCTGTGAGAGCTGAGAGAATTGGAAAAAGCTGCTACCGACGGGCACAGTGGAAAGTGGGTGGGGGGGCATGGAATGTGGGGGGGGCATGCTACTACCTAAACGTCTTTTACCTTAAAGGAGTTGTAAAGGCAGAAGGTGTTTTTTTTCTTAATGCATTCTATGCAATATTATAAAAAGCCTTCTATGTGCAGCTGCCTCTAATACTTACCTGAGCCCTATCTCTGTCCAGTAATGTCCATGAGTCCCTCGACCGTCTGAGACTTTCCCTTCTGATTGGCATGTGGCTGTCAGTAAAAGTCAGTTAGCCAATCAGGAGAGAGAGGGGGTGGGACCGAACCGCACCCCTGTGACTCAGCTCAGGTGCCCCCATAGCAAGCTTCTTGCTGTGGGGGCACTCAGCAGGAGAGAGGGGCTAGAAGCAGCAAAGAGGGACCCGAGAATAGGAGGATCCAGGCTGCTCTGTGCAAAACCACTTCAGGTAAGTATAATATTTTTGTTATTTTTCATTAAAAAAATTAGACTTTACAATCACTTTAAAGTGTATATAAACCCTCACTTTGTAAAACAACCCACTTGGTTTAAAATAGAAATAAAAGACAAAACTTTGTATATACATATATAAAACCTTATAAATACCTTTTTACCAGTGGCGGCTGGTGCTCAAAATTTTTGGGGGGGCGCAAACAAACCAATGATGGGGGTTATGGACACTGACACCAATGAGGGGGAGGGGGAGGCGGCGCACAATCTAATGCAACACTCCCTAGAGATCAGTCCTAATAGCTTAATAACAGGTAGACTGCAGTTCCTAGACAGATAAGCCATCCTGTGCTGTCCTGGGATGTGGTGTGCATACGAATGCCTGCTGTCTCCATAGACGCTGTGCTGATCCATCAGCAGCATTAGTATTCCCATCCCTGTTTGTCACAGTGTTCTCAGCCCTGGCCATCACAGTGTTCCCATTCCTGGCCATCACAACAATTCCATCCCTGGCTGTCACAGCATTCCAGTTCCTGGTCGAAACAGCATTCCCATCCCTTGCCATAACAGCAACCTCATCCCCAGCCATCACAAAATCCCCATCCCTGGCCATCTAAGCACCTTCTATCCCTGGTCAACATTAGATCTTCATCTGTGGTCATCAAAGCATATCCCATCCATCACAATGTCCCCATATCCCTGACCATGTATGGTACCCCTTGTCTTCTCCCAGCCTGCCATTGCTGGCAATGTAGGAGGAAGCAGGCTGAACCAGATGGTTTATAGTTGTACAACAGAATTAACTGGATTTTTTATGAAGAAAAGTTTTGAAGGTAAAGCATAGATATAACCAAGTATCTGGAGTTGCCTGAACTTAATGCCAGAGTAGAAGGCAAGGGGAGCCAGGAAGTCAATTTTAAAGTGACCCTAGAACATGCATTAATGTGCCTGCAACATTATATAAAATTAACAGACAATATGGAAAGTGGTATCAACATTTAATGGTGCAAAACTATATAATGTGTTCAATATTTGCATAACAGAGAGTCTAGGATTTGGTTACACCTTAGAGATTTGATAAATAACCAAGGTTGTCAGCAGGTTCTTCGATGTGCCTACTTTATGGAGCCACCACAGAAGGTAAGGTAAGCCCACATCAATAAAGAAGATGCAATACTGTGCTTGGAACTATGGATCCAATCTCCTCTGGTATAGGAAATTATATGAAAGGTACAACACTGTGTAATGTGGTTTATATTGGCATACCAGATTGCCTGGGACTGGTACCAGAAGATTAATCAGCAATCTCAAATGGTAGTTAGAGGGTCTTACTCTATAGACCTGTAGAGCTGTAGAAAGTAATGTTAGTGCACAGGTCTACTTTAAAGATGAACTCCAGGATTTCAGCCACTTTGTGCTGACATACCATAAGCAACTTCAGAATAGGTAAATATAGGCATCTTTCTTTTTACAGGGTAGATAGAATAGGCTTAGGATGGGGGTGGGAGTAGGTTTACCCTTAGTTAGGACTGAGCTTGCGGCTTCTCCGGCGTGGGCGAGTTCTCTGTTCTCCCGGCTCCCGCCTCCTCCCCAGCCAATGGCATGGGGTTTGCCTTTCGGCCAATCAGGAAGCGTGTATCGAGAACAGGCATATCTCCAGTGGTGGGATTCAGCCGGTTCGCACCGGTTCTATAGAACCGGTTACTAACTTTCTGCAAGTTCGCAGAACCGGCTGATCCCTCTGCGCATTAAAGAGGAGCAGTACAATTGAATGTCCCGCGCTCGGACCCGGTCCCGCAGACGTGGCGGCCGGGGAGCGGAGCAGTGCGCCCCGACGCGCCCATTCTGTGACAATAGCGAATGAGAATTCGCTATTGTCACACGGATCCTCCTCCTGGCCAATCAGGGAGCGGGTCCTCCCGCTTCCTGATTGGCCGAAAGGCAAACACCGTGCCATTGGACGAGGAGGAGGCGGCGCTGGAGGACTGAGGACTCTGAGACATGGGGAGCCGGGGACTGAAGAGAAGCTGCAAGACCGTCCATGAGGTAAGTGCATGGGTCTCGCGGGGGGATCGCTGGCACTCTGCAATCATTGGGGGCAATGCTGTGGCTGGCACTCTGCAATCATTGGGGGCAATGCTGTGGCTGGCACTCTGCAATCATTAGGGGCAATGCTGTGGCTGGCACTCTGCAATCATTGGGGCAATGCTGTGGCTGGCACTCTGCAATCATTGGGGGCAATGCTGTGGCTGGCACTCTGCAATCATTAGGGGCAATGCTGTGGCTGGCACTCTGCAATCATTGGAGGCAATGCTGTGGCTGGCACTCTGCAATCATTAGGGGCAATGCTGTGGCTGGCACTCTGCAATCATTGGGGGCAATGCTGTGGCTGGCACTCTGCAATCATTGGGGGCAATGCTGAGGCTGGCACTCTGCAATCATTGGGGGCAATGCTGAGGCTGGCACTCTGCAATCATTGGGGGCAATGCTGTGGCTGGCACTCTGCAATCATTAGGGGCAATGCTGTGGCTGGCACTCTGCAATCATTAGGAGCAATGCTGTGGCTGTCACTCTGCAATCATTAGGGGCAATGCTGTGGCTGGCAATCTGCAATCATTAGGGGCAATGCTGTGGCTGGCACTCTGCAATCATTGGGGGCAATGCTGTGGCTGGCACTCTGCAATCATTGGGGGCAATGCTGTGGCTGGCACTCTGCAATCATTAGGGGCAATGCTGTGGCTGGCACTCTGCAATCATTGGGGGCAATGCTGTGGCTGGCACTCTGCAATCATTGGGGGCAATGCTGTGGCTTGCACTCTGCAATCATTGGGGGCAATGCTGTGGCTGGCACTCTGCAATCATTGGGGACAATGCTGTGGCTGGCACTCTGCAATCATTGGGGGCAATGATGTGGCTGGCACTCTGCAATGATTGGGGGCAATGCTGTGGCTGGCACTCTGCAATCATTAGGGGTAATGCTGTGGCTGGCACTCTGCAATCATTAGGGGCAATGCTGTGGCTGGCACTCTGCAATCATTGGGGGCAATGCTGTGGCTGGCACTCTGCAATCATTAGGGGCAATGCTGTGGCTGGCACTCTGCAATCATTGGGGGCAATGCTGTGGCTGGCACTCTGCAATCATTAGGGGCAATGCTGTGGCTGGCACTCTGCAATCATTAGGGGCAATGCTGTGGCTGGCACTCTGCAATCATTGGGGGCAATGCTGTGGCTGGCACTCTGAAATCATTGGGGGCAATGCTGTGGAACTCTGCATTGATTGGGGGCAATGCTGTGGCACTCTGCAATGATTGGGGGCAATGCTGTGGCTGGCACTCTGCAATGATTGGGGGCAATGCTGTGGCTGGCACTCTGCAATGATTGGGGGCAATGCTGTGGCACTCTGCAATGATTGGGGGCAATGCTGTGGTCACTGTGCATTGAAAGGGGGCACGCTGGTCTCTCTGCATTGAAAGGGGGGCACGCTGGTCACTGTGCATTGAAAGGGGGGCACGCAGGGCTGGTCACTGTGCATTGAAAAGGGGCACGCTGGTCTCTCTGCATTGAAAGGGGGGATGCAGCGCTGGTCACTGTGCATTGAAAGGGGGGCATGCTGGTCACTGTGCATTGAAAGGGGGCATGCTGGTCTCTCTGCATTGAAAGGTGGGCACGCTGGTCACTGTGTATTGAAAGGGGGGCATGCTGGTCACTGTGCATTGAAAGGGGGGCACGCTGGTCACTGTGCATTTAAAGGGGGCACGCTGGTCTCTCTGCATTGAAAGGGGGCACGCTGGTCACTGTGCATTGAAAGGGGGCATGCTGGTCACTGTACATTGAAAGGGGGCACGCTGGTCACTGTGCATTGAAAGGGGGCACACTGGTCATTGTGCATTGAAAGGGGGAACGCTGGTCACTGTGCATTGAAAGGGGGCACGCTGGTCATTCTACATTAAAAGGGGGCACGCTGGTCACTGTGCATTGAAAGGGGGCACGCTGGTCACTGTGCATTGAAAAGGGGCACGCTGGTCATTCTGCTGGGAAAGTCGGAACTGGTTACTAAAATTTTTGAATCCCACCACTGCATATCTCCATTTCCAGTGTGCTTAAAATTACGCTAATGCTGGTATTAGAAATAAATGTCCCAGGCATGCATGTTACATACATTACTGTGCATTATAGTAACATGCCATTACCACAATGCAGAAGTGTAAGTAAACCTTGGAACACTAATCTATCCAAAACAGTATGTGAACCCGAACTGTGTATTTTGATGTTTTGCTAGAATTCACTTTTGATTTCCAATTAAGCGCTGTCTAAAAGGAATCACACTATTCACTAATAGGCTACAGTCTTTCACACTGGTTTACATCAAAACTGCCCGTAAAACACCTTTGCATTAATGGAGTGTTTTTGATGCCCTTTTGCTGCATTTGCAGTACATTTTTTAAAGGACATGTGACTCAAAAACTGCACCAAATACGCTTAGCATATGCGTTTGTGAAGCGTTTATTGAATGCGGTTCCCATTCATTTCAATGGGGAGGAGCGTTTTGGTGCGTTTTTTTTTTTTTCCAACTAACCAAACATGCTCCAAAAATGCGGCAAGCAGGATTTTTTACACCGCCCCAGTGTGAAATCATACGTGGAATTTAGAGGGAAGCATTTTCTTTAGTTTTTTAGGGGCTTTTTTTTTTTAAAACACAAAATAGCTTTAAAAACTTCTCAGTGTGGAAGCAGCCTAAGGTGACAAATCTGTCATGCTCACTGCATGCTGCAAAATATTAGTCATTGTTTACACATTCCTCGAAAATAATCAAAGTAATTTTAGAACGTATTTGGACATACAGTATGTCCTGCTAGTCAACATTTTTACTGTGCCTGCTCAGAGAATGTTCCACCTTGACAAACAGCATCAGGAAACATAATCTTTAATCAGTTATGTAATGAATGTATTATTCACTGCCAGCTCATTAGATTACGTGCTGTGCTGGCAGTGTTGGACACAGCGCAGGTGCAATGAAAGATTTCATTAAATATAAGCCAAGTGTATTCATTTTTTTCTGGACTATTCAGATCAGTCAAAGTCAGTGAGCCAATGGGAGTGTAGCATTTCTAGAATACCAGTGGACAGAACCATTGTGGGTACTTTAAGTATTAGTTTACTTTTACAAAAAAAAATAATAAATGCACATTTGTTTTCAGGTAAATATATATATGCATTCATTATTTTTTTTTTGTTAGGAACCTGTAAAGCATTGTACTCATGATCAGCAGATCCTGGGTGTAATGCCACGGTCCTGCAGACTGTCTGCCCGTACCTCCGATACAGCCAGATAGTTACACTCTTGACAATCCTCGTTTGGCTGTACACCTCCTATGGATCACAGGAGTGCAGTTCGTTCTGCATTTCTGTGACCCGTTCTCAGCAGATAGTAAAGTCCGCTCTCTGCTGACATCACAGACGTTGATCCAGGCAGTGTGTCATCACGACCATGGAGTAGGGATCCGCCAGGTGCCTGGACCAACACCTGGCTCAGCCACCCAGCAAACCGCTGAGAGCCTGAGCCGCCGCTCTGCCCCTTCACAGCTCAGCGTTCCAATAAGCGAGGAGGGAGCAGAGCAGAGAGCTGCTGACTGACAGTGGACATCGCTGGATAGAGATGGGGCTCAGGTAAGTATTAGGGGGTGCTGGGGTGACTGCTACACACAGAAGGCTTTTTATCTGAATGCATAGAATGCCTTTACAACTCCTTTAACTTCTTCCCATCCTCGCTACAGCCTATATACGGCTGCAGCGCGGACTCGAATTTTCGGGAGGCCGTTTTTAAACGGCCTCCCAGTGACAAGCCCCCAGCGCGCTCCCGCGAGCGCGCTGCGGGGAAAATCTGTGTCAGCCGTGTCCCTTGGACACGGCCGATCACAGATCGTGGTGAATGGCCAATCACAGCGGCCATTCACCACGTGATCGGGCCGTCCAATGGGGCCGCTCCTTCCTCACACGGAGCCTGCAGTGTGAGGAAGGAGGGGGAGCCTCACAGCGCCGGGGACACAGGAGAATGTAATCAGGGCACCGATCACCAGTGCCCTGATTACTGAAGGTAAAAACACACACACAGTGCCCCCCCATCAGTGCCCACAGTGCCCGCCATCAGTGCCCCCCATCAATGCCCACAATCAGTGCCCATAGTGCTGCTAGTCAGTGCCCATCAGTGCCTGCTCATCTAGGCACTGATGAGCACTGACTGGCAGCACTATGGGCACTGAGTGTGGGCACTGATGGTGCTGCCCATCAGTGCCGCTCATCAGTGCCACCCATCAGTGTCCAGTACCATCCATCAGTGCCGCCTATCAGTGCCCATCAGTGCCGCCCGTCAGTGCCGCCTCTCAGTGCCGCCTCTCAGTGCCCAGCAGTGCCACCTCTCAGTGCCCAGCAGTGCCACCTCTCAGTGCCCAGCAGTGCCGCCTATCAGTGCTCATCAGTGCCGCCTATCAGTGCTCATCAGTGCCGCCTATCAGTGCCGCCTATCAGTGCCACCTATCAATGCCGCCTATCAATGCTCATCAGTGCGGCATATTAGTACCTCCTCATCAGTGCCCATAAGTGCCACCTCATTAGTGCCCATAAGTGCCACCTCATCAGTGCCCATCAGTGCAGCCTATCAGTGCCCATCAGTGCCGCCTCATCAGCGCACATCAGTGAAGGAGAAAAATTTATTTTCAAAATTTACTCGCAGAAAATAAGAAAAACTTTTTTTTTCAAAATTTTCTGTCTTTATTCTTTTTTTTTTGTAAAAAATAAAAAACCCAGAGGTGATTACATACCACCAAAAGAAAGCTCTATTTGTGTGAAAAAAATGATAAAAATTTCATATGGGTACAGTGTAGCATGACCGCGCAATTGTCAGTCAAAGTGTGACAGCGCTGAAAGCTGAAAATTGGCCTGGATGGGAAGGGTGTTTAAGTGCACAGTAGGCAAGTGGTTAAAAAAAAGGGGCGGAGAGCTCAAATTGCACTCTGTAGAGCTCAGTGAGGAAAGCCGATTGGATGGAAGTGACACACCCCCCTCCACACTGCACAAAGGAAGAGAGCTGAGGCTGTTAATCAGCTGGAGCTCTTCCCCGTCTTCTTTTTTATCTTTCTGTCAGGAAAACTTGTCAGAAGTGACTCATGCTGATAGCAGGGGAACGAAGCAGCAGACAGAAATGATACTTAGTGCTCCTAATTGAGACAAATACACACGACAGAGGGATATGCTTTGTTCATATTTCATATCTGAGATTTACAACCACTTTAAAGCCCAACTCTGGGAATTGTAAAAAAAACAACACTTGCAGTGGTGGATGAGGAAAACAGTGTAATACTTACCTTAATCCTCACTCCAGCAGGCTCCCTAGTGAGCCTTCCTCCTTTTTTGGATATCCAAAAGGCCTTCAACAGTATGTCTTGGCCATACCTCACATTCCTCTTAAGTCAGCCATAGATGAATCGAAATTAGTCCAGTTCACCAGCAAGCTGATTTTTTTAAAATCGCTCCATGGATCGACTTCAGTACAACCAATCTGTTGTTTTCTATCACCCGCAGTGAGCATTGTATTCTGCAGGTGGGGAGGGCTCCCTGTGCTCCCTGCTGGCAGAACACAATAGTGGGATTCCCCATCAACACTGTGTTTATGGGAGAATCAAGCAATTTTCTTTCCTTTACCCGATGTTGAAGGAAAGAAAGCTGTAAAAATGTATAGCCTACCTTAGAGGTTTTAGGCTTTGGCCCCCATTTTATGGCCTGGATAGCTGCACTATATGATGATCCTAAGGCCTTTGCCCAGTTTAGATCACCCCACTGCCCCATACAGAGGGACATGAGACAGGGTTGTCCATTATGTCCATTACTGTTTGCCATAGCGGAGAAACTGTTGTCCATCTCAGTCAGCGCTTTCTCCCAGATGTGTGGCGGTCGAGGTAGCAGGGCATTATTATAAGATATGCCTTTTTGCTGATGATGTCGTGCTGCTCCTTACCAATCTGGTAATCTCCCTCCCCAATCTAGTTAAACTACTTACTACTTAAAGATTTTTCGCCCTTTCAGGGCTACATGTTGGGGAGGTCGATTTACTAAAAGCAAATATACTGTGCACTGCAAGTGTAGTTGCTCTAGATCGGAGGGGAAGCTCTGTTGATTTCTATCATCCAATCATGCAGTTTTTAGTTTTCCATGCATATGATTGGGTATTCTTTGAAAATGTAAGCTTTACCTCATTTACTAACCTCTGGAGCATGTTCACTGTATTATTGCCCTTAGTAAATCAACTGCAATGAGTCTAAGTTTAAGGCCATGAACATATCCCTTACATCAGGCCAACTACAATCTCTCCAGGCTAACTACTCTTATCATTGGCTCTCAGGGCACCTCCCTTACCTGGAGATTTACCTCACCCCCACGTACGATTCACTTTATGAAGCTAAAGCTGGCTATAGATGCATAAAATATTAGCCAGTTTAGCAGGAACTAGCTGAGACTCCATCCATCTATGGGCAGGCTGGTTGCAGTGAAGTAAATCCATTGATCGGCTTTAGTAAAACCAGCCCGTCAGATTTTTTTCTTAAACATAGTGTTCTGCCATCAACATTTGCTGAAAGTATGGTACTCAGTTCAGTACTCTATGAAGCTGATGTCCTCCCACTTCCCACTGGCAACCTTGTTTCCTAACCCTTTCTTTATCCCAGATCTGGAGGAAGCTGGTTCATTCCAATGGTGGGGGGCTTCGGGGATGCACCGCATCCAAGACCTCCTCATCCAAAAGGGGGTTTGACCTACAATACTCTGCGTACTTCCCATAAGATCCCTCCCTCTGAACTGTTCCATTATCCTCAAATATGGAACTTTGTTCAATCACACCTTAGACATGCGTATTTACTACTTACATTTTCTTCTTTTGAGTGTGTCTATCACACTGACCCATTAATGAAAGGCATTCTGTCCCTTCTTTTAAAAATCCTGGTTGTTGGGGATATGTCTGACCACCCGCCTTTCACCGCTCAATGGGAGGCAGACCTGGGGACACCACTGGAAGCCCATCAATAGTCCCAAATATGGGATACTGTTGCACATGGGTCAATCAATTCCTCCTTCTTGGAGGCAAACTAAAGACTTATGCTGCAATGGTACATGGTACCATCAAGACTAGCTAAATTTACCAAAGGCGCCTTGGACTGCTGCTTCTGGGTTGTGGTTCGGCTGGCACTTTGTCACATGTGAGGTGGGAATGTCCGCAAGGGTGTACCAACTAATCTAGTTGATTTTGGATAAAGTATCTCTAAAAATCCATATGAGGCATTGCTCAATTTGAAAACCGATCAATACACTGTCAACCAATTCAATCTGACATCCTTTTCTTTCGCCATCCAAACTTGGGCTAGAAACTGGAAATCAGGGGTCCTAACTAAAGCACAGGTCAAAACTAAGATGATATGATACTTGATTAATGAAAAATGGTCTCAGTCCTGCAAGACAATGTCCAGAATTTCAAAATAAATTTGGAACCCCCGGATCTCCATTTGCAGGGTGGGGGGGGGGGGGGGGGGGTTTGGCTGGGAACCCAAATGACCCATCGTGGTCACTTTGACAGGCATCTAGTTGCCATCAAGGGGTTCACCCTAGAATGTGGGATCCTCACTAGTCCTGTTCCAACCCATCCCTTACCCCTTATCCCCCCTCCCAACTCCCCCCCCCTTTTTTTCCTGTCACTCTTTTCTCATCTTCCTTTCTATTCTACTGTCTTCCAATCCATGCTACATTTCACAGGGTTCGTTATTGCACATTGGTATTTTCTCACTCCCCCTTCGAGAGGAAGGGTGCCATAAACTTTGAAGCAGCATGTGCCCCTCTCTATACCCACCAAACTCTTTGGGGGTTGGCCCCACTCATAGCATGTGCCATTTTGATGAGGAGAGCACATCCCTGCTACTCACCCTTGGCCAGTACAGGGTTTACTCTCCACCCAAGGTAGGGTTAAATAAAATTCCTGTAGCGCTCTGTACCTTTTACTTATCTTCGATGTAATATCATGAACATTCCCTGCATTGTGACCTATGTATAAGCCACTGTGGAATTTTCTATTTCTATGTCAACAGTACGATTACGTTTCTAAAAACTTTAATAAAAACTATTGAAACAGAAAAATGTATTTGCTAACAGTCAGCGCAGCCAGAGGACACAGGAAGTTATCAGCCCACAAAATTTCTTGCAAAATCGAAAGGTTTTTTCCCAACGTATCAAAAAATATAACAAAACACTTTCAATGGTATATTTAACAGACTAAGGGTTATGTTTGGCAGAAAATACTGGCAAAGCAAAGCATTGTAACTGCAGCATGTGTATATTCTCATCTGCCGCTTTTGCAGCTTAAAGTGATTGTAAAGTCTTGTTTTTTTCCCTATAAAAATATCAAACATATTATACTTACCTGCTCTGTTGAAGTGGATTTGCACAGAGCAGCCTGGACCCTACTCTTCTCGGGTCCCTTTTCTGCTCTCCTGGACCCTCCCTCCTGTTCAGTGCCCCCATAGTAAGCAGCTTGCTATGGGGGCACCAAGCTAAGTCACAGCTCTCTTTTTCCATTCAAACATTGAGACTCAGCCTGGCCCGCCCCTCTATGTCCTGATTGGCTAGCAGCCAATGGCGCCGCAACTGTGTTTCAACCAATCAGGGGGGAGAATCTTGGATGGCTGAGACACTTGTGGACAGTGCTGTACAGAGAGGGAGCTCAGGTAAGTTTAGGGGGCAGAGGGGTGCTGCTGCACACAGAAGGTTTTTTAGCCTAATGCATAGAATGCATTAGGCTAAAAAACCTTCTGCTTTTACAACTCTTTTAAGGGGGAGTTGTTGGTGGACTCAAGTGTAAACGAGACCTAAAAGGGAACAAATAAGAGAAGTTCACTGTAAAGCCCTTTTCACATGGGCAGTGATTACACAGATCAAAAACGTGTAGGCAGGTGCCTAAGGAGAGTTTGTGCTAGCCTAGTAATGGTCTGCACAGGCTGGTGAAAAGGTTAACTTTAAGGACCTGTTCTTGAGCTTCCACTCTGTGTGTTACATAATAGGGGGAAGATATGGTTCAAGAGGGCTTCGGCAGCAGAGCTGAGAGAGAAAGAGAGAGAGAGAGATTGGGAGCAAGGAGACCCCGAGGAAGAGTTGGAATGCACCAAGTAGATGAAACCCGGGAGTCCGAGAGCCAGCATGTAACCCTATGAGACACTGTGGTTCCAGTGGACACTACCATTTGTTGGAGATCGCTGCTCGACAGGACCCTATTCTGTCACTGGGAGTGAGGTGGCAGAGGACACCAGGTAGTGTCTCTTCTAAATGCAGCATACATCAAGCAAAGTGTGTAGTAACACAGGACAGCACTTTTTCAGAGGGACACTGTGTAAATAACTGCTGCACACAGTGTATGGCACATCCCTAAGCTGGGGGGGGGGGAGGCATAATGTTTGATTTTCACATTAATGTACCCCTGCCTTGTCCCAGGCATTGGTGAGTGCGTACACAGGAAAGGTACCCCCACTTATGGGGCAAAGTGGTCATGCCCCCAACTGGAATGCAATGTATTCCTATGGGTGATCAGATGTAACTCCCTGTAGGCACCTGCCTACACGGTTTTGATCTGTGTACTGTCCATGTAAAAAGGGCTTTACAATGAAGTTCTCTTTTGGTCTCATTTACACTTTAGTCCACCTGCAACTCCCCCTTATCTGCCCACATCCAGATTCATTCAGATTTGTTGGACCAAATGCACTACTTTTGCGTCCAGGTCTGTTTTGCTAAACCTGACTGGATGTGGCTGGATTCATGTGGATGTAGATCTCCTTACATCCGGCCACTTATAGGGATTAAAGGGGTCTCTTTTTTTTTCCAGCACAAAATGTGGGAAAAATTGGAATGGACATAGTAGTCACATATGCAACATGACATCCATTTTTGTTCTGAGCTGACGCAGAAGGGAATCAATCTAGGATCCCTTGCTGAGATAGGACCGGGTGAAAAAGGGCCATAGGGTTTGCATATAGTTTAGTACATTTGCCTCCATCAAGATTAACAGAAGAAGCACTGACTAGCACTCAGTAGTTGGACATCACATGATTTTCGCTTTCAGCAACTGAAGAAAATACCCATTATTTTAAAAAATAAATAAATGTTAATATTAAAACGAATTCACCAAATGGTAAACAAAATGATAATGGAATAAATCTGCTTATTTTCTTACACACAGTATACCCACCCCAGAATATAGTCTGTACTCTCTAGCTGTGGATTATTTACATTACAGACAGATGCCTAGGCCTCAATGGTGACCTTGATTACCAACTCCACTTTTGTGTAACCAGAGCTGTATCTCACTCCTAGGAGCAGTGTTATATAAAGCATGTGAAAAAGCTCATAAGCAAAGATATGCCACTGTATGTAGAGCTTATGGAGCAAAAACTGACCTTTGTTTTCTCTTTCTTTTTAGTGGCCCCCTTTATCCCTAGTGCAGGGGTAACTGGGGGGGGGGGGGTGTACTCATGCATTGACAATGCCAGTTAGTCATAGCAAGGGCCAACACAGGCACAATTCCAAGCCTAGGGAAGACGATGCAGAGAAAGGGTGACAATGGTGCTGGAATTTCAGATATGAACTACAGTCACCTAGAGATTCCTGCAAATATAAACAGCCTTTAGTGCCTCACTTTTGCCTGATGTTTGGGGACCTCAGGATAGCATCAGAGCTTTCACATTCTCTACCACATCTATATATTCATATGTACATTCACTATAAGGGGCTGCCACAATGGCAAAAATGTCTTTGCGGTGGCAGACAAGATTTGGCACTCCCAGGAAATGCTGGTGGATCAGAAAGGCCCGGCGTTTGGGCAGGAAATGGGTTCTTACAATAAAAAGCGCTCTATGAATGCTAGGTAGATGGATGAATGAAAGGTCCCCCTACTTCAGTGGTCTCCAAACTGTGGTCCGGGACTGGATGTGGACCTTTATTTGCCTTTATCTGGCCCTTGGGACACTTTTCCTCTCACTGATACAAGACAATGTTTCTCCCACCTGAAACCACCAACGGAGCCTAATTCCTTCTACTGACATCAACTGGGAACTATTTCTCAAACTGACACCAACAAAGAGGCATTATTCCTCCCACTGATACCAATAATGGGGCACTAATCCTCCCACTGAGATACCAATGATGGGGCACTAATCCTCCCACTGATACCAATGATGGGGCACTAATCCTCCCACTGAGATACCAATGATGGGGCACTATTCCTCCCACTGATACCAATGATGGGGCACTAATCCTACTGACACAATGATTGGACACTATTTCTTCAACTAATATCAATGATGGGGCACTAGTCTTCGTCTTCAAACTGTCACCATTGATGGGGCGCAATTCCACCTACTGAAACCAAAGATGCATTGTTTACTCCCACTGTCACCAGGACAATATCTACTCCCAATGGCCACAATCCAACTCCCCTAAAGTCTGACGGACAGTAAACTGGCCTTTTAGTTTAGAAACTTTGGAGACCCCTGTTCTATTATATTGTCAAATACCACCATGGTTTGTATTGTTATTACAATGCTGCTGTTATAAAACAAGTGTATGCTGTGGCCACCCACTGCTCAAATTTCGGCCAGTTCATCAGAAACTGGACAACTTTAAAGTAAAATAAATACAAATATATATATATATATATATATATATATATATATATATATATATATATATATATATATACAGTGGGTACGGAAAGTATTCAGACCCCCTTAAATTTTTCACTCTTTGTTATATTGCAGCCATTTGCTAAAATCATTTAAGTTCATTCTTCTTCCTCATGAATGTACACACAGCTCCCCATACTGACGGAAAAACACAGAATTGTTGACATTGTTGCAGATTTATTAAAAAAGAAAAACTGAAATATCACATGGTCCTAAGTATTCAGACCCTTTGCTGTGACACTCATATATTTAACTCAGGTGCTTTCCATTTCTTCTGATCATCCTTGAGATGGTTCTACACCTTCATTTGAGTCCAGCTGTGTTTGATTATACTGATTGGACTTGATTAGGAAAGCCACACACCTGTCTATATAAGACCTTCCAGATCACAATGCATGTCAGAGCAAATGAGAATCATGAGGTCAAAGGAACTGCCTGAAGAGCTCAGAGACAGAATTGTGGCAAGGCACAGATCTGGCCAAGGTTACAAAAAGATTTCTGCTGCACTTAAGGTTCCTAAGAGCACAGTGGCCTCCATAATCCTCAAATGGAAGACGTTTGGGACGACCAGAACCCTTCCTAGAGCTGGCCGTCCGGCCAAACTGAGCTATCGGGGGAGAAGAGCCTTGGTGAGAGAGGTAAAGAAGAACCCAAAGATCACTGTGGCTGAGCTCCAGAGATGCAGTCAGGAGATGGGAGAAAGTTGTAGAAAGTCAACCATCACTGCAGCCCTCCACCAGTCGGGACTTTATGGCAGAGTGGCCCGACGGAAGCCTCTCCTCAGTGTAAGACACATGAAAGCCCGCATGGAGTTTGCTAAAAAAACACCTCCAAGATGGTGAGAAATAAGATTCTCTGGTCTGATGAGACCAAAATAGAACTTTTTGGCCTTAATTCTAAGCGGTATGTGTGGAGAAAACCAGGCACTGCTCATCACCTGTCCAATACAGTCCCAACAGTGAAGCATGGTGGTGGCAGCATCATGCTGTGGGGGTGTTTTTCAGCTGCAGGGACAGGACGACTGGTTGCAATCGAGGGAAAGATGAATGCGGCCAAGTACAGGGATATCCAGGACAAAAACCTTCTCCAGAGTGCTCTGGACCTCAGACTGGGCCGAAGGTTTACCTTCCAACAAGACAATGACCCTAAGCACACAGCTAAAATAACGAAGGAGTGGCTTCACAACAACTCCGTGACTGTTCTTGAATGGCCCAGCCAGAGCCCTGACTTAAACCCAATTGAGCATCTCTGGAGAGACCTAAAAATGGCTGTCCACCAACATTTACCATCCAACCTGACAGAACTGGAGAGGATCTGCAAGGAGGAATGGCAGAGGATCCCCAAATCCAGGTGTGAAAGACTTGTTGCATCTTTCCCAAAAAGACTCCTGGCTGTATTAGATCAAAAGGGGGCTTCTACTAAATACTGAGCAAAGGGTCTGAATACTTAGGACCATGTGATATTTCAGTTTTTCTTTTTTAATAAATCTGCAACAATGTCAACAATTCTGTGTTTTTCTGTCAGTATGGGGTGCTATGTGTACATTCATGAGGAAGAAGAATGAACCTAAATGATTTTAGCAAATGGCTGCAATATAACAAAGAGTGAAAAATTTAAGGGGGTCTGAATACTTTCCGTACCCACTGTATATATATATACACAATATGTGCTTCTTGTCTCTCTGCCTGCTTCTTCTTATATTGTCTACAGCTTGCCATGCAAAACTCACATTTTGGCCAATTCCTTCTGAATCGACTGAAACCTGAACTTTGGATTTTTTTACATTTTCCTTCACGAACCTCTCCCCCGCCACCATATACTTGCCTTACCAGCATTCCCTCGCTACTTCCCCCTTCTCTTAAGCTGTAATGATATCATTAGTGTCAGCAATGTGACAATGCTTAAAGTGGAACTTCACTCTCCCAATCAACATTAATTATTTTTAATCCTCATGCTGCTAGCAATAGTAAACAGACAGGAAAGTATATTATATTTGCTTGTTTTAAACTTTTTTTTCTACATTTCTTCAGTTACTTCCTGGTTTCCATGCCTAGGCAAATGATGTCATACATTCTGGGAGTCTTCAGGAGGGAAGGAAAGGAGGAGGGGTTTTCTCAGCTCAGCACACTCTCCAGCATGCATACTTGAGTTAAGGGCAGGAAGTAAATGCTACATGAATCATTTGCCCTTACTTAAGATGGCCACAACCAGAAATACTAGGGGTAGTTTTTCAAAGAGATTTCTCACCAAATTAAAGCATGGAGACATAGATGGATGGGGGGGTTTGCTTTGAATATTAAAAATTATTTAAATAGCGTTTTTGGTTTGTGGTGCTCAGATGCAGTGACGATCCACTTTAAGCCTGCCATTTGGCTGCTTGACCTAAGCAGCACTGTGATGGGAAAGGAGGTCACATGCTCCCTTCATACCTAGAAGTGTTGGGTATTGTCAAAAACTATGAAGGAGGAATGAGCAACCACAAGTTTATTGCACATTTATTGCACATAATTGTGCTGCCATGTGTTATGCTGCGCAAAAACATATTTCCCTAGGCGGGTGCAATGGTGTTCCATAGATTCTAAATGGTAACACGGTGCACCTAGCATGCATTGCTGCTAAATAATGTGTGCATAATACCCAGGACGTGGTGTATGTTAGTGCAACGCTATGGTGTGAACAAGCCCTATAACCGCTCAGCTGTTTCGTGCATTAATGTAATGGTAATTACATTTATGTCTATGGGGACGCAACTGCTGCATGGACACAATTTTGACATCTGTGTGGGGTTCACCAAACCCAACCCAAACCCAAATGCTGCATCCAAAAGGACATGAATGGAACCTATGGGGCAAGGTGCACATAACCCATCCCAATTCTAAAACGCACCTGCACAGATGTTGAACTTAGAGCAATGTCTGTGTCTGTGCAGCTGCTGTATCCCAATAGACATGAATGGGACTGTTTTTGCCTGCATGGGATGCATAGGTGTTTCATGCATCTGCGTGCAGGCAGTCCCATTCATATCTTTTAAGATGCAGCGGCTGCACAGACACAGCTGACAGTCCCAGTTTTGACATCTGTGCAGGGGTGGGTGCACCAAACCCAATCCCCAAATGCACCTGCACGGATGTCGAAGTGGGAGCAACCACTATGTCCGTACAGCCACTTCTCCCCCATAGACATGAATGAGACTGTTTTGGACTGCACAGGATGCACGGGTGTTTCATGTATCTTCCTACAGGCAGTGTCATTCGTGTCTTCTTTTTTTGGAGGGGGGGGGTTGTTTTTTTTTGAGTGATCAGCTCGCCGGCTGGAAAAAACTGGCCAATGTGTGCCCTGCCTAAAGTGGAATTAAGAGATCAGTGCCACGCTACCAGCTCGTCCCCGCCTCATATCCCTCCCCCCCATCTCTCTCTTACTCCCAGCCTCTCTCCTCCATCTATATCTATTTTTTTTTTTATCTATTTGTAATTACCAGTTTTTCAATGAAGCATTAGCAGCTGCTCTCCTTCTGTCTCCTCCATTGGCCCCCGCTTCCCTGTAGCTCATCCCTGGGAGCTGACACTGGAGTAATTTTGCCCCGCATGGGTTGGGCACTCTTAAAGGGATCAGTATGCTGATTTCCATGGTGGAATACCTGGCATGATAAGAGGGCCCTAGTGAGTGGGAGGCCACACTACAAGTACACCGAGGACCCCTACACTGAAAATCGATTGGAAACAACAAGCGAGATATGATTAAACATGTGTTGTACTGTATATAATAGCATTAAGGTGAGGGCACTATGAGCACAGTGGTGCAAGGGATGTTCTTTTAGAAGCACTTGGAGATCTTTCAACAAGGAATGCACATCGATCTCATTTGATGAACTGTCACTTATTTTTATTTATTACTATACGAGCTTGCACAATTATTTTATGAACTATCACTGTTTAGTGATTATAATAACTGCCACATTTGCTTGACTAACTACCACTAAATTATTATCATATGAACAGATATGGTTGATCATATAGTCAATAATTTTGAGTATTATATTGCAAGCACTGATTCTATCCAGAGATTGGTAGCATGGCACTGTTCTATCTTTATTATCTCTATGAATTGTGTGTGTGTGTTTTTGCAATCAATCACAACTATTAGTACTAGTTCAGTAGATTGGTTTTGGTAGCGCAGGGGTTAATCACTTACACATTGTGCGCTAGGGGGATGGAGATGGGAAAAACTGGTCATTTGGCCAACGTATATTGTCCTGTTTCTATAATGGTAAAAAATATGTCACATAAGTATTCCTGCGCTACTGGCTCTATGAAATTGTTATGAGCCCCCTCATGATACATTGGCCAGGGTGTAAAAAGATTCTCCTGCTTGGCTACTGATGGCTCCTGTGGCTGCAGCATCTGACTCATACTTTTGTACCAAAAGTTATTGAATTATTCCTGCTTCTCTGGCTCTTGTAGGTTCTTATTGGCCTCTCTAAGACTCCATTCACACTAGTCAGCCTGACAAGTCGCGGTCCATTGTGTGCTACGGGAACCGTTCTAATAGGAGCGATTCAAGTCACTCCGACTTAGAAAAAGATTCCTGTACTACTTTGGGGCAACATCGGAGTGACTTGAATAGACATTCATTATATGAAGTCCGTGCAAGTCGCGCCGAAGTCGCAGTGCACACGACTTGACAGGTCGCCCCCGAAGTCGTGCCGCGTTAGTGTGAACCGGCACTTAGAATACATCGGGCCATAGTGTAAAGAGATTCTCCCGTCTGTCTGCTGGTGGTGGCCGAAACAAGTCCATTAGCTCTGCCAGTTGTTTAAGAGCCTCCTTATAATGGTTCTCTATCTGAGTCGGTACTTGTCCATGGTTATCCAGTGGTAATGATGGAGACCAGTCCATTGGTCCCACCTTCTGACTCTGATTCTCGTCACTACAGTCAATGAAAGATCCTTCTCCGACTCTTCCAGTTGTTTATGAGCCTCCTGATTGTACAACTGCATTGGTCCTGACTTCTCCTGTCTTGCTAGTTGCAGACTTGTTCTGGCTCAGTGACTCAAAGTTTTTAGACAGTCAAGCAGCTAGCAATGTCTAAAGTCAGTAATGGCAGCCTCTTAGTATGTGCTTTCTTGAATGAAATTCCTCTACTCTGTACAGTATACTTCACTAACCTCCAGCTTTGTAAGAATCACTCTAGAGTTCTTTTCTTACCTTTAAAATGTTATGGCAATTGTAGATTTCTCATCTTTTAATAGACACACAATGACTACATCCTATCCGAGTCATCGCTCAAACATGAGATTCAGACCTTGGCTGGAAGAAAACTCTACTGCTTAGACCTCCTTTAATTTTAATTCATTACCCCTGGTCTAGGGAGTGATGAAAACAGTGACATTCTTACCTTTCTTATCATGGAAAAACTAAAGCAGCAAATCTTTACTGTATAACTAGTCTCGGGTCTCTGATGTCATCACATACTGGTCCTGCATTGTATGTGAGGATGTCCAGGGTCTGCCTATATCTAGGAGATGCTGGATAGTAGAAGAGAGCACCTGAACAAAGAATATGGTGGTTAGGTAATTAGAATGTAATAAAGAAGGTAACTAAGATGAATAAGTAATTCATCTTATTCATCATCCCTTAGACAAATGAAGAATTTACCACCTGCAGTGCAGAGGGGGGCTCACTGCAAGGGTCTTTTTTTTCCAGCTTTAAACCAATGTTTTATGTATGTTATATAATATAAAGCATTGTTTAAAACATTTAAAATTAATATTTCATGCTTGGCAAAGGATTACCAGAGGACCATAGTTTTCCTACAGAGAGATTACCACAGAAACTGCCTGGCTTCACTTCAGACATGAAGACTCTCACCAAAACTTTGGATGAAGCAGGTCAGGAGGGGGAGAAATCACAGCTCTTACTACTCACTGATGTAAAAGTCAGCTTGTACTATTGAACTCGGTCAACAATAGTCTTTTTACAAGAAGGAGATACAGAATAGATATGAAAATTTGCCTAAAACTTAACCTTCTGGTTCAAAAGGAGAACTCAAAATAGTAATATACAATATTTCATATTGACTTGACTAAAAATAATTTTTTTTTAAATGTTTATTTCTTAATCCTGACTATATTAAATAAAGAAAGAATACATATACAAAAGCCCCGTTCAAGGTACACATTGCAATAGCACTTAAATATTAGTGCTATTGAAGGAACAAGGTTCCTGTTATTGCTGCAGAGGCTTCAACCACGACAATGTACAGGAGATTGCTTTACCAGCTTTAGAAGTTATAGATCTCTTACCCAGTTAAAATATTTCCTGCCAATTTAAATATTTATTTTACCAAAATTGAGTTACCCTTTAAAACAGCATCATGCAAAACTAAGTAATGTATTACAAACAATATTATTTTTAAATGTAAGGATCTATAATTGTTAACAACATTTCCTAGTGATAATGGGTGTGTAGGATATAAAAATAAACCACCTGTATCTGTTTAAGGACACTGCACGTTCCTGACACTCCCACCCTAACCCATGTATCAGGTTAGGCTAGAACATTTTTAGAGAAGTGTACAGGAGGTGTACAGAATGATTTCACGGAATTCTTGACAAACATGTAAGAAGATGAATCACTCACATTGCTCAATGGATAAAGCGGCTAAATACATAAATGCCTGACAACTGAAAACATAAAAAAATCTATGCTAACCCGAAATTCTCTTCCTGTGACGAGTACTTTGTATACTTTTAACATAATTTTTAGTGCCGGTTCACACTAATACGACTTGTCAGGCGACTTGGTCAGCCTGGCAAGTCGTGCACCGTCGCGGTCATTGAGTAGTACAGGACCGGTTCTAATAGGAGCGACACAAGTCGCTCCGACTTAGAAAAAGGGTCCTGTACTACTTCGGGGCGACTTGCATTGACATTCATTTTATGAAGTCCGTGCAAGCCGCGCCGAAGTCACGCTGCACGCGACTTTACAGGTCGCCCCCTAAGTCGGAGCGACCTAGTGTGAACCGGCACTAAGACACACTTCGTTACTCAGCCTGTAAGATGATGCTCATCATACAAAGCAGGTGTCACTGCATAAAACCAATGAATCATTATGTAGCGCACCCCCTAGGGAGCCGGAAGTAGATTGGGATCCCCCCACCCTGAAAAGCCAGACACACCGAATAGATAATAATTAGATAACAGTACAGTGCTTTGTTTTGTTTTTTTGTTTTATTAAAGAATGATAACTTGGATAGGGATTGGGATTATGGGATGCCCACTTGACTTCAAACAACTTTAGGGACAACTTCTATATATAGTCTATATACACACCTCACTTTCTCCAGCACACTAGCTTGCAAATCTCCTGCTGGCACACTGTTTGTGTATATCACAAAAAAAGCACTCAGTCAGATTTTGAGCAACAGCCTGTTATAGGCAGGAACCCAAGGCCCCTGTAGATGTGTAGCAAAATTCAGTGTCCAGCATACATTCCTGTGGCTACTGATCCCAGCACCGCCTCTTTAGGCACTGCCAACCTGCCTGGCTGCTGCCTCTTCGACGTGCCAGAACCGCAGGGGCGACACGTGAGGTGCACGGTGGGCTGATGAGAGACAGCAATAATACAGTTCATCGGTTTACTCACGGTTAGCAGAAAGCCTCCCTGGGCTGGTCGCACAGTGAAGAGGAAGTCAGCACGAAATCCTCCGGGACACGCTCTGTGATAGGGAAACACCAGCCAAGATGGTGGTTGAGGTGCCGTGATGACAGAGGTGTTTAGGGTGCTTGTGGCGGCTGGATCCCTTGATGGTATTTGTCGTAACGCCAGTACCGTTAATGGTGGTACAACCAGTTGTAGTAGCATTATTGAAGAATGAGGTAGACAGTGGTAGGATACAACTCACAACTTTTACTGTTACTGGTTTTGGTTGCAGTATAAACATCCACATAGAATACAGTCTCTGAGTAAATAGAGGAATTCTGCTGATCCACTGTTAATAGGCTTTGGTAATCCTGGGCTCAGGCTGTGGTTCAGTATAATGCTTACTGGTAAGTGGCTCGGATTCCCTTTTGAATCCAGTGACATTCGGTGAGGTTGCCGGTGGCTAAGAAATCCTTCACCTTTATTCTCAAAGGTCTTTGCTGCCGGTTGGTGGCTATTACCCTTTGGTTTGAGCACTTTCAATTTGTCCCCTCTTTGGACTGAACTTCACTCCTTCACATTGTCCTTACTCTGCACACAGACTTCCTGAACTGAACAACTGACCACAGATAGGGCCTGAGCTGGGATAGATATCCCAGAGTGGTGCTTTCCCCATCTAGTGGTGGGAAATATTACGCACACTTGACCAGCCTATGAACAGGGATGCAACAGGTGTAGCAATGCAAAATGACATGCAATACAGCAATGACAAAAAAGTAATACATTTGCAGTTCCCACGTGTCCTGAGTGGGACGCTGCACGTCCCCTTTCACTAGCCCCCGTGGCCACTTCTCCACAGTCCTCCCAGACTGACACTCTCTCTCTTCACAGTCCTCCCAGACTGATCACTCACCAGCCTACTTGGCTGACTTTTCAGGAGATCTCCTGGACGTGCTGACCTGCTCCCGCTATACTCTCCTTGCTCCTGTGTCTCCAGGAAGGATTCCTCTGTGTGTTGTAGAAGGTCCCTCCAGCACCCGAGCCCCTGGCCCAAAGTCATCCCCCTAAACTAGGGGTGCCCCTAAGTGCAACGAACAGGCTCCTTAGCACTCCATCTCCATCTTCCACCCAACTGTCCTTGGTGGCATGACTCATGTCTATTTATGAGGTGGCCTGCCCCCTTCCAGCCCCTTTCTGCTGGGGATTGGTCAAGGTCCTCATAAATATGCATGACAGCCCCTCCTAGCTTCCACCCACTATATCTAGAACCTTCTCCAAGGTTCCAGAGAACAGGGGGAGGCAACAGAAGAGCTGTCAGATGAGTCATTCAGGTTCCCTGAGTCACTCAACCCTGCCCTAGATTCAACCCAGGCCTGGCTCTCAGCAAAAACCAAAATTCCTATACTAACAAAACCTTTTTACACCAACCACACTAGCTAGAATAGACAGCTGACATCTGTCTGTGTCATTCATGTGGAATCCAGACTTCCCTGAACATGGCTTGTACATGAGTTGGGGTATTGATGATGGTAATGATGATGAGGAGGATTTCTCTGGGAAGATGATTGACCTGATAGTGTGTATTGGCAGTGCCTGATATGATCGCTATGAAATGATGGTCCATAATGAGGTGTGTACTGGGGTCAGAATCTGTGAAGGTGGGAATTTGTGAAGATGGGGAGGGTATTTGTGAAGAGGTGAGAGCTGTGAAGAGGGGGGGAGAGGGAATTTGTGAAGAGTGTGGTTGGAATTCGTGAAGGGGGGGGGGGTTGTTGTAGATATGTGGAAGCTGTGAGGAGTGTGTGTGTGGGGGGGGGGGGGGATTTGTGCAGAGATGAGAGCTGTGAAGAGTGTGTGGAGGGGGGGATTGTGAAGAGTGTGTGTGGGGGGGGATTTCTAAAGAGTGAGAAGGGATTTGTGAGGAGGTGAGAGCTAGGAGGGAGGAGGATTTTTGAAGAGGTGGGAGCAGTGAGGGGGGGGGGAGGATTTGTGAAGAGGTGAGAGCTGTGGGGGGAGGGGTGAATTGTGAAAATTGATGCGAGGGTAATCGACATAATAATTAGTTTTCCCTATAACTGGATTTTATTGTCATGACTAGGGTACCACAGATGTCTCCAAACCTGTACCCCGTTCTCACATGTACCTCCCCCCACTTACAACTAAGAACAAATGACAAACGACACCGATCTGGAGTAAATT
The DNA here is from genome assembly GCF_965119305.1 of Pelophylax lessonae. Lineage (NCBI taxonomy): Eukaryota > Metazoa > Chordata > Amphibia > Anura > Ranidae > Pelophylax > Pelophylax lessonae. Next base: position 93,040,795 of record NC_138774.1, read on the forward strand.
TGGCCAGGTTGGCTATTTATTAACAAATATAACATTCCTTAAAACAGAAATAATATGCATAACCCAGTACCCATAACATAAGGTTTGCCAGCCTTGCGAGGCACCAAAGAACTAAAATCAGGTTATTTATCTGCGTTACTACTTAATAATCCTAAGCCTCGCAACACCGACTCGGGGACAAACACACTTCTCCGTAGATACCAGGGATCCACCAGAGGACACCATACCTTAGATGGGTCACACTATGAACTGATCCAAAATTGTTAACGCGTTCAAAGACTCCAACCGCCAAGACATTAAAGAGTAAAAAGTAAAACAAAAAAAAATCCTGATCACTTCCCCAGAGTAGTACAATGTTACTATGGTAACATTATATTGCTCTGGTCACTGTGGTCAGTGTGAAAAAAAAAATCATAAAAAATAATAAAATGGAATAAAAAAATAAAAACAAATTGAAAAAAATGATTAAAATTATTTTTTTTTCATCCTGTCACCAGTCAGAGTCCCTGATCATTGCCACACCAGTTATATAATGATGCTGTACTGCACAGGTGACAGTATGAAAAAAAATTAAAATTGTTAATTTTTTTTAATTTCTTCATTTTCCAAAAAATGACAAAAAAAAAGACAACTTCAAAAAAAACTCCCCATGCTCCTTAATAAATACTTTAAACTTTCTACTTTTTGAAAATGGGTAATTTGGGGGATAACTGTACTGTCCTGACATTTTTGGGCCTCAAGAAATTAGATAGGCCATACATCAGGATTGAATAATTTTCGGATATATACAATAGTTTGTGGACTCGATAACTTTCCTACAGACTAAATAATATTGTATACACTCACTTGGGTTATTTTCACCAAAGACATGTAGGAGAATACATGTTGGCCTAAATTTATGAAGAACAAATATTTATTTGCAAAAACTTATTAAGAAAAACACTTATTTTTTCATTTATTTAGCAAAAAGTAAAAAACCCAGTGGTTATTAAGTACCAGCAAAAGAAAGCTCTAGTTGTGTGAACAAAATGATAAAAATTGAGTTTCGGTACAGAGTTAAATGAGTGCGCAATTGTCATTCAAAATGTGACAGCGCTGAAAGATGAAAATTGGCCTGGGCAGGAAGGGGGTGAAAGCTCCCAGTAGGCAAGTGGTTAAGAACCACCTTCAGATTATAAAAGAAGAACGGGGAACCCTGGAAGCGATGGTTTGGCCCCACAGAGCACTGATCACAACATCATCAAATATGTCTGGGATAATATGAAGAGACAAAAGGATTTGAGGCAGCCTATATCCACAGAAGATCTGTGGTTAGTTCTCCAAGAGGTTTGAAACAACCTACCTGTCGAGTTCCTTCAAAAAATGTGTGCAGGATTGTAATTCAAAGTGTTACAGCGCTGAATGCTGAAAATTGGCCTGGGAAAAAAGGGGGTAAAAGTGCCCTGTATTGAAGTGGTTAAAAAGAGGCCCCATCAGGTGAAAAAAAGGAAACAAACCACAAAATAAATTATTATGTAAAAAAAAAAATCGCTAAAACAATTTAGTTTTATTGTAGGAACCTGGATGGGAGAAGGGAATGAGTGGGATACTCCTCTGGCTCAACTAGTTACAGAATTGGGGCACTTAAGAAAAAATGCCGCCTAGCGCTGTCTTGGTGCCGGCTGAATGCCGACCAACGCTTACTGGTGCTTGTAAACCTGACTTGCCGTCTGTGAACTGAAACTTGACTTCTGATGCTTCCTCACAGCTCAAAAGTCCTATGCACTGCTCCCTGTAGTCTTCTCTGACTGAGGTAGCCACTAGCAATGATGCTGCAACACTTAACACTTCAGGGCCCAATCGCTGGCACCCCCTTTACTATTCAGGGTAATCTCTGGCACCCCCTTTACTATATTCCTGTTACGGCTAGCTAGCTCCTGGATCCCTCTGACCGTCTCCAGAGTGGTCCCCAGGGGCAGTTTGCAGTACTCACGACTCAGAATGCTTTCCTGAAACTCGACCACACCTCAGCACACCTGCATCTTTCTCTGCGGCTCAGCTCAGCCCTGTGTCCACTCAGGCAAGCCACCTGCGACACCTGATTCTTCCTGACAGGAGGAGAGACAGCCTTCACCTCCCTCCTGGGACTCTACTTCCCGCCAAAACACCGCGTTATGTGCTCCCCTCAGACTTATACCCTCTCCCAGAATGCTGTGCGGCCTAATCTGCCCTCCTGGGATAAATACAAGCCCTGGTGTGCCATTGGCTGGGTTTCCTCCACTGCCCGATGAGAGCCCTCATTGGGTTACAGTGGGGAGACTCCCCAGTCTCAACAGTCACACCTGGGAATCATGACAACCTGACTGAACAATCAGACCCTGCTGTTAAGCAGGCAAGGCCTCCCTTATAACTTACCTAGCACCTACCTTTTAGGGTGCTACATCCATAAAATTATTAAAGGAGTTGTAAAGGAAGAAGGTTTTTTATCTTAATGCAGTCTATGCATTAAAATAAAAGGCCTTCTATGTGTAGCAGCCAACCCAGCACCCCCTAATACTAACTTGAGCCCCCTCTCTATCCAGCAATGTCCACGAGTCCCTCGGCTGTCCAGGACTCTCTCTCCTGATTGGCTGAGACACAGCAGTGGTGCCATTGGATCCTGCTGCTGTCAACCAAAGTCAGTTAGCCAATCAGGAGAGATAGGGGGCGGGGTCAAATGGCAGCTCTGTATCTGAATGGATACACAGAGCTGCAGCTTGGCTCGGGTGCCCAAATAGCAAGCTGCTTTCTGTGGGGGCACTCGACAGGAGGGAGGGACCAGGAGCAGCGAAGAGAGACCCGAGAAGAGGAGGATCCAGGCTGCTCTGTGCAAAACCAACTGCACAAAGCAGGTAAGTATAACATGTTTCATGTTTGTTATTTAAAAAAAAAAAAAGAGACTTTAGAATTACTTTAACCGGTTGCCGACCGCCGCAAGTACATATACTGCGGCGGTCAGCCCCGGCCAGGCAAAGTGACGTACCGGTACGTCACTAGCCTGTCACTAGCTTGTGAGCCAACAGCGGAGACGCACGCCCGCCCCGGCTCGTTCCCTAACAAGTCAGTGCGTGTGACCGGCGGACCCGATGTCTGCCGGTCACTTGCGATCGTTCGCCGTGAAGGGAGAAAGGCAGGCGGCTAATGTAAACAAAGCCGCCTGTCATTCTCCCCTGTGTAAAAATGGAGATCACATGGTTCTACTATGTAGGACCGTTGATCTCTGTTCTTACACCAGTAGCCATGTCCAGTCACAGTTAGAAACACGCCCCTAGGGACATACTTAACCCCTCCTTCCCCAATAAAGTTAACCCCTTCCCTGCCAGTGTCATTTTTACAGTAACAGTGCATATTTATAGCACACTGATTACTGTAGTAATGTCACTGGTACCCCCAAAAGTGTCAAAAATCAGTCAAGGGTCCGATCTGTCCGCTGCAATGTTGCAGTCCCGCAAAAAAAATCGCAGATAGCCGCCATTACTCGTAAAAAAAAAAAAAACACCAAAAATGACAAAAATCTTTCCCTTAGTTAGTAAACGCAATAACTTTTGCGCAAACCAATCAAAATACGCTTATTGTGATTTTTTTTACCAAGCATATGTAGCAGAAAACAAATTGGCCAAAAATGTTAAAACATTTTGATTTTTACATTTTTTTGGAGGGGGAATTTCATATAAAAAAATGTGAAAAATATTGTTATTTTTGCAAAATTGTCGCTCTTTTTTTGTTTATAGCGCATGATCAAAAAATCGCACTGGTGATTAAATACCACCAAAAGAAAGCTCTGTTTGTGGGAAAAAAAGGACGTCAAATTTGTTTAGGTACAGCGTCGCACGACCGCGCAATTGTCCGTTAAAATCACGCAGTGCCGAATCGCAAAATAGGCCCTGGTCAGGAAGGGGGTAAAATCTTCCAGGGCTTAAGTGGTTAACAATATACACCCAGATAAAATAAAAATTCCAAATTACTACCTCCTGAAACAAAATCCAATTTTTATCAGTAAACTATGCAGCAAAAATGTTTGCTATGGATAGGACAGCAGTTAAGAGTAACTTATGAGCCAAAATTAACTACAAAATTAAATTAAATAGACAAAAAGCCCCAAAAAATAAGGCCAAAAAACACAAAAGAGCTGCCAAGTAGTTTTCTAACTGGCCATAATCTCTCCCTCTGCAGTTTGACAGCTTTCCCTATAATTTGCCTACAGCAGTTTCCAATACACTGACACTATTGTTGCCTTGGGCCCCCCCCACACACACACCTTTTATAGTGGGGTCTGGCCTTTTTAATAGCCCTCTTATTGGCTGTTCTAAATCTGCTGGCTACAGTTCAAAGACTATGCAGTGCATTATGGTTAAAAAAAATAAAAAATCAATCTGTTATTTGATAAGATAAAGATTATACAAAATAAATAATATAAATTTGCCAGGACCCGCAAACTCATAGTAGTAGTGGTAATCCCAAACCTCAACTCCTTTGCGATCACTACAAGTTGGGACAGTCTGAGCGTAGGAGAACCTATTAAGATACAGTAACTGTGTGAATGTTATGATGAGTGGTGTTTGGGTGTAAACATGTTCTGCTCTATACAATATACCAGTGCTATGCAGCTTTGTCAAAAACTGATCTCCAGGCAAACAGCTATATACAGTACAACAATGTAATACATTTTTGGGAGCAGTTTTGCCTGCTGGAGCAGTCTTTCCTGAACAATGGTTCAAGACCCAAACTGGGTCATTGATGTGTTTGTGATGGGTCTGCATAATTGTGTAGCCCCCATACACACAGGCCGAATATCAGGCAGCATTGGCCGGCTCAAAAGAAACCAGCTGTCATTTGGCTCATGACTATGGCAGCCGGTCCGACAGAAGCCGGCTGAATGTTGGGCTTCTGTAGAAGGGGCATGACTGAAAAAGGTCTGCCGATCGTGACAGGCAATGGCTGAGAGCGCTGACTTATGTGTTTTTGGCGGGGGGGGGGGCCTTCCCCTGTCAGAACACAATAGCTCAGCGGGGAGATCACTGTACTAACATTGTATTGTTAGTACAGGATCTCCCCCCGAGCTGTTCGGTTTTTTGTTTTTTGTTCAGCCCGCTGGGTTGAACGGAAAAAAATTGATAGTGTGTACCAGGCTTAAAATGTTACTAAACCCACAACAGTAAAATAAGTCTGTATATGCAGTAAAGCATGCTTGTTACACTCACTGAGGCACCTAAGTGGTTAATCCTCTGCATTGTGTAAAAACTGGATTTTTGTCTTACCGTAAAATCTTTTTCTCTGAGGTTCATGAAGGATACAGCTCCATATCTTCAGACCATTGGGCTTTATGCTGCTCTCTCTTCAGGAGTAGGACTAGCCAATGGTCTGAAGACATGGAGCCTTTGCCTCTTCTTCAGAGCCCTTCAGAGCCTCGAAAAGCGTCAGCCATTATTTTATCAAAGACAGTGGACATTGCAACAATGGACTCCAACGTTTGAATTTGATATGCTGGTTTCTACTTCTGTTTGTGAGTAGCCATTTTTATTTTGTACTAATAAAGCCTTTCTGAGGATAATGCGCTAGGCCGGTGCACCCTTTCTTTGTTCTTTGTTCTTTGTTTGCAGTTTGGAGCCACCTGTGTTGGGAACTACATGTCCCAGAGTTATTTGAAGTTCTTCAGTCCTCTCTGGATTGGCTAGCTCCTTCTGCAAATGAGAAACAGGGGAGGGTACTGAGTGATAGGATTATGTTTTATTTAAATGTTATAGTCATGCTTACAGTATTTAAAGGGTTGGGGTTATGCTTTAAACTTTTTAGTTTTATTGAAAGTCTCTCCCTGTGTATCTCAGATATTCTTGTTGTAAATTTCCTCCCATTGTTTCTGAAGTTGTGGGAATTTTTGTTGGCCTCATAGTATTTTGCTATTCTGAGATGTTTGCTTTCCTGTTGTATATACACATCTGTTTCCTTTATGTAAAGGTATATTTTTAAGTGTCTTTTGCTGACTGGAAATATTTCTTGTTTTGTATACCCTATATAAGAACCAAAGTCTGAAAATAAAGTTAAGTAACTTATGCACTATACTTACATGGGAGTGCGTTACTTCCAGAGCTCTGTAGTTATGGACATGCGGAATAGAAAAATATGCCGGTGTACTGCCGAAAGTTTCAACTTGCCGAAATCTCCAACCACCCTTGTCACTTCCGCTGGCCGCGAGTCAATGTCCGTGCACAGTGGAGAACACTGTGCACGAGAGTTGGAGTTTTCGGCAAGATGTTTAACGCTACTGCGCATGCGCCTGACATTTGGAGCTGTTATATATATCTTCGGCAGCATGTTTAACGCTACTGCTATATATTTATTTACTTTTTTAAATGGAAGGATTTAAAAAAAAAAATATATATATATATATATATATATATATATTTTTTTTTAATTAATTAATTTATTTTAATGGTAGGATTAAAAAAAATAAATAAATAAATAAATACCAGTGCCTGACAGTTGAAACTTTTGTGTGTGTATATATATATATATATATATATATATATATGTGTGTGTGTACATGTGTGTGTGTGTGTGCTGCCAAAATCTCCAACTCTCGTGCACAGTGTTGGAGAACACTGTGGACGGGCATTGACTTGGCGCGCATGCGCAGTAGCATCAACTTACCACTATCTCGAGCAGAAGTGACGAGGGTTGAAGATCTCGGCAGGTTGAAACTTTCGGCTGGACACTGGCAAAGGTTAGTAGAGATTACATAGATAAATTCCTTAGATAGATAGATACAGTTGCAGTTCTGGGATAATCTTTTCGTTATAATAAAGTAATATAGATAGGGAATGTGGGTTAATACCATTAACTTGTTATATATTAGATATAATATCCCTTTAACTGGCGTCAGAAGTGTTGAGTTGGGGTGTGGCCATTGGGTGCTGGGTTGCTTGGGCACATCCCGTTAGGCGCAGCGGTTTGCTTAGGTACATACTGTTGTTTCTGATTGCCCCCCATTTCAGACAGGAGAGCCAGAAACGCACTTGAGCTGTGGGAGCTTGTGCTGATATTGTTGAGTCTAGGCAGTACAGGTAGGGATTAGGTAGGGACTAGAAATTTTCCTTTCAGTTGAGAGGTGTTTTCCCTTACACATGCCCTGACATCTTTAAGGTAAATAATAACTTTTACTTGATATTTGCTTTTTTGCGCTTGCATATAGAACATCGCTAAGTAGATGTATTATTCGGTCTCTTGAAAGATTAGAACACTCCCTGCCCTTTGCGTACACAGGAGTGCTAATCTGAGAGAGTCAGAATAGGGGTATTTTTTGATTGAGCAACTTTTCTGTCTTGATGCCCATGCATGATAGTTAAACAGTTTAGCAGGTGCTTTTTCAGTGCCAGCAAGTTTTCCTGCTCCTAGAATAGATGCACATTCAAAGGTACATTGGTTTGCTCACATAATTTGCTCTTTTATGTTTGCAGAATGGGTGAGGGGAAAATCCCACACTTACTTTTGCTTAAAGTGTTAAGGCATGGTGTAAATTATTAGGAACACATTGATTGTTTCAGACTTTATAGTCACGTGGGTTTTTCACAATGAAAACTAGCCTTAAAGCATATGCTAGAATCAAACAGCAGAAAGCAAGCTGCCTAAGGAGGATAACTAGGAGAATTCCTATACTACACACAAAGACACATAAGCCTAAGATCTCAGCAATCTTTTCTGCCCTACTATTATTTTACTGTCTTCTTGCTGATTTGGAAGAATCACAAGGAGATACTAAACATGTTCAGTTTCTAAAAAGGTTTGGAGAGTTTCAGGGCTAGTTCAGCAGCTGTTGTGGGGTTCATATATATTTAACGGGGACTCCCTTGCCCAGTGTACAGAATACTTTGACATTTTAGAAGCCCTTACACCTACTGCTTTTGTAAATCTATCCAAGGCTGATTTATCCATTACTCCAGGTATTGGAAGTTTTGTTGACTCCCCACTAAATGTAGATGGTTTTAAGTTTGGGAATACTGCATATGTCCCTCAACAGCTAACCATGCCGAAACCTGTGCAGTATACTTGCTCATCTTATCCTACTTCAGGTTGGATTTTGTCCCCAAATGTCAGTGCTCCGGAGTATAATGGCCCGATTTGTGCCTCACCTCAGAAATCAATGGTTCTTGACAAAAAGGGACTTCTACCAGTACCCCGAACCCTGATTGATCAGGATCACTTCCATATACTGGAGTTTTTGATATCCGTTCAGTCCAAGAGTGGTAATGCCCCTTTGTCCCGGACCTCCCTCAGGGATTGAGGATTTTTTCTGATCTCTGCTCTGGAGTTAGTAAGATTGCCTACACCATCTAGGGCACATGATAGTGAGGAATGGTGGGGTCCCTCAACATGGGTGAACAGATTTTATAGCCCCTATGTTGATCCCGTTAGTGGATAAATCCAGCTATTGCCTTTCTGAGGAACACTCAGTTTAGGATATGCTGTTGTTCTTAATAATACCGCCATAAAGCCATTTATTGCCTGGTATTCATTCGCCATAGCTAGCTGTGCTGCTGCTTCTAATGCTGATTTCATGCAGGTTTGTATAATAGGGTAATAAATGATAATCCATGTCTACATTAATTTATAGTTTGCTTTTGCCACTGTTATGGCTTGTCTAATTTTATTTTCTAATGTAGTTGTTATTAAGGGCACTGTTTAATTTGCATGGCACCTGGAAACTGTGACATCATTTCTAAATTTTCTGTATTAAAAGGTACCTACATTTTTTTTTAGCTTCTCCCTGTTCTGAGGAACCTGATCAGGTGAACTTCCCAATCTTAGGAAACTTGTATTTGCGAATTGATAAACTCTGAACAAAGGTCAAACTCATGGTTTAAGGTCTTCTATTTTGAGATGTTACTGTTGCATTCTGCCTTTATTTGATATCGTATGTCTCTTGTCATAGGCGTGCGCAGCCTATTGCATTAGGGTGTGCACCCCAAAGCTCAAACACGCATGCGTGTATATATTATATATACATATACATACACACACTTGTCAAAAGCATTGGGACACTGCCTTTACACACACATGAACTTTAATGGCATCCCAGTCTTAGTCCGTAGGGTTCAATATTGAGTTGGCCCACCCTTTGCAGCTATAACAGCTTCAACTCTTCTGGGAAGGCTGTCCACAAGGTTTAGGAGTGTGTCTATGGGAATGTTTGACCATTCTTCCAGAAGCAAATTAGTGACGTCAGGCACAGATGTTGGACGAGAAGGTCTGGCTCGCAGTCTTTGCTCTAATTCATCCCAAAGGTTTTCTATCGGGTTGAGGTCAGGACTCTGTGCAGGCCAGTTAAGTTCCTCCATCTCAAACTCGCTCATCCATGTCTTTATGGACCTTGCACTGGTCCACATCATTTGGTTGAGGGGGGATTATAGTGTGGGGTGTTTTTCAGGGGTTGGGCTTGGCCCCTTAGACTCTTAGGGCGTCAGCTCCTAAGACATTTTGGACAATTTCATGCTCCCAAATTTGTGGGAAGACCCCTCCCTGTTCCAACATGACTGCGCACCAGTGCACAAAGCAAGGTCCATAAAGACATGGACTTAGCATGGTTGGTGGAAAATTAACTTCAAGTGCAATCATTTACATTATAATAGTAACTAAAACATATAAAATTAAGTGTAACAATCTAAAAAATAAAAATTATAAAGTGCTCTACTGGTGTGAACCTTCCAACTAAAAAGTTTTTGCACTTAAGTTAAATTGTATGGCAAATATCTGTAGAGGGGTTCCACCATCACTGCTAAGTTTTGAAAAAGATGTATGCCTTATTTTCCTTTTGATGTGTATTACAGGTGAAATTACATGTGAGGCACTGATATGGACTGATAGGCAGCACTAATAGGCACTTGCTCTCCGCACTGACTGGCACTGATGAGGCTGCACTGATTGGCAGCACTGATGGGTACTGATAGGTGGCACTGATAGGCAGCACTTCTGGGCACTAATAGGCATCACTGATGGCTATTGATAGGCGGCTTTGGTGGGCACTGATTGGTGGCACTGATAGGAAGCACTGATAGGCACTGTTAGATGTCACTGATGGGCACTGATGAGGCGGCACTGGTGGGCACTGATAGGTGGCACTGATGAGGCGGCACTGCTGGGCAGTGATAGGTGGCACTGATAAGCACTGATGAAGCGGCACTGCTGGGCACTGATAGGCACTATTAGGTGACACTGATGGGCACTGATGAGGTGGCACTGGTGGGCACTGATAGGTGGCACTGATGAGGCGGCACTGCTGGGCACTGATAGGTGGCACTGATAGGCACTGATGAGGCGGCACTGCTGGGCACTGATAGGCACTATTAGGTGACACTGATGGGCACTGATGAGGCAGCACTGGTGGGCACTGATAGGTGGCACTGATGAGGCGGCACTGCTGGGCACTGATAGGTGGCACTGATAGGCACTGATGAGGCGGCACTGCTGGGCACTGATAGGCACTATTAGGTGACACTGATGGGCACTGATGAGGCGGCACTGGTGGGCACTGATAGGTGGCACTGATGAGGCGGCACTGCTGGGCACTGATAGGTGGCACTGATAGGCACTGATGAGGCGGCACTGCTGGGCACTGATAGGCACTATTAGGTGACACTGATGGGCACTGATGAGGCGGCACTGGTGGGCACTGATAGGTGGCACTGATAGGCACTGATGAGGCGGCACTGCTGGGCACTGATAGGCACTGATGAGGGGGCACTGCTGGGCACTGATAGGTGGCACTGATAGGCACTGATGAGGCGGCACTGCTGGGCACTGATAGGCACTATTAGGTGACACTGATGGGCACTGATGAGGCGGCACTGGTGGGCACTGATAGGTGGCACTGATAGGCACTGATGAGGCGGCACTGCTGGGCACTGATAGGCACTATTAGGTGACACTGATGGGCACTGATGAGGCGGCACTGGTGGGCACTGATAGGTGGCACTACTGGGCACCACTTATGGACACTAACAGGGGAGAGGGGGGGTTTCACATTCAGCAGACAGTGAGACTTGCAAGAAGCGCTCAGTCTGCCTGCAGAAAAAATAGGGAAATGTGAATTCCTCTATATGCAGCTTCCCCATCCCCCACCTATCCAGCACACACACTTGGACAATGGGCACTTACCTTCTTCCCGCCGAGGCTCCGCCTCCTTCTTCCCGCCGAGGCTCCGCCCCCTTCTTCCCGCTGAGGCTCCGCCCCCTTCTTCCCGCTGAGGCTCCGCCCCCTTCTTCCCATCGCGGCTCCGCCCCCCGCTAGCAGCACGGACTGAAGGAGCTGCCACTGCAGCTGCCTTCACGCTGCGATGCGGGATCTCATCTCAGAGCACGCCGGCTGACACCCCACAGGGCTTGTCCCCCCCATTGATACCCCACTGTGTGTGTGACACTTTCATGTATGTGCTGCTTTCAGGGAGAAAGACCAGCTCTCAAAACTCAGCGGTGGTGGGCGGGATGAGCAGCTGTCAAACACCAGCCAATGATTGGGCTGCTTAAGAAAGGGGCGGAGCCACATAAACAAATCGGCCGCCCAGACCCCATCCCATTGGCTGGTGTTTGATAGCTGTTCGGTCCCGCCCACCCCCGACATCACCCCTGAGTTTTGACAGCTGGTCTTTCCCCCTGCAAGCAGTAACATTACCTGACAGTGTCACACACACACACACTGAGCGGCTCTGACAAGCCTCACTGTCTGCTGGAGCCAACAGCACAGCCGCCTCTCCACCAAGTATCTCACTACCCTCAGTGGCAGAGATGGAGATCTGGCCCTACACTAACAGACACAGGGTGATTAGGGTGTGCCCAGGCACACCCGGCACACCCCGTGCGCACGCCTATGTCTCTTGTTCTCTTTCCAATGCTTGTTATTGCACTTGTAGATACTGCTTTAGCTGTTCTTAAACCACCATTTTAATATGAGAGGTTTGGGTAATTTTTAATGGTTTCTTCTACAGTATATGAGGTGATATTTGGAGGGTTATTTTTTTTCCCCCTATTAACGTTTTACATGCTAACAATATAAAGTACTAATTACAAACGTTCAAGGGTTATAATTATACTGTACTGCCCTACTATGGTTTGTGCATGCTTTTACAGACTGTTATGGCCTCTTACCCTTCCTCATGGTTTTCAGTCCTGTTGGGTATCAGGAATTTGTTATTTTATTGTTGGGATTTACAGCCATACCTCTATTCCCTGGTAAAACTCTGTCTGATTTGCATTTATGCCCCTGACAACAGGGAATTTGTTTTGGGTTTTCATTGCTCACATTGTTTCCAGAGCATTTTCATGGTGTTCCTTTACGCTGGCTCCAATGTGGGTACACTCAGGGCTGGCCCAAGGCTTTGTGCTGCCTGGGTCCGAGAATGAAATGCTGCCCCCCCCCCAAAAAAAAAATTCACGCCCTCCAAGAGGCCCCCACATTCTATAGGACTATGAAAGCAGTTAGAGGGGTGTGAGTGAGTGACAGCAAGAGCAGGATAGAGCAGTAGACACTGGGCAGATGAGCGCACCAGGCTTTCTACTGTCTATAGTGCCACAGTGCCCTGCAGGGCTGCGGGCATGGTACAGAAGAACGCAGGGTGGCGGACATGGTACAGGAGAATGCAGGGCTGAGGACATGGTACAGGAGAATGCCGGGCTGAGGGCATGATACAGGAGAATGCAGGGCTGAGGGCATGGTACAGGAGAATGCAGTGCTGCAGGCATAATACAGAAGAATGCAGGGCTGTAGGCATGGTACAGGAGAAAACAGGGCTGTGGGCATGGTACAGGAGAATGCAGGGCTTCAGGCATCTTACAGAAGAACGCAGGGTGGTGGACATGGTACAGGAGAATGCAGTGCTGCGGACATGGTACAGAAGAACGCAGGGTGGCGGACATGGTACAGGAGAATGCAGGGCTGCGGGCATGGTACAGGAGAATGCAGGGTGCGGGCATGGTGCAGGAGAATACAGGGCTGTGGGCATGGTGCAAGAGAATGCAGTGCTGCGGGCATGGTAAAACGTAGCGTTAGCAGGATCAGCCCTGACACTTACCAGCACCTGCATTTAGCCCCTTCGCCCAGCCCCCAAGAAGTGCAATATCAGCAGATTACTGTCACGCCCAATACACGGCACACTAAACTGCAGTATTAGAAGAGTCGGGCCTGATCTCTGCTAGCACTAGCAGTTAAATATTTTGGTAGTGGTTCAAACAGTCTTGACAACCAGGTGCTTTTTTACCTGTGAGTCACACTAGGTACCTATACATTTATTGGCCAAAATGTCTGAAAAGAGGTACACTAGTGAAGAGGCCTACATGATGCTGAGCATGACAGATGAGAGCAATGGGGAAGCCTCACTGTCAGAATCAGGCTCAGTATTCAAACCTGTAGAGAGCAACAGAACCCTGACAGATAGATCTGATGACGGAGTAGTGGTCCTTGCTAAGGTCAGGCGCACCTAATCCTGTTCTTCTGTTGCTGAGGTGCAGCAATCGCAGGGTTCTCGTATGCAGCAGAGACTCGGTACTGGTGCCGCTCAACCTTCTGGTGAACTGGCAAGCACCAGCGGCCTAGTACATCCTGGTCGTAGTCAAACCAGCACTGCAGTAACACTTGGTGATGTGGCGAGTCCCATAAGTGCAGTTCAAGCTGGTGCAGTGGCTAGCACAAATAGTGTCCCGCTGCCACCATGAATTTGAAGACAGGCCCGTAGAGCCCATAGTGTCCTTCCTGATGCGCTTGCAAATCTTGATTGGGAGCCCACTACTTCTGCAGGGCCCATACTTCCCCCATTCACTGGCTAACCGTAATTCAGGTGGAAACAGCCAATTTTACTCCCCTTGATTTTTTTGAGCTGTTTTCACAAAAGATCTGTACAGATCTATTGTGGACCAAAGCATTTTATTTGCAGATCAATTTATTGCCAAAAATCCAAATTTGACCCTTGCCAGAGAATTTGCATGGAAACGTATCACTGTTTCAGAATTTAAAACCTTTCTAGGCCTAACCCTCATCATGGGCATTACTAAAAAGAGTGAGTTGCGGTCATATTGGTCCACTGAGCCAATTCATCATTGTAAGGTTCATGCGTTTTTGTTAATGGATGGATTTTCAGCTGCAGAATTATCACACTCAGTAGCCTTGTAGAGATACTGTTGAATAAACCTATCCAACTCTCAGGACTTCATCACGGTGTACAGCCTGTTATGCAATATACATATACTCAATCAGATGTTTTAGTGGAGGGATAGAACATATGAGAATGTATAGATGAGAGACAGGTTGTATGGTGATTACTAGGAGTACTAGGAGAGTTGCAGGTGATGGTAAAGCAGATAGGTTCTGATGTCTAGTATAGTGCAGATGGTAAGAGGACACAGATGGAGTATACTTAGACAGAGTAACCAAGGAGTGCAAGGATAGTTGAAGGTAGTCCCAAGAGCTAACAGTCTATGCAGATGGTATGGAATAGATAGATAGATAGATAGTCCTGGTAATTGCAGTAGATGACAGTAGGAGATTGGTTAGTAAGGAATCCCCTGTGGGGTACTTATCACTTAGATAGGTTAGTAGTAACAATGTCCATAGATAGAGAGGTGATCCCGTAGCGAGATACGGATCAGCGGCGAGGTTCCGGCGTCAGTTCAGCAAAGGAAATGTCAGCAGCTCCGACTTCACAGGAGAAGGTGCGGTGAACATGTGGTTTGAACGAGCGATGAGTGAGAGAAAGCCGGCGATTGAAATAGCCGCTCATAGCGGCGCTCGGCAATGATGTCATCCGGTCTTAAAGGTATATGCGTCTCTTGTTACACAAGATGGGACGCAATTAGCAAAGGAGAAATATGGAACAAGGGTACCAGAGGTACCAGAACATTACAGTACCCCCCCCTTAAGGCCGGCTCCGGAAGGCCTCTAGAACTGTTTTTTCTGGATATTTTGAGTGGAAATTGCGAATCAGTCTAGGGGCATGTATATCGGAGGTATCCAGCCAGGTGTCATCTTGGGGCCCATAGTTCTTCCATCGTACAAGATACTGGAGTCTTCTTCTATTGAAACGGGAATCCAAAATTTCTTTTATCTCAAATTCTTCTCCAACTTCCACTTGTACAGGAGGTGGAGGTGAGATAGTAGGCCTTATTCCTTGGTTAGGAACATGGGGCTTCAGTAGAGACACATGGAAGACAGGATGTATCTTGAGGTCTGCTGGTAATGTGAGTTGTACTGCAGCTTTTCCAATAAGCTTCTCTATTGGGAAAGGTCCCAGAAATAGAGGTCCAAGTTTTTTACTAGGGATTTTTAATCTCAGATTTTTTGTAGAAAGCCAAACAAGATCCCCAATGGCATATTGGGGAGAGGGTTTCCTACGGAGGTCGTAGTACCTCTTTTGTTGGCTATGAGCATGTGATATGGTATTGTTGAGTAATCCCAGAGAATCCTTTATCTGGGCAAGATAATCAGATGCCACTGGATTACTTGATGGCAAGATACGTGGTGGAATGAGTGTGGGATGAAACCCGTAATTTAGGTAAAATGGACTTTGTTTAGTAGTGCTATGAGTCGCGTTGTTATAGGCGAATTCCGCCAGAGGGAGGAGATCTGCCCAATCGTCCTGTAGATAGGAAGTATAGCAACGCAGATACTGTTCAATGCACTGGTTAACTCTCTCTGTCTGTCCGTTGGTCTGAGGGTGGTATGGAGAAGTAAGTTTACGCTCTATTCGTAGTATCTGACATAGAGCTAGCCAAAACTTTGAGATGAATTGTGAACCACGGTCAGACAGCAATGTTTTTGGAATACCATGTAACTTAAAGACATGTTTCACAAGTAATTGCGCTGTTTGTTTGGACGAAGGTAGTCTTCGGATAGGAGTAAAATGTGCCATCTTGGTCAGATGGTCCACTGATACCAAGATGGTGTTGAATCCTTTGGAAGGTGGTAGTTCCACTATGAAGTCTAAGGATACCACTTCCCACGGAACCTGGGGTATCGGTAAACTACAAAGTAACCCCGATGGTTTCGTGTTGTCGATTTTAGACCTTGCACAGATATCACAAGATGAAATGAACTTTTTTACGGTTGTCTTCATGTCTGGCCACCAAAACTGCCTAGTAAGTAGATTTAAAGTTTTAGTCATACCCATATGTCCTGCCATAGGTACGTCATGCGACAATTCCAAGATTTTGGTTCGCATAGTAGGGGGTATGTATAATTTATCGTTGTAATAGAGGAAGCCTTCTGCGTCAGTAGTTAGTTGTGGTGGAGGTGAGTCCAGTCCTATGCTGTGCAAAATCTCTTCCTTCAGGGAGTGAATGACACCGATAATACGTTCAAGTGGTATTATAGGAACTGAGGGAACCTCGGTAGAATCTTTCTCGGCTAGTCGTGAAAGTGCATCCGCTTTTTTATTTTTGTCTGCGGGCGTATAAGTCACTAAAAAATTAAACCTCAGAAAGAATAACGACCACCGAACCTGTCGGTGGGAAAGAGTTCTATTAGTCTGAAGGTATTGAAGGTTTTTGTGATCAGTATATATCAGGATTGGCAATTGAGTGCCCTCAAGTAGATGTCGCCAATTCTCTAATGCCAGTTTTATGGCTAATAACTCCTTCTCTCCTACTGGGTAGTTCACCTCGGGGCTGCTTAATGACTTTGAGAAGAAAGCAACTGGGTGAAGAGGTGAGGTGTTTGTTGGTCGTTGTGAGAGAACTGCTCCTACTGCCATATTTGACGCATCTACCTCCAAGATGTATTGAAGGGATGGGTCTGGATGGCATAGTATGGGGGCAGTAGTGAAGCTTGATTTCAGCAGACAGAATGCTCCATCTGCTTCTTTTGACCAATTAAATGGTTTCTTCGTGCTTGTGAGTTGTGTGAGAGGTTTCACAATCGCCGAGAAGTTCTTAATGAATTTCCTATAGTAGTTAGAGAATCCTAGGAACCTTTGCAATGCTTTGCGAGTGGTTGGCACAGGCCAATCTAGAATGCAGGATATTTTGCTCATGTCCATCTTGATTCCATTTTTTGATATAATATATCCTAGGAATAGTACTTCTTCTTTATGAAACAAACATTTTTTTGATTTAACATATAAGTTATGTGCAAGTAGTCTTGACAACACAAGTCTCACATGTTTTATGTGCTCAGGTAAGGAATGAGAATAGATGAGTATATCGTCCAAATATACTACAACACAAACGTCAAGCAAGTCTCTGAATATCTCATTTATAAACCGTTGGAAGGCTGCGGGAGCATTACATAGCCCAAATGGCATTACAAGGTACTCAAACAGTCCGTATCTGGTTCTGAATGCCGTCTTCCATTCATCCCCTTTACGGATTTGAATTAAATTGTATGCCCCTTTTAGGTCCAATTTTGAAAAGAGAGAAGCTCCACGCACCTGTTCGATAAGTTCAGGAATAAGAGGTAAAGGATAACGATCCTTTATTGTAATGGCATTTAATTGTCTGAAATCAATGATAGGCCTAAGGCTAGAATCCTTATTGCGGACAAAGAAGAGTCCAGCAGCAGTGGAGGAAGTAGAAGGTCGAATGAATCCTTTTGCCAAGTTCTCATCCAGATACTCCTTAAGATGAGAGAGTTCATCCTGTGAGAGAGGATAAACATGTCCGAAGGGCAACTTGCTATTAGGGAGTAGATCGATACAACAATCATAGTCCCTATGAGGAGGCAGCATTTGAGCGTTTTTTTCAAGGAAAACCTCCGATAAGTCCTGATAACACTTGGGTATAATGTCATCCGGCACTACAGACAGGATCCTATCATATGTGGGGAGATTACACGTCGTTTCACAATAGTGAGAAGAGAACGCTAGCGTTCTTGTTTTACAATCGATGATTGGTTGATGTATGTGTAACCAGGGAAGTCCCAAAATGATTGGGAAATGTGGTGATGTTAACACATCAAAGGTGGTGGTCTCCACATGAGACTCATCAGCAGTTACAAGGAGTGCCTGTGTCTGACTGGTGATAGGACCAGAGGATAGGGGGGTACCGTTAATAAAACTAACGGAGACAGGTTTGGGTTTTGAAACAATAGGTATTTTATTAAGGGAGACAAAACAAATGTCAATGTAGTTTCCACAAGATCCTGTGTCGATCATAGCCTGGGTGGTGATCCTAGTTTGGTCCCACTGCAATGTTAAATGAACAAAAAGATAAGGATTAGAAAAGGAAGTTGTGAGTCCGCCTAGCAAGACATTTGAACACTCACCCTCTTTTCTGCGGACAAGGGGACAGCCGCTTATCAAATGATTTGGGGATGCGCAGTACATGCAGAGATGTTCGGTCTTCCTTCTGGCACGTTCAGAAAGGGTCAGAGGTGGGCGTATCATTCCTACCTCCATAGGAGTAGGGTCAGCAGGCAACATCCGAGAAGGACTGGAAAATGGTGAGCCCATCTTCTCAGCCTTTCTTTCTCGCAGTCGTCTGTCAATATTGATACTGGTCTGTATCAGTCCCTCCAGAGTGCCAGGTAAATCCGCTCGGGCGAGCTCGTCTTTAACGGCCTCAGATAGGCCGAGTCTAAACTGCGTTCTCAAAGATGTGTCGTTCCACCCTGAATCAGGGGACCATCTTTTAAAATTTGCCACAAAATCTTCAACGGGTCTCCTTCCTTGTTTCAAGGCCCGTAACTGGGTATCAGCGGTACTCTGCTTATTGGGGTCTTCATATAAACTAGCGAGTTGTGCTAGGAATAGAGGGTAAGAATTAAGGAGTGGATCATCCTTTTCAAAGAGAGCGTCTGCCCAGGCCCGGGGTTCACCCGTTAAATAGGAGATGATGGTACAACTTTAATTTGGTCAGTGGTGTAGGTTAGAGGTTTTAACAAAAAAAGTAAACGACATGCGTTTTTAAATTCACGAAATTTGCTCCGATCACCAGAAAACACTAGAGGAGGGTTTATCTTAGGCTCACGGGGCTGAGTAGCAGAAAGCTGTGTGAGACGGCCAACCTGCTGTCTCAAAGTCTGATTTTCATTTTGTACCTCTGTAAGCGCAAGGATCAATGCATCTACTTGCTGTTTTAATTGTAGTACATGAGTGGGTAATTCTGCTGAATCCATATTTTTTTTAAGGCTCGTTCAATCTGTAACGTTCATGCGTTTTTGTTAATGGATGGATTTTCAGCTGCAGAATTATCACACTCAGTAGCCTTGTAGAGATACTGTTGAATAAACATATCCAACTCTCAGGACTTCATCACGGTGTACAGCCTGTTATGCAATATACATATACTCAATCAGATGTTTTAGTGGAGGGATAGAACATATGAGAATGTATAGATGAGAGACAGGTTGTATGGTGATTACTAGGAGTAATATTAGGAGAGTTGCAGGTGATGGTAAAGCAGATAGGTTCTGATGTCTAGTATAGTGCAGATGGTAAGAGGACACAGATGGAGTATACTTAGACAGAGTAACCTAGTGCAAGGATAGTTGAAGGTAGTCCCAAGAGCTAACAGTCTATGCAGATGGTATGGAATAAATAGATAGATAGTCCTGGTAATTGCAGTAGATGACAGTAGGAGATTGGTTAGTAAGGAATCCCCTGTGGGGTACTTATCACTTAGATAGGTTAGTAGTAACAATGTCCATAGATAGAGAGGTGATCCCGTAGCGAGATACGGATCAGCGGCGAGGTTCCGGCGTCAGTTCAGCAAAGGAAATGTCAGCAGCTCCGACTTCACAGGAGAAGGTGCGGTGAACATGTGGTTTGAACGAGCGATGAGTGAGAGAAAGCTGGCGATTGAAATCGCCGCTCATAGCGGCGCTCGGCAATGATGTCATCCGGTCTTAAAGGTATATGCGTCTCTTGTTACACAAGATGGGACGCAATTAGCAAAGGAGAAATATGGAACAAGGGTACCAGAGGTACCAGAACATTACAATCATATGCCCGTGTTCTCTGCTGCCACGGCCAGGAGCAAATCCTGCAGTTCATACATTTCAATGACAATGAACTCTATCGTCCTTGGGGTGGCCCTGGATATGACCAGCTCCACAAAATTTAGCCCCTCGTAAATCACTTCAACCAAAAGTTTGCAGCCTTGTACATGCCCCAACAAGCTGTCTGCATTGATGTTTTTTTTTTCTGGCCGCCTTGTTTTCCAACAGTTTCTCCCCAGCAAGCGTGCCAGATATGGGGTCAAGATGTAAAAGCTCTGTGACAGGGCCTTTTTAGTAACCTTTTAATTCTGGAATTGATGCATATGACACCTACTTAGAGGGGGGAAGAGAGCCTGCTTGAAGTGTAATAAATTGCTTGCAGTGAAGTGGAGGGACACACAGCATGTTTATGGTTCTGTCCTCCATTCCGGCAGACACGACAGTCCAAATTGCAACGGCGACTGGTGTTGTTAAGAAGCCCCTCTGTGTCCATGAATACAACCTTAACATGGAAGTGGTGGACTTCAATGACCAGATGATGGAGCCATACATAATAATTGCCCGTAAGGCCAGAAGCTGCTACAAAAATGTGTCTATATACTTATTCCTATTGGCTCTGCTGAACGCTTATGTGCTATACAAAGAGTCAAGAAGAAGTGGATCCTTCTTAACCACTTGCCGACCGCCGCAAGTACACATACTGCGGCGGTCAGCCCCTCACAGGCAAAGTGACGTATGGGTACGTCACTAGCCTGTGAGGCTCTGGGGAGCGAGTGTGCGCCGCCGGAGGCGCGCTCCCGCGAGGTCACGGACCCGATGTCCGCCGGGCACTTGCGATCGTCCGTTAGAGTGGGAGAAAGGCAGGCGGCTGATGTAAACAAGCCGCCTGTCATTCTCCCCTGTGTATGAACAGTGATCATACGGTTATACTATGTAGGACCGTTGATCACTGTTCCTACACATCAAGCAACAGCCAATCACAGTTAGAATCACGCCCCTAGGGACACACACAACCCCTCCCTCTCAAAAAAAGTTAACCCCTCCAGTGCCAGTGTCATTTTACAGTAACAGTTCATATGTATAGCACTGATTACTGTAGTAATGTCACTGGTACCCCCAAAAGTGTCAAAAATGTCAGTCAAGGGTCCGATCTGTCCGCCACAATGTCGCAGTCCCGCAAAAAAAAAATCGCAGATCGCCGCCATTACGCGTTAAAAAAAAACAAAAATCTTTCCCTTAGTTAGTAAATGCAATAACTTTTGCGCAAACCAATCAAAATAAGTTTTTTGCGATTTTTTTTACCAAAAATATGCAGCATAAAACAAATTGGCCTAAAATGTTAAAAAAATTTGATTTTTACATTTTTTTTGGGGGAATTTCATATAAAAATTTTTTAAAAATATTGTTATTTTTGCAAAATTTACGCTCTTTATTTGTTTATAGCGCATGATCAAAAAAAAATCGCACAGGTGATCAAATACCACCAAAAGAAAGCTCTGTTTGTGGGAAAAAAAGGATGTCAAATTCATTTAGGTACAGCGTCGTGCGACCGCGCAATTGTCCGTTAAATTCACGCAGTGCCGAATCGCAAAATAGGCCCTGGTCAGGAAGGGGGTAAAATCTTCCGGGGCTTAAAGCGGAGTTCCAACCATTTACTCATCTTTCCAACGGTCCAGCTATGCGGCCGCCGGAAGCCTCGATCCTCTCCCTCGGCGCCGGCATCACTGCTGTGGGCACCCGGCTGTTACAGTTTGCGGCTTCACAGCCGGGTACCCACTGCGCATGCGCGAGTCGCGCTGCGCGCCGTGATTGGCCGGCAATCTTCTGGGACCTCTGACGTGTCCCAGAAGATTGCAGGGAGGGAGGGGGAGAGGAGAACTTCCGCTCAGGGCGCCGCGGCGCTCCGAGCGGAAGTGGGAGCGGGTACCTGTCAAAACTAGGTACCCGCTCCCCCCCCCCAAAAAATGACATGCCAAATGTGGCATGTCGGGGGGTCAGGACTCCCTAAAGCAGAAGTTCCACTTTTGGGTGGAACTCCGCTTTAAGTGGTTAAAATTCAAGGAAGAGATCATCACAGCCCTTCTGTATCCAGAAGGTGCTGTGGCCCAATTTCACAATCCAAGATTCAGTGAGCCGGCTGCATGAGAGGCATTTTCCCGATGTCCTCCCTAGTACCCCTACCCAAGGATCACCCCAAAGAAGATGTTGTGTCTGTAGAAAATTTGGATATAGGCATGACACCTGCTTTTTATGTCCCTCCTGTCCTAGCCAACCTTGTCTCTGCATTGGGGACTGTTTACATCGCTACCACAAACTGGTAGAGTATCAGAATAGGGTACAGCACGGCACAGTCTAGGGCACATTTTTACAGATGTTTTTAATAATACATTGATGTTAGATGGCTATCGCATTTTGAGAGACCCTAGCCTGGAATGTTTAAAGTTTTTTTACAGTTACAAAAAAAGTGTAAAAAAAAACAAAAAAAAAAATTATAAAAATGAAAAAATAAAAAGCCAAAAATAGTTGTCGTTTTATTGAGTTAATTTTCTCTGCTCTTACTGTTTCACTGTACTTTATAATATACTGCTATTATACTGTAATGTTTTATTGTTACAGTTTTTTATTGTTAACCATAGTTTGTAGATACCACCATTCTACTGTTTTACTGCACTGTATACTATTATATTGTAATG
The DNA here is from genome assembly GCF_965119305.1 of Pelophylax lessonae. Lineage (NCBI taxonomy): Eukaryota > Metazoa > Chordata > Amphibia > Anura > Ranidae > Pelophylax > Pelophylax lessonae. The sequence goes on from NC_138774.1 coordinate 93,063,414, forward strand.
TTTTATTGTTAACCATTATTTGCTTTGCAGGTACGCCCATCAGCTGCAGCACTGATTCGTTTATTCTGACAGCAACAGTGTTTGCTCTAAGCATATACGTAAATCTATGATGGCAGCACTGTAGAAGGTGATTTCACCACCGCAGTTAAAAAAAAAGAGCATATATGGTGAAGCATAGGGGATGGGGTGGACTCAAAGGGTGGATCTCCCCTATGCTTCGCCATATATTTTTTAACACTTTTCTTGGCAGAGATTTCTTCATCTACATCGATCGATGTGAATAAAGGAATCTGTTATGTTTTTTTTTTTTTCGTTCAGCCTATGGGCTAAATGAAAAAAAAAAACATTGCATGTATGCCCATCATTAGAAGTGGGTGGCTGCTGGGAGGTTTAATGGTGAGCATACCACACACTTTTTGGCAGAAATGTCTTCATCCACATCGATCAACGTGAATGGAGGAATCTGTTAGGTTCTCTTTTTTCGTTCAGTCCACAGGCTGCATAAAAAAAAAAAAAAAGAACCTTACAAAATATGCTCAACAAGGACCAGCAACTAACTAGTACGTCCCTGGACTTTGAGTGGTCATACCAGGATGATGCCTGCAGATTTAGGCATCACCTTGGTATTGTTTTTTACAGCCAGCAGTCGGCTTTCATGTAAAAGCAATCCTAGTGGCTAATAAGCCACCAGAGTGCTGTTACAAACAGTGGGAGGGGACTCCCCCCCCCCTCCCGCTGCCTTCCACAGTTTTCTCTGGCTCTCCTGTCCCACAGGGTAACCCTAGACTGCAGCCGGTGTTTCCGTAAGCTGACCATAGAGCTGATTGAAGACCAGAATGGCTCCAATCATCTCTATGGCCTAAGATACCAGAAGCTAAGAGCATTTCATGACTTTGGTTTTGCCTGATATAAACAGCACTATTGGGAAATTGGGAAAGCATCTTATCACACCAATCTTGGTGTGGTCAGATGCTTTAAGGGCAGAGGAGAAATCTAGAGTGTAATAGACCCCAATTTTTTCAAAAAAGAGTTCCTGTCACTACTTAGTGCTATCATTGGGGATATTTAAATTCCCTGTGATAACAATAAAAATGATTAAAAAAAAAAAAATTAAAGGGAAGGTGTCAAAATAAAATAAAAAAAAAGTAAATAAAAAAAATAGAAAAAAATTCAAGCACCCCTGTCCCCCCCTCCCCGTGTTTGCGCACAAAGGCGTACGCAAGCATCAGTCTGGTGTCATATGTAAACAGCAATTGCACCATGCATGTGAGGTATCACCGTGAATGTCAGATTGAGGGCAGTAAACCTTGCAGTAGACCTCCTCTGTAAATCTAAAGTGGTAACCTGTAAAGGCTTGTAAATGCTTTTCAAATGTACGTAGTTTGTTGCCACTGCATGGGCATGTCATGTCATGTTTGGTATCTATGTACTTGGCATAAGATCATCTTTTATATTTTACCAAACAATTCAGCAATATATAGTGTATTTGTGCATTACATTTTAAAAAAAATGTTTTTTTCCCAAAAAATTGCGTTTGGAAAATCTCTGTGCAAATATCGTGTGCCCAAAAAATTGCAACACCCACCATTTTGTTCTGTAGGGCCTCTGCTTTAAAAAAAATATATAATGTTTGGGGTTTCAAAGTAATTTTCTAGTAAAAAAAAAAAAAATGCTTTCATGTAAACAAAAAGTGTCAGAAAAGGCTTGGACTTCAAGTGTTTAGAAGAGGGTCATGTGTGGCTTAAGCTTCTAATATTGGGCAGAAAATGCCAGGACAGTTCAAACGGTTACCTGTTTAGAGTTACAGAGAAGATCTAGTGCTAGAGTTATTGCTCACGCTCTAACGATCCTGGCGATACCTCACATGTGTGGTTTGATCACTGTTTACATTTGCAGACATTTGCAGGCGCAACCTACGTTTCTGCGCACGAGCACAAAGGGATGGGGCACTTAAAAAAAATTATTTTCTTATTTATTTTATTGTATTGTTTTTTTTTTAATCACTTTTATTGCTGTTTTTTGCCGTTACAAGGAATGTAAACACCCCTTTGAGAACGAAATTCTCTTTATGCAGGATCTGGGGTCTATAAGACCCCAAATCCCTCATTTGCACTGAAAAGCATTCAAAACACCAAGTTTAGATGTTTTGAATACTGTCATTTTTAAAAAATCTGGCGCCTTTAGGGCTCCAGTACACAGAATTGATGTCATGACATTGATTCCAGGTTTCTACCTCGGAGACCCGATCAAAGCCAAATCTGGCTTTGTTTGGGACTCCAGCCTGTCAGTGTGAGTGTCGGTTGGTCGCTAATGGGACTGAGGATCTGGGCGGAGTGGCGAAAGGCAATGGGAGGAGGGGGGTTGTCCCCTCCCGCTGCTTGTGAACAGTTGAGCGGCTGCTTAGCTTGAAGCTTTGGCCATAAGAGAACAGGTACTGTAGGTAATACACTCTATCCCTGTACTCCTGGGCTAAACAAGCAATTAAACCTTGCAATGATGGAGGCCCCACTACAAAGATAGAGGTTGTCTAATTTAAAGCTGAACCCTTAGTAATACCTATCTTAGTCCTCGCAACAGCAATCTGCCACCCATGAGGCCAATTGGGGTTGCACTAATAATTTCAATCAGTGCCGGGACAAGATCATCCAGTCCCCAGGGCAAAGATGCCAAATTGCGCCCCCCCCCCCTTCATTATGTGCAAGCCTATGAAGAAGAGGGGGAAGAGAGCACAGCCCACACCTCCTCCCAGCTCTCTCCTCCTCTCTTTGTCACTTCCAGCGCTGGGCTAACATGAGTAGTGATAATGGCTGTCACTACACCTGTCAGCCTTATAGTAGAAGGAACTTATGGTGCCCCCATGATCACACACTGTGGGAGCCCAGCAGCGGGTACTGCGGACTCGATGTCCACCAGCACCTGCCAATTGTTCATTACACAGGCTGAATGACGATCTGCCTGTGTAAACAAGCAGATCTCTGTTCTGTCACTAGGAAAGGCATAGATCCTGTGTTCCTGCAAAGCGGGGAGACGGATCTATGCCTTCACTTAGTAAAAGCACCTCCCCCACAGTACACAAGCACTGGTTAGGCACACATTTAACCCTTTGATCGCCCTTGATGTAAACCCCTTCCCAGCCAGTGTCATTAGGACAGTGACAGTGCATATATTTTGCACTGATCACTGTATTAGTGTCACTGGTCCCCAAAAGATGTCAAAAGTGTTTGTCAGTGCCAGATTTGTCTGCCGCAATATCTCAGTCCTGCGAAAAGTCGCTGTTCACCGCCATTACAAGTAAATAAAAAATAAATTAAAAAAAATAAATAAAAATATCCCATAGTTTGTAGTTGTTATAACTTTTGCGCAAACCAATGAATATACACTTATTTTTTTTTACCAAAAATATGTAGTAGAATACATATTGGCCTAAATTGATGAAGAAATTAGATTTTTCTTTACATTTTTTTATTGGCGGTGTTTTATAGCAGAAAGTAAAAAATGTTTTTTTTTTTCAAAATTGTCCCTTTTTTTGTTTATAGCGCAAAAAATAAAAACCGCAGAGGTGATCAAATACCACCAAAAGAAAGCTCTATTTGTGGGGAAAAACTCACAAAATGGTATCGCAAAACTCAAACCTTATGGACTAAGACTGGGATGCCATTAACCACTTCTGGACTGGAAGGATTTGCCCCCTTAATGACCAGGCCATATTTTGCGATTCGGCACTGCGTTACTTTAACGGACAATTGCGCGGTCGTGCGACACTGTACCAAAATAAAATTGATGTCTTTTTTCTTACAAATAGAGCTTTCTTTTGGTGGTATTTGATCACCTGTGTGATTTTCATTTTTTGCGCTATATACAAAAAAAGAGCGACAATTCTGGAAAAAAACCCAATATTTTTCACATTCTGCTATATAACATTCGCAATTAAAAATCAAAATTTTTAACATTTTAGGCTAATTTGTTTTCTGCTACATATTTTTCTTAAAAAAGAATCGCAATAAGCGTATTTTGATTGGTTTGCGCAAAAGTTATTGCGTCTACTAACTATGGGAAAGATTTATGTCATTTTTATTGGTTTTTTTTTTTTTTTTTTTACTAGTAATGGCAGCGATCTGGTGACCTGGGGGTCCCCAAGGAAATCCCTTAAAGCGTAGTTTCACCCAAAAGTGGAACTTTCGCTCATCTGCTTCCTCCCCCCCTCTGGTGCCACATTTGGCACCTTTCAGTGGGGAGGGGGGAATGTGTACCTGTTTTTGACAGGCACCCTTCCCCACTTCCTGGAGACAGCACCATGGCACCGTCCCTTGGAAGTTCCGTCCTTATTCTCCTTCCCCCGCCGTCAAGCCAATGAGAATGCGCAGGGCACTTCGCGCATGCACAGTAGGGAACCAGCTGTGAAGCCGAAAGGCTTCGTTGCCAGTTTCCTTTAGAGTGAATGGCGGCAGCAGCACCCAGCAGTCGATCTCAAAATTGGCTGGGGCGATGATATTGCGGGCTCCCTGGACAGGTAAGTGTCTATATATTAACCACTTGCCGACCGCCGCATGACTATTTACGGCGGCAGTCAGCCCCGTACAGGCAAAGTGACGTAGTACTACGTCGCTCGCCTGCGAGCCTCTAGGGGGCGAGTGCGCGCCGCCGGGGGCGCGCTCCCGCCCCCGCTTGTTCACGGACATTCCAGTGCGAGTGACCGGCGGCACCGATGGAGACGGAGAAAGGCAGATGGCTGATGTAAACAAAGCCCCTTGTCATTCTCCCTGGTGTAACTGCAGAGATCATACGATCCTACTATGTAGGATCGTGTGTCTCTGTGGTTACATGAAAAGCCACACCCCTTTACAGTTAGAAGCACGACCCTAGGGACACATTTAACCCCTGCATCTCTAATAAAGTTAACCCCTTCCCTGCCAGTGTCATTTTTACAGTAAGAGTGCATATGTATTATTATACAGGATTTATATAGCGCCAACAGTTTGCGCAGCGCTTTACAATGTGAAGGAAGAAAATACAGTTACAATACAGTTCAAAACAGGAGGAACTAGAGGGCCCTGCTCGTTAGAGCTTACAATCTAGAAGGGAGGGTCAAGTGAAACAAAAGGCAATCATGTATAGCACTGATTACTGTAGTAATGTCACTGGTACCCCGAAAAGTGTCAAAAATGTCAGTCAAGGGTCCGATCTGTCCGCCACAATGTCGCAGTCCCACAAAAAAATCGCAGATCATTACTCGTTAAAAAAAAAACAACAAAAATTACAGAAATCTTTCCCTTAGTTAGTAAACGCAATAACTTTTGCACAAAAAAATCAAAACATGCTTATTGCGTTTTTTTTTTTTTTTTTACCAAACATTTGTAGCAGAAAACAAATTGGCCTAAAATGTTAAAAAAAATATATTTTTTACATTTTTTTGGGGGAATTTCATATAAAAAAAAATGTGAAAAAATATTATTTTTTCAAAATTGTTGCTCTTTTTTTTTGATTATAGCGCAAAAAGTAAAAATCGCACAGGTGATCAAATACCACCAAAAGAAAGCTCTATTTGCTGAAAAAAAAGACGTCAATGAAAAGGCAGACGTCCCAATACTTTTGGTAATACAGTGTATACTTCCCAGGCAATAACAATACAGGAAGTGTGGAAATCCCCTTGAGCACAGGCACAGTGTGCTGCTGTTAGCAGTTTTAGGCTCTAGATGGCACTGCGATCCGAACCTACGTCTCTATGGTATACCCATTAATGTCTCTTGTGCCATTAGTGTGAGTGGTGGAGGAGGGGGACAGGGTGGAGCAGTCACAGAACAGGAAAACACTGAGGGGAAGACATCGACGAATAATCAGCAGAAGACCCAGAAATCAGCTAAGGGGGTGCAGAGCTCAGCAAGGTGCAGTATGGCACATGGGGCAGTGTGGGGTGTTTATGTGGGTGTGATTGGATGGCAGCAGTCAGCCATGTGCCTGTGTATTGTAATGTATGCAGGGCTGTGTCCTGGGTGTATCACCTATACTGGGTGTGTGTTTACTAAACATTCATGTGCTATTTGTGTGTTTTATATGTATTATATAATGAGTATATGTATACATACACAGTCATTAACAGGGCAAAATACCATTTAATATTTATTAAAATAAAATTTCAATGTCCATATTTACGGGGCACGTAATGACATATATATATATTTATTTATTTTGCTTGTCGGCTAAATAAAGAGATTCTTACCATCAGTTAATTTGATTTAGACAGGCGGGTGGATGTCCAGATAGGCGGATGGATGTCCAGACATATTCGAAGGATCAAAATTGTATTTTATCATGCGGAAATTCAGGAAAATATCCATGTTTGGCACTTATGGAGGGGAGAGGAGCTGGAGACATCCAGTAATGGATAATGTGAAGGGGAGGGATAAGGGCTTGTTTACACCATCTACATAGATCAATGCTGGCTCATCGCAAGGGCATATAAAACAATGGTTTTCTATGTGCACTGTTCACAGCATTTGTAAAAATTCTATATATATGTGTGTATATATATATATATATATATATATATATATACTTAGTGGCCACTATATTAGGTACTGGGTTGGACCCCCTTTTGCCTTCAGAACTGCCTAAGTCCCGTTTCACACTATAGCGATGACAGACATCATGTGATTCGGAGCGCACTGCTCTGAAAATCACATGCGATGTCTGTGAGATGCAAATTCAGCCATACAGATTGTATGGCTGAATTTGCATCAGATTTGGACAGAACACGCACAGGACCTTTTTTTTGGGTCTGCAGCAGAATCGGATCACATGCGATCCGATTCATGTCCGAACTGACAGTTCGCACTGCGATATGCAAACTGATCAGGGGGTGTCAACTTTGTATTGACACCCCCCGTGATTTGACACCCCCCGTGATTTGACACCCCCCGTGATTTGACACCCCCCGTGATTTGACACCCCCCGTGATTTGCAAATGGCAGTGTGAACTGCCTGCGATTTGAATGCAATCAGTGAATTTGCAGGGATCCCACATCACATATGTGTAAAACGGCACTTAAAGTGGTACTAAAGTCTTTTTTTTTTTATACTTCCCTGCTGTGCTGCAGTGGTATTGCACAAAGCAGCGCTGATCTTCCTCTTCTCAGGTCCCTCTTTGGCTCTCCTGGCCCCTCCCTCCTGTTAAGTGCCCCCACAGCAAGCAGCTTTCTATGGGGACACCCGAGTCAAGCCACAAATCCCTGTGTCCATTCTGTCATGGGGAGCCGAGGCCCCGTCCACTCTCTCCTTATTGGCTCACTGACTTTGACAGCAGCAGGAGCCAATGGCACCGCGCTGCCATCTGAGCCAATCAGGAGTGAGTGTCTCGGGCAGCAACATTGCTGGATCGAGAGGGTGCTCAGTTAAGTATTAGGGGGCTGAGGGCGGCTGCTTTATCTTAATGCATAGAATGCATTAGGATAAAAAAACCTTCTGACTTTACAACCACTTTAATTCTTCGTGGCATAGATTCAATAAGGTGTTGGAAACATTCCTCAGAGATTTTGGTCCATAATATTGACATGATGGCATCATCGATTGCTGCAGATTCGTTGGCTGCACATCTATGATGCAAATCTCCAGTTCCCCCACATCCCAAAGGTGCCCTATTGGATTGAGATGTGGTGAGTGTGGAGGCCATTGGAGTACAGTGACCTTTTTGTCATGTTCAAGAAACCAGTGGTGAGATGATTTGAGCTTTGTGACATGGTGCATTATCCTGCTGGAAGAAGCCATCAGGAGATGGGTACACTGTAGTCATACAAATGATTGTAAACCACATTTCACATTAACAAACATATATATTATTATTATTATATTTACCTGCTCTGTGCAGTGGATTTGCACAGAGCAGTCAGGATCTTCCTCTCGGGTCCCTCTTAACCCCGCCTTCCTGTCGAGTGCCCCCACAGCTTGCTATGGGGCACACAAGCTGAGCTGCAGCTCTGTGTGTCCATTCAGACACGGACCTGCAGTTCGACCCCTGCCCCCTCTCTTTCCTGATAGGCTAACTGACTTTGACAGCCGCCATAGCCAATGGCACTGTGGCTGTGTCTCAGCCAATCAGGAAGGAGAGTCCCGGACAGCCGAGGGTCTTGTTAACATCGCTGAACAGAGATGGGGCTCGAGTATTAGGGAGCGCGGAGTAGGCTTCTAAACACAGAAGGCTTTTAATCCCAATGTATAGAATGCATTAAGATAAAAAAAAAAAAACCTTCTGCCTTTACGACTCCTTAAAGCAGGGGTGGGGAACCTTTTTTCTGCCGAGGGCAATTTGGGTATTTTTAAAATCCTTTGGGGGCCGTACATAATTATCAACTTTAAAAATGTGCCTATTATATTTGGTCAAACATTTAATTAACTCACCACTAATGTGATGGCTGCAACTGCTTCTGTTTGGTGAGGTGTGTGATGTTAGCTGGTATTGATGATGTTGCTACTCGCAACTGGTTTTCCAGGTTTGCCCCCCTTAATGCAGAGTGATGAGTGTCCCACATATCAATGATGAGTGCCCCCACAAATCAATGCAGAGTGATGAGTGCCCCCACAAATCAATGCAGAGTGATGAGTGCCCCCACAAATCAATGCAGAGTGATGAGTGCCCCCACAAATCAATGCAGAGTGATGAGTGCCCCCACAAATCAATGCAGAGTGATGAGTGCCCCCACAAATCAATGCAGAGTGATGAGTGCCCCCACAAATCAATGCAGAGTGATGAGTGCCCCCACAAATCAATGCAGAGTGATGAGTGCCCCCACAGATCAATGCAGAGTGATGAGTGCCCCCACAGATCAATGCAGAGTGATGAGTGCCCCGCCCCCCCTCATATCAATGCAGAGTGAGTGCCCCCCCCCCCCCATATCAATGCAGAGTAATCACTGATGAGTGCCTCCCCCATATCAGTGCAGAGTGATGAGTGCCCCCCCAATCAATGCAGAGTAGGGTTCTTCTACTTACCCAGCGCAGGCGCTCGCATACGAAGTCACACCTCTTGGACCGACTCCTATGATAGACGTCACTACTGTGCTGTCTATCATAGGTAGGAGGCGTGACTTTGTATGACAGCGGCCACGCCGGGTAAGCAAAGAAACCAAGAAACCCGTTCTGTGTGTAATCCGGAGGCAGCCCAATGGCAGGGCTGGATCAGATGGCTTCGGGGGGCGCATACGGCCCGCGGGCCTTAGGTTCCCCACCCCTGCCTTAAAGGGATGGACATGGTCAGCATAATACTCAGGTAGGCTGGGTTGTTTAAACAATGCTCAGTTGGTGCTAAGGAGCCCAAAGTATGCCAAGAAAGTATCCCCCACACCACCACCAGCCGGAACCTTTAAAACAAGGCAGGATGGATCCATGCTTTCGTTGTGTTTATGCCAAATTCTGACCCTACAATCTGAATGTCGAAGCTGAAATCAAGACTCATCAGACCAGGCAACGTTTTTCCAATCTACTATTGTCCATTTTTGGTGAGCCTGTGTGAATTGAAGCTTCATTTCCCTGTTCTTAGTTGACAGGAGTGGCACCCGGTGTGGTCTTCTGTTGTTGTAGCCCATCTGCTTCAAGGTTTGATGTAATGTGCATTCAGAGATGTTATTCTGCATACCTTGGTTGTAACAAGTGGGTATTTGAGTTACTGTTGGCTTTCTGCCCATTCTCCTCTGACATCAACAAGGCAATTTCCTCCACACAACTGCCGCTCATGGAATATTTTCTCTCTTTTTCTGACCATTCCCTGTAAACCCTAGCAAAACCAAAGAAATTCCAGCGCTGGAGCTGTGGCAGTCTCAATAGATGATTGATAATAACTCCACCTGTGGTGCTGCTAATAAAGGTGCTGAACCAGCACAAAAGTACACAGAAAACAAGGAGATCAACCCCAACCCTTAGTGGATATAGGGGAACCACAGCCAACATGAACCAATATAGTTTATTGAAAATTGATAGTTGAGAATAAAAATCCAAACTGGTATGTGAAGTCCCTGATGGATGAGGGGTGTACACCAAGCATCGCCGCCGGATGGGGTCCGCTCTCTGCTGGAGAAAGCTTGAGGTGGTTGATTGTGCAGCGAGGGAAGGGGAGCATTCCGAACCAGCCGGTGACACCCGGTGTGCACTAACAAGGAGCAAGTGTTAGTATACACCGGCTGGTTCGGAGTGCTCCCCTCCCCTAGCGCTGATCTCCTTGTTTTCCCTGTAAACCCTAGAGATGGTTGTGCGTAAAAATCCCATTAGATCAGCAGTTTTTGAAATACTCAGACCAGACTGTCTGGCACCAACAACCATGCCACATTTAAAGTCATTAAAATCCCCTTTCTTCTCCATTCCGATGATCAGTGTGAACTTCAAGTCGTCTTTACCATGTCTAGATGCCTAAATTCATTGAGTTGCTGCCATTTGATTGGCTGATTAGCAATTTGTGCTACCAAGCAATTGAACAGGTGTACCTAATAAAGTGGCCGGTGAGTGTATATGCATTTTTTCATGCAGCGTAGCGTGATGTAGCACATAGAGTTGAACAAAGTGTCATTTTTTTTTTGACACTACAATAAAGTAAAAAAATGAAATAAACCGTGCAATGTTTTGTAACCATGCATCTCATTGCCCTTATGCAGCATACGCAAGCTTGTTAGCTGGTGTGAATGAGCACTTATATTGATAAAAAATGATAACACAATATGGCCAATCCTCCCCATTTTTTAGGATTGGTTGGCTAGGGTTTTGTGAGATCTTTTCTGTTGCTCATAAACATCAATGGGTGTAAACAGATATTTTGGTTTTCTTGCAAAATGTGAGGAATTCTTTGCATGTTGCACAGCTTTGAAAAGGGTGTGTAAACCCTAACATTATTGTCTTTTAAAGTGGAACTTCACTCAAAAAGTGAAGTACTGCTGGTTCACTTTCTCCCCCCAGCATGTAACTGAGTGGCAGGCTATTTTTTTTGGGGGGGGGGGGGGAGTGAGTACAGATTTTGATAGGTATCCTCACCCACTTGCACAATCCTCACCTAGGCAAGGATGGCACTGCTTGCACCGCCCCCTCCCGCAGCCTCTTGGGACACTTCACATGTCCCAGGAGGCTGAAGGACCATTCACAGGGCCACCTGTGGTTCCTCAGGAATCCACAGCCGGTGTTCTATCAGATTTCCCTACCTACGTCATTTCCGGTTGAGATCAGCTGTGGATTCGTCAGGCACCAGCTGTAGCCGCGTCACACGTCCTACTGCGCATGCACAGAATAGGTAGGGAATTTCGATAACATCGTAAGAGGTGAGGCCAAGTCCTACTGCGCATGAGCAGGCGCATGCGCACCAACGGGTCGGGCAGCGGGATCTCTTATAACAAACATCCATCCGATGTCCATGGCCCACACTGCGTTGACCCGACACTGCGCCGAGCCAACACTGCACCGACCCAACAAATCCGATCTCCATGCCCCACACTGCGCCGACCCGGCATGTGGGTAGGGAATAGGATTGTCCTATTGTCGGCTCGGCGCAGTGTGGGCCATAGAGATTGGATGTATGTTTGTTATAAGAGATGCCGCTGCCCGATCCGTTGGTGCGCATGCGCAGTAGGACTTGTGCCTCACCTCTTACGATGTTATCAAAATTCCCTACCTATTCTGCGCATGCCCAGCAGGATGTGTGACACGGCTACAGCTGGTGCATGACGAACCCGAACCGGAAATGACGTAGGTAGGGAAATCTAATGGGGTAGGGTTTTCTGACAGAACACCGGCTCTCATGGCCAAGATGGCGGCACCAGGACCTGCAGCAGTAAGAAGAGCTGGCTGCAGGACGACTGCGCAGATTCCAGACACTGTTAATTACTAGTGACATTAAAAAAAAAAAAAAAAGACTGAAAGTGATACTAAAGGCAGATTAAAAAAAAAAAAACAACAAACATGTTATACTTTCCTGCTCTGTGCAGTGGTTTTGCACAGAGCAGCCCAGATCCTCCTCTTCTCGGGTCCCTCGCCATCCCTCCTGACCCCTCCCTCCTGCCAAGTGCCCCCATAGCAAGCATGCTTGCTCCTGAGCTGCTGCTCTGTGTGTCCATTCACACGCAGAGCGTGGCTCAGCCCTGCCCCCACTCTCTCCTCATTGGCTCCTGGGCTGTGATTGGCAGTATTGGGAGCCAATGGCTCCCGCTTCTGTCCCTGCCAATGAGAAGGATGGGACAAAGGGAAAGAATAGAATGCATGAAGGTAAAAAAAAAAAACCTTGAGCCTTTACAACCACTTGAGGTTCCTCTTTTAGGCCTCATGTACACTGCTGCTGATAAACGGCCGTTTAGGAGCAGTTGGGCGTTTTTTTCAGAAGCCCCTGAACTCTCCTCTATGTTATCTTATCTGTCCATGTACACTGAGTCGTTTACAGTCATTTACAGGCAGTTAAGTTCAGTGTCGTTTTTTGGAAAGCATTTATTTGCGTTCAGAATGTGTGTTTACTGGCGTTTCAAACGAGACCAAACGCGGTCACCCGCGTTTAGCGCTTGCGTTTTTACTGTTTAAAAGGGGGAAGGGTTTTTTACCTCTAAAAACGGATCTGAGCGCAAACGCGACACAATGGACGTTTTAAATGTCGTTTACATTCCAGCGTTCAAAGGAGTTTTACAAACGTCCCGTGTACATTTAGCCTAAATATACCATGGAAAGCATTTTGTCTTATCGATAACTGCAAAAAAAATAAAAAATCATCCCACAGTCAATGCTGCCCTGCACTCTGCAGTTTTATATTAAACAATGTTATTAGGAAGAGATTTAGGACTACAGAGCTTCCTGATGTTATGTAGAAGAGGAGAAGGGGGTTCTGTAGTAACACACAAGTGCGTTACTGGCAGATTCACTAGGAGAAGCCCCTCAACATTCTCCTATACAATGTAGGACTGCTGGTCCTGTATTGTAGAGAACAGGATCAGACAGCTGCGATTGGTCAGGCAGCCAAAGGAAGAGACCTTGGTGGACCAGTAGAATGAAGTGGAGGATCACCGTGGAAGCAAGGGTTAAGAAAATGATATTACCCTAATTCTCACCCCCCTGGACAATACAGGCAGCTAACCCTTGAAGTGGGAAGGGGCACAAAATCTTTTTTTCCCCCTAGAATTCAGCTTTAAGGTACCGTTGGATATGATCCTGATTCCTGATCTGGATGTTTTCTTCGGTAGCAGGTAGCGCTTAGTGTCTTTAGGACTGTTTGATCTTCTCCAGATGCAAGTTGCAGAAGCATTGATCGGCCAACTCAAAACTCTTCCCATCTCTCTTCACCATGTAAACAAACATGACTGAAGGGATAATCTGAGCTACCATGATGAGAGCCCAGCGATCTTTCTATTTGAGGGCAGTTGGACACGGGAGATCTGTTGGCGACTTTACATTTTGACGTGACTTTTGTTGAACTAGCCATCAGTATTAAAGAGAAAGTGTGCAAAGTCCAACTGCAGAAAATTGTTTGCCTTGTTCACACTAGTTTGAACCGCATGTGAATCGCACAAGAACTGCACCACATTTCTGCTCGATCCACATGCGATACAGTGCAGTGCTACTTGAACCCATTCATTTTGATTGGACCAAATCGTACTGCATCGCACCAAAATCATGCATGAACCAATTTTGGAACCACGCTGCAACTGGATCACATGGTAATTTTGTAGCATGCGACTTGATGAAGGCTAATGCACTGTGTTTAGGGTGCCTTTATGATTGTACTGACACCCGCTACAGATCGCAAGGGTAGTTCGATTTGAATGCGGTGCGGGAAATGCACACTGATCATGGGGATTCCCGCACTGCATTAGTGTGAACCTAGGCTTAAAGTGATTGTAAAGTCTTGTTTGTTATTTTTAAATTAAAAAAAAAAAAAAGAAAAAAAAAACATGTTATACTTATCTGCTCTGTGCAATGGATTTGCGCAGAGCAGCCCGAATCCTTCTCTTCTGGGGGTCCCACTTTAGTGTTCCTGGCCCCTCCCTCCTGCTGAGTGCCCCCACAGCAAGCAGCTTGATATGGGGGCACCCGAGCTGAGTCTCAGCTCCATGTGTCTATTCAGACGCTCGGCCCCACCCCCTTTCTCTTCTCATTGGCTGACTGACTTTGACAGCAGCGGAAGCCAGTTGTGCCACGCTGCTGTCTCAGCCAATGAGGAGGGGAGTCCCGGACAGCCGAGACACTGCTGCAACATCGCTGGACCTAGATGGGGCTTAGGTAAGTATTAGGGGGGGGGGGGCTGAGTGAGGCTGCTGCACACAGAAGGTTTTTTATCTTAATGCATAGAATGCATTAAGAAAAAAAAAATAAATGAATAACTTTACAACCACTTTAAGAAGAACCTGTCAGGTGTCTAAATATATCCAAAAGCAGAATAATGCCCTTTCTGGTGGCCTGTGCCTCCTGGTTTTTCCTCCATTCCAGTATTCTACCATGGATATCTATACCCCAAATGCACGCTGTGATTCCTTCCTTCAGCCCTACAGGACTCAGCAGTGACATGGTCTCTATAAAATATTTGGTGTGCAAACACTCATGTTAGTATTGTATGAATATGCACAGAGTGTATGAAACCATCCATGGTGCTGCAGGAACAGTATCAATCAAGAATAGGAAATGTAAAGCTTTGGCTTTCATCTGTTGCCCAAAGACAGTGTGATATTAACCTTATTTCTTTTTTGTTTGCACGCAGCCTCATTAATGCAAGCATTGCAGAAACATGTGACAATTGTAACTGCACAGTGACAGTTTAAGGCTGCATTCCCATGCTATGCATTTTCCATAAAAATGAAACATTGCACCTCTCCATTTATACTGTTAGCTGTCTTTCCCAGTGTTAAGCATGAGAGAGTGAGAAGCAAACCTTACTGGCAGTGGGCAGGAAGCCAGTGGTAAATGCAGGCTGGAGCCATTCCATCATTGCAGAATCGGTATAATTGGATTACAAGGCATCTCGGTGCTGGATGACGGTTAGGTGCAGTGTGACTGTTTCATTTTCCAACTGTAAGTATGAAGAAATCCTCTGTTGCATAAACTGGTGAACAGCAGTCTTTGATGAACCCATTCTGGATGATTCCACTATTTGTTCATATTTTGGAAGGTGGCCAAAACCAGGCAGATGTGCAAAGTCTAATTGGTGTCAGGCAAAGGGTCTAGGTCTAGGAGTCCATATTTTTTTTTATAGGATAATTGATCATAACAGGAAAACCCAAATCCCACCTTCTTCAGAGCTATGAAACAAACCTAAATATGGTTTATAAATATTATATTTCTATGCAAAATCATATCAAGGACAATCAATTCATATGTATAGATAAAAAAAAGCCCAAATCCATTGCAGTCAGAACATACTTATGAAAATATTTGGTTCTAGCAAGTAGGGGCTCATTCACACAGGAGCAGAGGCCTGTACAGCATAAAAAGACCCATTTGTTTTCCAAGCTGCATGCCGGTAGTCTGTGTTAATGTTGATGCAACGACTGTATAGATTCTAAAAGGCAATACAATATTAGTAAAACCAACCCCAGCGCCAAATTAAAATAAAAAACAATATTAATAATGACACTAAGGGCTCTTTCACACGGCCGCTCCTCTGTTTTTCTCCGCTGCGGGACTTTTTTTTTTTTTTCACGGAGCGGATGACACTTGTGTCATCCGCTCCGTATGTCCGCATATCATCCCATCCGTTTGCGGATGATATGCGGACATAATGTAAATCTATGAGCATTGCGGATGTCAGCGGATGACACCTTCCTTTCCGTTTTTTGAACGGAGGAAAAATAGGGTTCTGTTCCGTTCCAAAAAACGTAACAGAACTGAAAGGAAGAAAATCGGATGTCAGCGGATGGTATTCCGCTGACATCCGCAATGCCATTGACTTACATTATGTCCGCCAATCATCCGCAAAAAAATAGGATGATTTGCGGACATACGGAGCGCCCGTGTGAAAGGGCCCTTATAGTAAAGCCATAGATGCCCAGCTGCTACCATTAAATAAACACATAAAGAAAAGAACAAAGCTGAAAATGAAAACCACCAATCAGCAAAGGCAGCGCTGTTGCATTAAAAGAACAGATGAACTAAATGCCTTTTATAATAAAGTCCATGCATAGTCCATAGGTATAGATGTAAGTCCAAAATGTGATAGGCGATGAACAGAAAAGATAATGAAATCAATCCGTTATTGAATGGATTTGGTCCTGTCAGTGCCTTCAACACACCTCATGTAATCCTCTCCCCTTTGAATAGAGAACTCACCAGATCACTGCCATATCAAGGCGCTTATATGTCAGTGATCTGGTGAGTTCTCTATTCAAAGGGGAGAGGATTACATGAGTGTGGTGAAGGCACTGACAGGACCAAATCCATTTAACAAGGGATTGATTGCATTATCTTTTCTGTTCATCGCCTATAACATTTTGGTCTTACATCTATACCTATGGACTATGCATGGACTTTATTACTATAAAGGCATTTAGTTAATCTGTTTTAATGTAATAGCGCTGCCTTTGCTGATTGGTGGTTTCCATATTCAACTTTCTTCTTTTCTTGACTGTATAGAATAATCTGCAAGGATGTGTGGGCATCGCTGAATGCAGACTGTACACCCGTCCTTGCGTGGCTGTCAAACTCAGATTTCCTATTATCGTCAGCTCCATCTAGTGGCTATAATGCAGTATTTTCTGCCCATTGCAGTTACTAAGGTAACTCTCACAGACACAAAAAATGTCATAACTTTCTCACAGACACCAGCCGGATTCAAACTTGCCTTAGAAGTTCAAATGTGATTGGTGACAAAGAAAGCTATGCAGCACAGGCTTCAAATGACCCTGTGAGGTGCTTCTGGATTCTTGCTGCATTAGTCAGTGTAAGGTATGCCAAGTGGACTTTCTGACTTCAGCAGAGTTGCTTTGTTCTCTGGATAGTACTCTTAACTTATTAACCTCAATTTAAACTGGCAATAGAGGAGTCCAATTTTTTTAATTCAACCAATGAGTGGAAAAAACTGACCCGATTCCCCCATCCACACATTCAAGGTGAATCTTCCCTGATGTGATTTTGTATTCTGACAGTGGGTAGACTTCCCCGCTGTCAGAATATAGTGATCCGCACTGTTGGCTGATTTACCGAGTCAGTCGGTAAATCAACTTCTGTATTATGACCACAGTGCCCATACTTGGATTGAAATTCAGCCAGTCCTTGCTGAGCTTGACAAATTTGGATCCATCTATGGGGAGTTTAATGGGTTCTTTCTGATGATAAAATCATCATACACAAATTACAAAGTATACAAATGTTTGTTCTGTAAGTAGTCATTATAACACGAGGGAGGTTGTGAAATACCAAGTCACATTGTGTCTCTGTCTTGTGATGGCCACAAAGCACAGAGGGAGAAGGTGAAGTGAAAAGTAAAATTAAACTCTTGCGTACAAAAAAAAAAGCTTTTTTTTAATTTATACATAAAGGATAAGTTACATCAGTTTTTAGGGTGGAACATGTAACATATTCCAGCATCTGCAGCCCCCCCCCCCCGCTTCCCACCTCCCTGTGATAGCGGGCTGCCGGAGATCCTCTCCCTGCACCCACTGTCACTATTTAAAACAGCGTGGCCATGTGTGGCTCCACCCACACGGCCATGTCATCCATTTACATTTTCCTTTTTTTTTTTTTTACCCTCAAAAATATGTGTATTTAATTTATTATTATTATTTTTTTTAAAGGTGAACTTATCCTTTAAAGAAGCTAGTTTGACTGTACTTCCTCTATGGATCACAGGAGTGCAGTTCATCTTGCACTCCTGTGACCCGTTTTCAGCAGAGAGCAGGCTGAAGTCCCCTCTCTGCTGACGTTACAGAAGTCAGTCCAGGCACCGCGTCATCAGGACAATGGAAGTCGGGATGCACCAGGTGCCTGAACCGGCAAGCCGCTGAGAGCCTGAGCAGGCTGCTCCCCACCCCTCCATAGCTCAGCGCTCCAGTAAGCGAGGAGGAGGCAGAGCGGGGAGCTGCTGTATGACAGCCAGCAGCTCTCTGCTCGGGGGGCTGTCAGAACCGAGCGATCGGCGTTGTTTGATTGCTTGGTTCTCAGTGTAGAGGCGCCAGGGGGGACAGATGCAGCATCAGACCAATGCTGCATCCACCTAGGTAAGTATAAGTGGGGGAAAACATTAAAACCCATACTTCTCTTTCAAATATGCTGGTATGCAGTGTTTTATTTATTTTTAGTGTGGGGAGAAGGGAGGGGTTTTCTTTTTTGCGAGCACCTGACAACCATGCACAGTTTTGGGGTGTTTTGGAAGGTGTGTTATAGGTGAATTGAGACCCTACAGGAGCAGTGTTGTCTTTCTGAGACAGAGCACACCTCCACTGGCAGAATTATTGGTAAAAAGTAAGTCATCTGTATGGGCAGGAAAGACCCCCTCACCTTGTGAAAACGACTCCTTAACTTCCACTTACTCAAAGGTGATTTATCCCTTCCAAACTTTCAACTGTATTACTGGGCTGCAGTTCTGGTTACTGTGCATTGGTGGTTCTCTTAGCCAGTGGACAATGCTGCAGTCACCTTGGAGGCAGCTCTCTTGGGTCCCTTTGCCACCCTCAGTAATTTGTTTTTTTGAGGGCCCCCCTCTCACTCTTCCTGTCTAATGAGAACCACCATTGCAGTGTGGCATCAGATAAGAGGGCCAGATACGGTTTTCCCCACATGCATTTATGGGGTAACCCTACCCTCTCCCGCTTGCTAGCCCTCATTTTTGCGGATGATATATGGACATAATGTATGTCAATGGCATTGCGGATGTCAGCGGATGACCATCCGCTGACATCCGATTTTCGTCCTGTCAGTTCTGTTCCGTTTTTTGGAACGGAACAGAACCCTATTTTTGTTCCGTTTGAAAAACGGAACGGATGCAAAATCGGATGTCATCGGTGTCATCCGCTGACATCCGCAATCCCATAGACATACATTATGTCCATATATCATCCGCAAACGGATGGGATGATATGCGGACATACGGAGCGGATGACACAAGTGTCATCCGCTCCGTGAAAAAAAAAAAGTGCCGGAGCGGATTGCAATGCGGTCCGCTTCATGTGAAAGAGCCCTTACTCAAACTGGAGAGTGCAAAATCTGGTGCAGCTGTGCGTGGTAGCCAATCCGCTTCTAACTTCAGCTTGTTCAATTAAGCTTTGACAAATGAAACCTGGAAGCTGGTTGGTTTCTTTGCAGAGCTGCACCAGATTTTGCATTCTGCGCTGTTAGTAAATCACCTTCATTATGTCCAACGGTAAATTGATCATGTTGTTTTAATCATTGTGTGCTTTTCCTGTTTATGACAACTTCACAGCCTTAAAAGTCCAAATCCCATAAAGAGAGTGGGGGCTATTTCCCTTATTTGGGTTTGAGTTCCCTGATACTCCTAGGTTGCCTGTGTTCCTCTTCTCCTTTTATTTTCTGGTAAATTAATCATGATTAACTTTGCTGAGCTTTAGACTAAATATGACCTCCTTAATTGGATGCTATTTAGATATTTACAATTGTGACATGCAGTGTTAAAATTTTCCCTTCCCTATTGCCCTCAAATATGACCCTTTATAGAGGTCGCTCACTTCAAGTGTGATGGGGAACTGCGGACACTTCTGTCAACTATCAATACAACATCCTCATGATGGGGACTTTGGCTTAGCAGGGAGAGGAGTGTTTCTAGTGCAGAGTGATGTTAGAGAGGAGACAAGCAGGTGCTCGTTGTTTCCTAAATGTATCCAGCCTGAGGTACAGTGCATCCAGGAAGTATTTACAATGCTTCATTTCTTCCACATTTTGCTACATTACAGCCTTATTCCAAAATGGATTAAGCGCCATTCACACTGGCGCGACACGACTTGCTGGGGCGACCTGTGAAGGGCACCGCGACCTCGGCGCGACTTGCACGGACTTCATATCATTGAAGTCAATGCAAGTCGCCTCCAGGTCGCCCCAAAGTAGTACAGGACCCTTTTTCTAAGTCGGGGGGCGACTTGTGTCGCTCCTATTAGAACGGGTCCTGTACTATTCAATGGCGAGCGACCCAACGCGACTTGTCAGGCAACCAAGTCGCCTGACAAGTCGCGCTAGTGTGAATGGACCCTAAGTTCATTATTTTCCTCAAAATTCTAGAAACAATACCCCATAATGACAACTTAAAAGAAGATTGTTTCCTGTTTCCACTGATCATCCTTGAGATACTTCTACAACTTGGTTGGAGTCCACGTGTGGTAAATTCATTTTATTGGACAGGATTTGGAAAGGCACACACCTGTGTATATATAACGTTGCACAGTTAACCATGCATATCGGGGCTCAAACCAAGCCATGAAGTCCAAGGAATTGTCTGTAGACCTCTGGGACAGGATTGTATGAATTTTATTGTATAGATCTGGGGAAGGGTACAGAAAAATGTCTGCAGCATTGAAGGTCCCAATGAGCACAGTGGCCTCCATCATCTGTAAATGGAAGAAGCTTGGAACCACCAGGGCTCTTCCTAGAGCAGGCTGCCCGGCCAAACTGAGTGATTGGGGGAGAAGGGTCTTAGTCAGGGAAGTGACCAAGAACACGAGCGTTCCTCTGTGGAGAGAGGAGAATCCTCCAGAAGAAAAAACATTTCTGCAGCACTCCACCAATCAGGCCTGTAAGGTAGAGATGACAGACGGAAGCCACCCCTCAGTAAAAGGCACATGACAGCCCACCTTGAGTTTGCTAAGAGGCACCTGAAGGACTCTCAGACAAAATTCTCTGGTCTGATGAAACAAAGATTGAACTCTTTGATCTGAATGGCAAGGGTCATGTCTGAAGGAAACCAGGCACCTCTCGTTACCTGGCCAATACCATCCCTACAGTGAAGAATGGTGGTGGCAGCATGCTGTGGGGATGTTTTTCAGCGGCAGGAACTGGGAGACTAATCTGGATTTAAGGAACAATAAATGCAGCAATGTACAGAGACATCCTTGATGAAAATATGCTCCAGAGCGCTCTGGATATAAGACTGGGATGAAGGTTCATCTTCCAAAAGGACAATGATCCTAAGCACACAGTTAACTACAGGACAACTCTCTGAATATCCTTGAGTGGCCCAGCCAGAGCCTAGATTTGAACCCGAATGAAAATCTCTGGAGAGATCTGAAAATTGCTGGGCACTGATGCTCCCTATCCAACCTGATGGAGCTTGAGAGGTCCTGCAAAGAAGAATGGGAGAAACTGCCCAAACATAGGTGTGCCAAGCTTGTAGCATCATACTTAAAAAGACTTGAGGCTGTAATTGGTGCCAAAGGTGCTTCAACAAAGTATTGAGCAAAGGCTGTGAATACTTATGTGCATGTGATTTTTGTTAGTTACATGTGATTTTTGTTAGTTTTTTTTTTTTATTTTTAATAAATTTGCAAAGATTTCACACCAACTTCTTTCACGTCATTATGGGGTATTTTTTGTAGAATTTTGAGGAAAATAATAAACTGAATCCATTTTGGAAAAAGGCTGTAAAAAACATAAAATATGGAAAAAGTTAAAGCGGAGCTCCGGGCACAAAATCAACCTAATCGATTTTGTGCCCATCCGCTTGCTTTGCTTCACCTGAAAAGGAATTGGATAGTTAGGATTATTTTTTTTTTTTTTTTTTTACTTACCTTGTAATTGTAGAAAGAAATACTCCCCTTTTGTCACTTGCTCCCTCTGTGGCCGCGGCCCGCGCCGTCTCTTCCGGTTTGCAATGATTCCTGGGAGCTGAACGTCATCGCTCCCAGGAATCAATGCGACGGCACCGGCCCGCTCGTCACTTCCGGTGCGACGCCGCATTCCCTGCTAAACAGCCTCTGGGCATGCCCAGAAGCTGTGTAGGAATGCGGCGCTGCGCCGGAAGTGACGAGAGGGGCCGGTGAAGGCGCATTCTAGGAGAAGAAGACACGGAAGAGGACGCAGAAGAGGATCGCGCTGGCTTCAGCTGCCCACAACAGAGATGGCAACGCTGTGGAAGAAATTTTATAAGTGAGTATTTCTTCTTGCAGGTAAGTGCGAACCGGGACAGATCAGAGGCTAGCCATTGTGGAATGTACTAGCCCTGACTGTCCCGGGGTATGTTCATTGAAAAAATGTTTTTGCGCCCGGAATTCTGCTTTAAGCGCTTTGAAAACTTTCTGGATGCACTGTAGGGTAATAATTACATCTCAGTACTAAATCATCATTATTTTCTGTAGCACTGAGCATAGCAGCCAATAAGATTGTAGGTGTCAAGCAGATTAGGAGATGAGAGGAAATGTCTAGTTACTGTGGGCAGCACCCCACATCTCACCTTTTTTACTAAGGCTTCATCCACATCTAGGCGTTTTTGGGTGATTTTTCTGCTCTATGCCTCCGCTCTAAAAATGCTCAACAAGACAAATCCCATCAATCTCAATGGCCCCTGTTCACATCTGAGTGTTCTGTGGCCTTAAGCAAAATGCCCGTCACTCAAAATAGTACATGAGTTTCTTTTTTGGCAGAACAGGCGTTTTTTTATTTTTTTTCATTGGTCACTTGTCAGACTAAAAACGCCTGCACAAACGACAACAAAATAAAGCATTGAGACCAGTGTTAATTTTGGCAGCAAATTTCAATTTAGTTTTAGTCTTAGTCTTAGGACTAAAATGGCATTATAGTTTTAGTCCCATTTTAGTCTTCTGCAAGTGTTCTAGTTTTAGTCGTATTTAGTCGACTAAAACTCCAGTATATTTTAGTCGACTAAAACGCCCTACATTTTAGTCGACTAAAACGCCCTACATTTTAGTCGACTAAAACTCATTTTAGTCATCTATAATCAAATGGGTGTAGTTCAATTGTAATTTGTAATGCATTATTTAAGCATTTCTCTACAATTTCCAAACTCATTATATACTACTGCTGGTCCTGGAGTGAAAAATCTAATATGTTATTATTTATGCTTTGAGCATGCACCAGTGTTAATTTTTGGCAGCAAATTTCGATTTAGTTTTAGTTATAGTCTTTTGACTAAAATGCCATTTTAGTTTTAGTCGTATTTTAGTCTTAAGACTAAAATGCCATTTTAGTTTTAGTCGTATTTTAGTCATCTGAATTGTGTTAGTCGACAAAAACGTTTTAGTCGACGAAATTAACACTGATTGAGACATGGATGGATGGGTGAATTTGCTTTGAATATTAAAAATGAATTAAAGAGATACTAAAGTCCTTTTTTTTTTTTTAGTTTAAAAATATCAAACATGTTATACTTGCCTGCTCTGTGTAGTTTTTTTTTGCACAGAGCAGCCCAGATCCTCTTTTTCTCAGGTCCCTCGCCGGCGCACCTTTGCCAAGCCGCTGCCCTGTGTGTACATTCCGAGACAGAGCCACAGCTTGGCCCTGTCCCCTCCCTCTCCCCTCAGTGGCTCACTGACTTTAACAGCAGTGGAAGACAATGGTGCCCACTGTTGAGTCTCAGCCAATCAGGAGCAAGAGGCAGGCAGCCAAGTCTCTCATGCAACATTGCTGAATTGAAATGGGGCTCAGGTAAGTATTAGGGGGGCTGCTGCACACAGAAGGTTTTTAATCCTAATGCATAGAATGCATCAAGTTTAAAAAAAAAAAAAAAAAAAACTTCTGCCTGTAGAAGCACTTTTAAGTATTGATTTCAGTTTGTGGTGCCTCAATACGCTTTTGTTCTGCTTTAATGTTGAAAAGGTCACTGACCCCTGCTCTAAATTATTGTGTTTGTTAGGCAACTGAAGGTGTGCCGTGGGTGTGTCCTTTGCCTATATACCTGTCACAGTTTGTGTTCCTTAAGTTGAAAGGAATGCTGTAGTACTATAAATTATGCATGTTAGAGGAAGTAAACCCGCTGAAAAGAAAATGTGAAAAAAACCCCGTAAAGACAAAGGGATCGCATACTAGCTCATTACGAAGTAGTTACCTAAAAACTAAGCCCCCGCAGTGCTGACAGGACGGCCGACATGTTCGGCCGTCCTGCTTCCTGGATCGCATCCTCCGGTCATCTGATTGGCCGGAGGCGCAAAATACATCGGCGTTCACGGCACTGGGCTCTGAAGGAATGGCACGGGTGGCCGTTCCTTCAGAGCGCATGCGCCAATGACGTCATTGGCTTTAACATTGAAAAACATTTGTTAAAATGCAGCAAAGGCACAGTAAAATCTGTATTAAACATACGGTACATGTTATGTGAATCCATTGTAAGATCTGGCCCCTAAGTAAGCAGTGCAGTTGGATGGTGAAGCATATAGAAATATTATCATAAATTGTAAGAGGTTATACAGTACATTGAATGCACTCAGCTGTCCGTACAATTTAATAAGGAACAAAATGTGGTTAAACAGTGACAGGAGATTTGAGATGGTTGTTCGACTTGAATTGATTGAATTCACTTCTATCTGTATTGGTGATAAACCATAGCTGGACAATTACTGCTCGCCATTGCAACTGAAAAGGCTCCTTGATAACCAGGTAATTGAGAACTATTGCTAGGGGGAGGTCAGAGCTACAATGCTCTCACAAAGAGCCATGTTTGCGATTGGCCAGGACAGGGTGTCAGCAGAATGCTTTGGCGGCACATAAACATTTTGTAGGCAGTAGTAGGGCCCAGGCCACACTGGATGGAGCGGATGGCCATTTCTTGGGTGTGGTGGCTGAAAAGAGGATATATCTAAGCCTGGAACTACACCACTAGGGCCTGTGTTGTTGGTGGAATGGGCTGCCACAGTTTTCTGCAGTCTGCCTAAGGATTAGGGGGAAAGTCTGACAAGCCTTTGGCGATCCTCTGTCAAGGTCAAAGGTCATCAGTGCCTACACTACCCCCACACTCTGTCTATGCCTGAAACCCACGCAATGCATTATGGGAATTGCTGCTCCCTGCTCAAACCAGTCTTCTTCTCTGGGGTCCCAGGTGTCCTAGTTTGGACTGAAGACATGGATGGGTTTGAAGGTGAACCTTCCACCATCTGCATGGCAGGCTGAGTCTCCATTGTGACTTGGACTGCATCTCCTCTCTTTGGGGTTCTGAAATGCAGCCAGGTGGAGAGTGATGGGGATCTTGAGGGTGCATGGATAGTGCAGGTGATCATCCTTTTTATATTGTGGTTAATTATCCTGGAAGATTATTTTATTTTTTTCTTGCATTTGCCTGTTGAAGGGTTCAGCCACCTATAACTGATCTTTCACGTAAAGCTGGATCCTTGCGGATTGTCATTTTGAACTTTTTCGACTCTTAGATTGAGATCATCTATAGTCAAATGTCATAGTGCTGTCTCATAAGTTTTTAAAGTTGGCTTCTAGTCCTGGGTGAAGTTTGTCCTGGACTGGGATAAACTGGGAGAAGTGCATTCTTCCTATGGTGAGTTTACTAGTTTAGGGCTGGTGGTATTGTCCTATGCTAGTTTGTGGATTGTCCAGTTTTGTCTGAAGTTTCACATTAAAGATCAACTCCACCTTTAGGCCCCTTTCACACATGCTGTCCGTTTTTCATCCATCCGTTGATCAATGCATCTCTATGTAAAAACGGATGACAATGGATGATCATCCGTTAACATCCGTTTTTATCCGCTTCCGTCAATGTCGGTTTTTTTGAACGGATGAGTGCCCTATTTTTCATCCGTCAAAAAAACGGATCGGATGACAACGGGTGAGAAACGGATGACAACGGGTGAGAAACGGATGACAACGGGTGAGAAACGGATGACAACGGCTGAAAAACGGATGACAATGGCCGAAAAACGGATGACGACTGACAAAAAATGGCCGAAAAACGGATGACAACTGACAAAAAATGGCCGAAAAACGGATGACAACTGACAAAAAATGGCCGAAAAACGGATGACAACTGAGGGAAAACGGATTTGACAACTGAGGGAAAACGGATTTGACAACTGAGGGAAAACGGATTTGACAACTGAGGGAAAACGGATTTGACAACTGAGGGAAAACGGATTTGACAACTGAGGGAAAACGGATTTGACAACTGAGGGAAAACGGATTTGACAACTGAGGGAAAACGGATTTGACAACTGAGGGAAAACGGATTTGACAACTGATGAAAAACGGATGGAAAACTGATACATTTGACATGACTGAACTGATTGGACCCTATGTGTGAAACAGGCCTTAAAACAAAGATAGAAAAACGATTTCCCAGCAAGAATAAAAAAACAGCTCCGACTGCAGTGCGCTCAATTTCTCCCTTGTGCTGTCCCACCCAGACACTCTCTTCCTCCATCCAGCTCCAGTCATCTATGTGGCCAGTGCCATTCAACCCGCTGTCTTTGAGCCCTACCCCTGGGGGGCACATCATCGCATTGGCTGGGGCTAAGGGTAGTCCCGGACAGCACAGGGCTAGCATGTCCTTATGTGAGCCCCACACTGTCCAGTAGGAGGGAGCCCCTGTCATCACCTCAGAGGAAAAACCCACAGTGTTGCAGAACTGTCGTGAAGATAAAGACTTTAGGTGATAGCTATGTAAAAAGGAAAATAAAGGAGAGGGGGCTGGGGGAATCATGGATAAAAATAGGAAGGACAGGAATGGTTGGTATGCAAAAAGAGGAGTTGGGCTTTAGGTTGCATGATTACATGCGACAGAAGTTCTTGCACTAAAGATGTAGCTTACCGCTGTCCCTCAAATGAATGCATGGCCTTCAATTTATTATATTCCAAAATGACGTATAAATGCATCAAGTCTGCAACCTATATCCATGTCTCTGGGAAGCTGAAAGTGTTTCATATGAAATGAAATTTGGCGTACCCATACATATTAGTACAGCATGGTGGCTCCAGTTCATATAAAAATGCAATAAGAGCTTTATGTGCAAACAAATCATCTGCGCTTTTTACCATATTTCATCAAAAGGCAAATATTGCCCAGACTGGACATGAGCATATTAGTGTTTATCCATTGAATATACACCTTCCGTTTTCCCAGATATATGGAAATAGTAACCAGATTGTTTTAATATGTGATTCTTTTTTTTTTTTTTGATTTATAAACGTTTATTAAATGTAAACACAGATACATATATTGAATCAAGATTTCAAAGTGAACAATAAAGGTATAATGTAAGAATCATACATCATTTAACAATAGAAAGTTCTGATAACATCAGCAAGAATAAGTCTTATCCATTCCTTTAATATGTGATTCTGGACTGTAATGGTGTATTGGTAGAAGACTACTTTAGGAGATGCTAATTCTAAGTTGGTTTATTCATATAAGATATACTAATTCTTATGTACCTTCTTTTCTGTCTAGATGGTGTTTTACACGTGTGGACCAAATGAGGCCATGGTGGTATCAGGTACAGCTCTAAGATGATTTTTGTTCTGTTTAGGGGTTCATTGTGTAAATCCTATCTAAAGCCAAAACTTGACAAAAACCTTTTGGATAAAATAAGCAAGGGTGAAACTGGTTGTCATAACCCCCCCCTATCTGTGTCCCATTCGGGAGATTCCCCTTTACTTCCTGAGCTATAGACTCCACATCAAGGGAGATCTTTTGAATGTGAGGGTTTTGCCTTTAGTTATACTTTAACAGCAAGCTTACTTCATAAGGCAGTGCTAACGATGATGTAAAATGTGCAGCAACCAATCAGAAACCATTTTAGCTGAGTTGAAGGTAGCCGAAATCTAACTGGTTACTATGTGTAACTGCACCTTGTATGTGCTCATTGCTCTGTGCACTGCATATGAATGTCTTCTTGGAAGCAAGATTTTGTGGTTTGCTCACCTGAGACATGTCTTATTTCCTGTGGTGTCAGAAAAAAAAAAATGACCCAGTTTTACATGGATCTGAAAAACGTACAGGAAATGATGTAAAGTTCTTTCAGTAAGCACATAAAGTGATTGCCGCTTGTGTTTAACTTAAAACTAAAAATTAAAATTGTATTTAGTATATTTTTCACCTTTTGACATACTTACTATACCGCCTTTCCGTTACGGTTTTCCATATAGAGATTTGCAGGCTCTCCCTGTAGTTGCTAAGTGTATGTTACTATTTCCTTGGTCAACAACAGCTGATACAAACTCTTATTTACATATTGACTAGTAGACTGGCTTCACATATTGTGCAGTCGCTATGCAGCACTCTTAGGCAGGAAGCAGAACCTGCATATGTAATTGGTAAAAATTGCTGCCTATTATGTGTAAAACCTGTGTATAGAAACTTTTAGGAGGTTAATTAACTCATACTACTAATATGGTTTATATTTGACTAATTTATGCAAATATCTAAAGGAAAACATATACAGTGTGTGTATATATATATATATATATATATATATATATATATTGTGTTTGTGTGTATATCTATATATCTCTTATTTATCCCTCTTTTTTTCCCCTCCCAGGCTTCTGTCGCAGCCCCCCAGTTATGATTGCGGGTGGCCGTGTGTTTGTCCTGCCCTGCATACAGCAGATTCAGAGGTGAGTTATTGCAGAATTTCCTGTCTGCTCTTGATGCATATATTAAAGTGTCAGTTCACTAATATTTTATTTTTTTGTAGAAGATTTGGAGTTAAACCACTCGACGGTTTATCATATCTCCAACTGAACCTAAATTTGTTTGCTGCATGTTTTTGAATCTTTAGGATCTCCTTAAATACGCTGACACTGAATGTAAAGAGCGAGAAGGTGTATACTCGCCACGGAGTCCCTATATCTGTTACTGGCATTGCTCAGGTAAGTCCAACCTGGAACACCTAAATAACAACTGTTATGAGAGAAATATGTGGGCATCCAGCCTTTTCAGAAGAAGCAATCAACAATGGCAGACACTTAATTTCTCTCGTGAGTCGTGACAGGTTTTCTTTATTGCATGCTCTGGGTAACAGCTAACCAGCAGTAGAGAAGCTACATGTCTTTCATCACATTGTTGTGTGCTCCCGACTAGGGATCGACCGATTACCGGAAAAGCCGATTATCGGAGGAACGATATCAACTTTTCCCAATATATCGGTATCGGCCCCCGGAACTGGCCGATATTTTCGTGACGACATTCTGCCTTCTTAGGCCGCCTCCCTTGCCTTGGACAGCCTCGTCTGGAGTTAGGACTAGTCTCGCGGGAGTGTATCACATCCATACACCCACCCACAGCAGCTTGGTGCCAGCCACCCACCCACACCCACAGGCCCTGTACCAGTGAGCCAGCCAACCACCCACAGGCCCTGTACCAGCGAGCCAGCCAACCACCCACACACCCTGTACCAGTGAGCCAGCCAACCACCCACAGGCCCTGTACCAGCCAGCCACAGGCCCTGTACCGGCGAGCCGGCCAGCCACCCACAGGCCCTGTACCGGCGAGCCGGCCAGCCACCCACAGGCCCTGTACCGGCGAGCCGGCCAGCCACCCACAGGCCCTGTACCGGCGAGCCGGCCAGCCACCCACAGGCCCTGTACCGGCGAGCCGGCCAGCCACCCACAGGCCCTGTACCGGCGAGCCGGCCAGCCACCCACAGGCCCTGTACCGGCGAGCCGGCCAGCCACCCACAGGCCCTGTACCGGCGAGCCGGCCAGCCACCCACAGGCCCTGTACCGGCGAGCCGGCCAGCCACCCACAGGCCCTGTACCGGCGAGCCGGCCAGCCACCCACAGGCCCTGTACCGGCGAGCCGGCCAGCCACCCACAGGCCCTGTACCGGCGAGCCGGCCAGCCACCCACAGGCCCTTTACCGGCGAGCCAGCCAGCCACCCACAGGCCCTGTACCAGCGAGCCGAACAGCCACCCACAGGCCCTGTACCAGCCAGCCACCCACAGCCCCTGTGCCAGCCAGCCACCCACCCACCACACGGTGCCAGACAGCCACCCACCCACCACAGGGTGCCGGCCACCACAGAATGTCAGACAGCCAGCCACCCACCCACCACAGCATGCCAGCCAGCCAGCCAGCCACCCACCACAGCATGCCAGCCAGCCAGCCAGCCACCCACCACAGCATGCCAGCCAGCCAGCCAGCCACCCACCACAGCATGCCAGCCAGCCAGCCAGCCACCCACCACAGCATGCCAGCCAGCCACCCACCACAGCATGCCAGCCAGCCAGCCAGCCACCCACCACAGCATGCCAGCCAGCCAGCCAGCCACCCACCACAGCATGCCAGCCAGCCAGCCACCCACCACAGCATGCCAGACAGCCAGCCAGCCACCCACCACAGCATGCCAGACAGCCAGCCAGCCACCCACCACAGCATGCCAGACAGCCAGCCAGCCACCCACCACAGCATGCCAGACAGCCAGCCAGCCACCCACCACAGCATGCCAGACAGCCAGCCACCCACCACAGCATGCCAGACAGCCAGCCACCCACCACAGCATGCCAGACAGCCAGCCAGCCACCCACCACAGGGTACCAGACAGCCAGCCACCCACCACAGGGTACCAGACAGCCAGCCACCCACCACAGGGTACCAGACAGCCAGCCACCCACTACAGGGTACCAGACAGCCAGCCATTAAGCATTAAACAAAAATTAACATGTTCAGTACCAGATTTGTGTCAAAAATTGTCTTTATTTTTCAAAACTTTAAATGTACAAAATATCGGCCCATTTCGGCTGATACCAATACGTTGTGACCAAAATATCGGTATCGGCCCTGAAAAAACATATCGGTCTATCCCTACTCCCAGCCCACATCTTATGATCGTTGTAACGATTGTATATAAAAAAAAAAAAGCCCTTATGTTTACTGAATAAATGTACAAAGCAAACAACTGTAAAAAGCATAATTGAACTTGCAGTTTAAATCAGCTAATTTTTTTTTCCTTGGTCATCAAAAGAAAAAGGTGTTTAAAGCAGAGCTCCACCCAAAAGAGGAAGTTCTGTTTTAAGGCCCCTCCTCCTCTTCTCCAAATGTCACTTTTTTGTGAGGGAAGGAGGAGGTACCTGATACCTAAATGGGACTTTAAACTTTGTCTTTGACTTAGTAATTGAGTATTTGCATTATGCAAGTTGAGTATGAGACATGTATTAGATAAAATAGATCATTTTTATTGAAAAGGATTATAAAAGACAAAAAAGTGCCCAAAATAATGCACAAACACATATATGGGTGGCTAGTCCTAAACGGACATCATCATGTGGTTGACAGATTTAATCTCTGACATGTTTATCAAGAATACAGTTGTTCATGTATATCAATTTGCAATATATATATATATATATATATATATATATATATATATATATATTCTTACAGTGTCTTTCTATTTTTTAGAGGTGCTGTTTAAAATATATTTCACAACACCCCTGAAGACAGATGTAATATCCAGAAACGTGTCGGGTGTAATGTTATAATCTGCATTTTTGCCTTCGGCAATCAATCATATTGTCAACCACATGATGATGTCCTTTTAGGGCTAGCCACCCATATATGCGTTTGTGCATTATTTTGGGCACTTTTTTGTCTATTATCTTTTTCAGTAAAAATTATGTACAGTATTTTATCTTATACATGTCTCATACTCAACTTGCATAATGCAAATACTCAATTACTAAGTCAAAGACTGTTTAAAGTTCCATGGGGTGGGGGGTGCTCCTCCTTTTGTGTTTATTTAGGGATGTTGGTCTTGCCTGCTGTCTCCTTGTTCCCCCAGCCAGTCTCATTTTTTTCTTTCGTAGCTCTAGTCTAAAGGATATACTGCATCTATTCCTCCAGGTGACAGCTGTGGTTTCTCAGTCCACCATCACTCTAGATTCATGGAGATTACAATTGCCCAGTGGTTATAGTACAATTAAAATGTTATGTGGCTGAAGAGGGAGAATCAAGCCATAGGTCCCACACCTTGTTTAACTTTTGAGGACACCCATAAGAAACATACATTGCTTTGTAAAAGGGTACCACCCAGTGGCGGCTGGTGCTCCATCATTCGGGGGAGGCGGCAGACGGACCTGGCTGGAGACTCCCTACATATCACTCCAGCCTGCACCACTACATCTCCTACCCCCCCCCCCCCACCCCGCCAGTTTATTTACCTTGTTGCAGTGGCAGCGGCTTCCCCCTCAGGCTCCTTTGTCCCTTCTCGTGGCCGTCTCCTCCCCCTTTCTTGGCCAATAGCATGCCTTCTCCTTTCGGCCAATTGGGAAACCGGTCTCAGGACCCACTTCCTGATTGGCCGGGAGGAGAATCAGTGTGGCAATAGCGAATATTCATTCACTATTTGACACACAACTGGGTGAGCCCACCCTTTTTTGAAGCCTATTAGAGCCTCTGGCTCTAATCAGGTGCTTAAAAAAAAAAAAAAAAAAACCCTTGGAATCCATGCGTCTGGCGCCCTGCATGTAGATTAGGGAGCCAGATGCATTGATGGGGGGAAGCTGCCCCTGCTCCCCCCAATGGACGGGCCGCCACTGGCACCACCTTGTTTACCAGGAGTTTCCATGAGTGAAAAGTGGGAGCCTCCTTGGACCTCCACTTTAGGGTAATAGCCTTGGGTGCATCAAAAAGTAGTATACCAATAAGAGTCCCTAGGGCCTGACAGAAGGCCAATGCGCCCAGCAGTCCAAGCAAACAGACATCAACAGAGGGATCTCAACAGTGGTTAAATGTGTGATAAATCCAGCAACCTTGGACCAAAACGTTTTAAAGTTCGAGCCGGTCCAGAAAATATGGTTGAAGTGTGGGTAAGCCTGCTGACATCCTTTTTTATATAGTCTATGTTTTTCAATTAATTTTACATTTTTAAAGAAAATTCACCCATCCATTCATCCATATCTTAATGCTTTATTTGGTTTAGAAAAACACCCCCTTTCTTACTACTGTGATCTTCAGTAAGGGCAGATGATTCATGTAGCATTTCATTCCTAGAATCAATCTACTATTAGCTGACATGTACAGGTACATAGAGGTAGTAGGCAGTGCTTAACTGAGTAAGCCCCTCCTCCAGATGAAAGAAAAAATTGCAGATGAAGACTCCTGGGATGTATAACGTCATTTTGTCCTAGGCCAGGAAGCAACTGAAGAAATGTAAAAAAAGAAAAATTTAAAACAAGTAAATTTAATATACCTTTGTGTCTATTTACTAATGCTAGCAGCATAAAGATTAAAAATCGTTAAAGGAGTTGTAAGGTGACAAGGTTTTTGCATTCTTTGCATTAAGGTGAAAACCCCTTCTCTGCTTGAGCTGCCCCCCTCCCCGCCCCCTTTTTCTTACCTGAACCGAATCGTTCCAGCGATGGGCACGAGCCCAGCGACTCCAGACGCTGTCTCGGGTCCTCATTGGATAGGTTGATGGCAGCCTTCAGCTCCTGCTGCTGTCAATCAAATCCAGTGATGTGGGGGATGGGGCCAAGTCCTGCTGTCTGTGTCAATGGACGCAGCAGCGAGACTCGTGAGTGCGGCCGCACGGGTGCCCCTATGGAAAGCAGCTCTCCGTGAGGGCATCCGATGAAGAGAAGGACCCAGAATCTATGCCGGGGCACCCCATATGAGAAGTTTTGGGGCTGCTCTGTGCAAAACCCTTGCACAGAGCAAGTAAATATAACCTGTTTCTTATTTTTTTTTTTTTTTTTTTTAAACAAACCTTTACAATCCCTTAAAGGGAGATGTATGGCCAAAGCTCATTTGCTCATAATTCTTCTGTGGGTCACAAGAGTGCAAGTAGCTCTGCACTCCTTGACCCAGATTCAGCTGATAGTGGGCTTAAGTCCGCTGTCAGCTAACGTCACATAGCTGGTCCAGGCCCTGCAGGAATTTCACTAATATTGTGAGGATCCAGCCAGATGCCTGGCAACTGGCTCATCCTCTCAGCACACCGCTAAGAACCTGAGCCAGCCACTCCTGCTCCCTCTACAGCCCGGCACTCCCATGGGTGCTGGAGGGGCAGATTACAGTGGTGACTGACAGCACTCTGCTCAGAGCGGACCTGAGAACTAAGAGATCAGTGGCCCGGAAGAGAATAGGTGCAGCTCAGATTCATGCTGCAGCCATCTTTTGCGCCGTTACACATTTTGCAGTACGAGACAAACATTTTCTCACACTGCCATTCGGCTTATCCTTAACCTCCAGAGTATTTACAAAGGTGCTTACACCCCCAACTCCCGCTATTAAGAACTTGGGAACCTAGACGACCTTCTGAAGGATTTGTCCCCACTACAACTATCTGTAAATCCCTACCAAATGCTTTAGGCCTACAGCTGGGTATTCATCCTGCTCTCAAGCACCTTGTCCAGAATTCTTAGGTCTCATGCTAGAAACTGCAAATTATTTTTATTTGGCAAACAAACTTGCCTCCATGCTCTGACCTTAAAATGGAATTCCACCGTAAATCTACTTAGCCCTAAAAATGTCCCCTACTCACACCTATGGTTACCTGTGTAAAATAAAAATGCATGTCCTATTTTCATCATGCTCTGGTCACTGTCACGTGATTAGACTTCCCTGTGTCATCCAGCAGCAGCTGCAGGGGAAAGGAGGAGCGCCAACAAAAATGGTCCATGGGAACCAATGTGACATGACTGCTGCAGGCTTTACCAGCCATTAATGAGTGTTCTCCTCTCCCCTGCAGCTGAAATGACATCATCAGACAGAGGATATCCCTCCCTTCCTTCCAGTCTATAGCTGTAACAGGAAAAGTGGTGTGATCCACCTCGCTGTGCTGTGGCAGGGCTTTCAGTCTCAGGACAGGATGGACAGAAATGCATGTGTTTTTTGCAGGCAAATTTAAATACATGTATCTAAATTGTATATTTGGCTGTTTGTCTAAATTATACAAATCTTATAAGAACGTGGTGTTTTACTTAAAACTGTTCACATTATGACAGTTGAAATCTCTGATACACTGTATTTTTATAGGTGAAGATCCAGGGACAGAACAAGGAGATGCTCGCAGCTG
Source organism: Pelophylax lessonae (assembly GCF_965119305.1). Classification (NCBI taxonomy): domain Eukaryota; kingdom Metazoa; phylum Chordata; class Amphibia; order Anura; family Ranidae; genus Pelophylax; species Pelophylax lessonae. The sequence continues at coordinate 93,098,258 of NC_138774.1, forward strand.
CTTGTCAGATGTTCCTGGGTAAAACCGAAAACGAGGTGGCTCATATTGCTCTGGAAACCTTGGAGGGTCACCAACGTGCCATCATGGCCCACATGACTGTGGAGGTAAATTGTGATTGAAACATTAATTATTGTATTATTGTTTTGAAGTTCAATAGTAGAATTGGTGCTGCTTTCATTGATTGGTATTTAAGAAAACATTATCCTTCACTGTTCTGACGTTAATGAACTGATGAAAAGTGATATACAGTATCTCACAAAAGTGAGTACACCCCTCACATTTTTGTAAATATTGTATTATATCTTTTCATGTGACAGAAATGACACTTTGCTACAATGTAAAGTAGTGAGTGTACAGCTTGTATAACAGTGTAAATTTGCTGTCCCCTCAAAATAACTCAACACACAGCCAATAATGTCTAAACCGCTGGCAACAAAAGTGAGTACACCCCTAAGTGAAAATGTCCAAATCGGGCCAAATTAGCCATTTTCCCTCCCCGGTGTCATGTGACTCGTTAGTGTTACAAGGTCTTAGGTGTGAATGGGGAGCAGGGGTGTTAAATTTGGTGTTATCGCTCTCACTCTTTCATACTGGTCACTGGAAGTTCAACATGGCACCTCATGGCAAGGAACTCGCTGAGGATCTGAAAAAAAAGAATTGTTGCTTTACATAAAGATGGCCTAGGCTATAAGAAGATTGCCGAGACCCTGAAACTGACCTTCAAGACCATACAGCGGTTTAACAGGACAGGTTCCACTCAGAACAGTCTTCGCCATGGTCAACTAAAGTAGTTGAGTGCATGTGCTCAGCGTCATATCTAAAGGTTGTCTTTGGGAAATAGACGTATGAGTGCTGCCAGTATTGCTGCAGAGGTTGAAGGGGTGGGAGGTCAGCCTGTCAGTGCTCAGACCATACTCCATACACTGCATCAAATTGGTCTGCATAGCTGTCATCCTAGAAGGAAGCCTCTTCTAAAGATGATGCGCAAGAAAGCCCTCAAACAGTTTGCTGGCGACAAGCAGGTTAAGGACAGGGATCACTGGAACCATGTCCTGTGGTCTGATGAGACCAAGATAAATTTATGTGGTTCAAATGGTGTCAAGCGTGTGTGGCAACAAACAGGTGAGGAGTACAAAGACAAATGTGTCTTGCCTACAGTCAAGCATGGTGGTGGGAGTGTCATGGTCTGGGCTGCATGAGTGCTGCCGGCACTGGGGAGTTACAGTTCATTGAGGGAACCATGCATGCCAGCATGTACTGTGACATAACTGAAGCCGAGCATGATGCCCTCCCTTCGAAGACTGGGCCGCAGGGCAGTATTCCAACATAACGACCCCAAACGCACCTCCAAGACGACCACTGCCTTGCTAAAGAAGCTGAGGGTAAAAGTGATGGACTGGCCAAGCATGTCTCCAGACCTAAACCCTATTGTCTCCAACATCCACCAGCTCGTGATGTTGTAATGGAGGAGTGTAAGAGGACTCCAGTGGCAACCTGTAAGGCTCTGGTGAACTCCATGCCCAAGAGGGTTAAGGCAGTGCTGGAAAATAATGGTGACCACACAAAATATTGACACTTTGGGGCCAATTTGTACATTTCCACTCACTTTTGTTGCCAGAGGTTTAGACATTAATGGCTGTGTGAGTTATTTTGAGGGGACAGCAAATTTACACTATTATACAAGCTGTACACTCACTACTATACATTGTAACAAAGTGTCATTTCTTCAGTGTTGTCACATGAAAAGATATAATAAAATATTTACAAAAATGTGAAGGGCGTACTCACTTTTGTGATATACTGTATATTTGGTTTCTCTTGGGCATTGCACCTTTTCGTCTTTCGATTTGCCTTTTTAAGAAGGAACTGCAGCATGCAGCAGCAGCCGCTCTTGCACATTATGGCAAACTTACCTTTTGAGTTTGCCCTCCTCCAGCTGCAACATGTTTCTGATCCCGATCACTGTTCCACCGCTGTTTCTATTAGGGATGCACTGGAATCTGTTTTCTACCGGCAAGTATGAGTACCGATACTTGTGCTCAAGTCCTCGCAGATGCCAATTACCAATTAGTTTGCAGTGCGATTTGAGTCTATACAAAATGAATGTGCTCAAATCGCAGTGCAAAGATTCACATGTGATTTGAACAGGAATGTGGTGCGGCTCCTGTACGAATCGCATGCAGTTTCCTGCTCCATTCCTATGTGAACCTAGCCTGAAGTCACAGGAGCGGTGTGAATCCAGGCTTGTTGCATGTGATTCGTACAGGACTCACACCGCATTCCTGTTCAAATCACGTGATTCTTTGTATGGGCTCAAATAACACTACAAAGGTAAAAGCTTTAGGAAAGCGTGCAAGCAAATGCTTAGTATTGGCTACGATATCAATATCAGCGCAACCCTAGTGTTTATATTCTCTGTGTCTTTTCTTTCTGATATGCTCTCTGTTCCGTCATTGGGTGGCAAAATATCATTTAAATTGAAGAATAATAGTGCATCCCCTAGGGTGCCTGTTTCTTCTACTTTTTCTCTTGTTTTCGATGAGGCAATTTGCTACTTGTGTGCCTCAGTCTCTAGAGCAAAACCTCAGGGCCAGTTCTGTAGAATATCCTGGTCCTTAAAGCCAGCAAATAGGACTAGAAGTCCCATTCTCTCTGGTGAACAAATCCGTGTATAAAAATGCATTTAAATAAAATAATGTTCCACAATCATAAACAAATATGTTAATTGAAATACAAAACCCAATTTATTTTTTTTCTCCTTAGCAAAAGTTCTGGCGATTTACGATGGAGGACTGGAATTCCAGTCCTGGGCCCTGCCATTCGGCCGGTCCACAGCCCAAGTATTATTGAGGGTCTTGGGCCCTATTTTAAACATTCAGAGATCCCAGGAAGCGCCCGTTCTAGGGTACCTGGATGATTTGTTCAGCATCGGGGCAAAGCAATTCTCTCACAGTATGCACTCTGGAGAGGTTTGGCTGGATTCAACCTCTAAAATTGGTATTGGTGCTAGCTCAGCATTGAGGATATCTGGGCCTGACTATGGACACTGTCCAGGCAAGGGTAATTCTTCCCCGTAGAAGTGGCCTCCATTAAGGAATCAGGTGGTTTCACTTGGAGTTTTTCTCTGTTTGTCTCTACATGAGAATTTTGGGAGGATAGTTGTCTTGTTTGAGGTTGTTCGTTAGGCTGTTTCTTTCCAGTTCTTACAGCAGTATATTCTGTTGACATGAGATAGGAGTAGTGGGATTCTCTAATGTCCATTCACCAAGCCCATTGACTGGTGGATGTCTCGCCTAAGATTAGAGACTGGGAAATCTTTCTCCCTCATTTTCATGGAAGGTGCTGATAATGGATGCCAGCTTAACAGGTTTGGGAGGTATTCTGGATGGCCTCTATAATACAAGGAACATGATCATGGTCTTTTGCGGGAAAGGTCTCAGTCTACCAATATACTGGAACTGGTGTAATTTGCCTGGTTCTCCTCTATAATATTCATCAAGGGAGCGCCAAAAGTCAGACATCCCAAGTAGAGGTGGACCTCATTCTGTCTTAGTGTAGTTCTGTGTGCCCACTCTGTCCACAGTACATGTTCCAGGGGTGAGGAATTGGCTAGCAGATTTTCTTAGTCAGCAACAGTTGTTGCTGAAGGTATTCTAGGCTGTCAGTGTTGAGGTACATTAAATATCGCATCCAGGTTTAGTGCTAACTGGACAGGTTCGTTGGTAGGACCAAGATTTCTTAAGCGTTTGCAGTAGATGCCCTGGTAATGCCATGGGACTAAGCTTCCATATTTATGCCTTCTTTTCAACACAGCTGTGTCCATGTCTGCTTCGCAGGATCTGGGGGGGGGGGGGGGCATGCCGGAAATCTTAATTGCACCAGCTGGCCCATGGAAACATGGTATTATGACATTGTGAATATGTCAGTGGACAGTCATTGACTGTCTTTGGCTTCCAGACCTCCTGTCATAAGATTTTTGATCTTCCATCCTTCCTCCATTTGGAGCTTGGAAGGCAGGGCTATTGAAGCCAGAATCTTAATGGATGGGTGAGTGTCTGATGCAGTTATCCCCTCTTTTAGAGCCCAGAAGGCTGCTTCAAGGAAGATTTACCACAGGACCAGGAAATCGTAGGTGGGAGTGGTGTGAGGTTAGGAAGTTCATCCTCACAAATTTGTTGGGGCCAATCTTGTTTTTTTTTTTGTCCAGTATTGGAGTAGATACAAGGCTGTTCTTGAGTACGATCCAGGGGCAGTTGGCAGTCTTTTTTGTTTTCTAGGAATGATTGCTTCTCATTCCTTATGACATGCACTTTGTTCAAAGGGTCACACACATAGTTCCTCCGGGCAGGTTTCTGGCTCCTCAATTTGGTTCTATGAGAGGCCACCATTTTTTAACCAAAATTAGGACCTTAGTTAGTTTTTAAATTTGGAAGGTTGTGTCCTTGGTTACTATTACTTCCGCAAGAAGAATGTAATTTCTGGTATACTATCAAGGTGTTTTTTTTTTTTTCGTCCTCTGCCATCAGTCTTGCGGAAAGTGATTAATCCCTTCCATCTCAACCACAGCGTTGTTTTGTCTTTTTTTTTTTTTTCCAGGCCTCAGTCGCTTGGGGACAAGGCCCTTCACACATTAGAGGTGGCTCAGGTTGTCCAGATGGATTTGAATTTGACTGCTGTAGTCAGGCAGTTAGACCACCCTTTGTCCTTCCTGAAGGACAAGGAAAGGGTTAAGTGGCTACCAAGTGAACCATTTACAGTTGGTTTTGTCAGCTTTTTTTTTTTTTCAATTGTTTTCAAGCCTTTGGTTTGAAAGAAAGATTACAACATTTCTGGCCTAGTCTACCAGGAGTGTTGGTGCCCCCTGGGCAGGCCGTTGTCAGGCTTCAGTGGCTCAGTTCTGTAAGGCTGCAACCTGACCTTTTTTGGTTCACACCTTTGCTAAGTTTTACCAAATGGACGTAAGAGCCACTGGGGAATACTGCATTTGGTTGCAGTGTTTTTGCAGGCTACTGTATGGATTATTTTTGACCTGTTAATGGTGGTTGTGTCTCCCTCGCCTCATCAGATTTGCTTTGGGACGTCCCTGTAAGTAAGGAAAAATATGGTAGCTCTGTACCCCATGATGTACTCCAAGAAACAGATTGTACAAGAGTACAAAAATCTTTTTTTTTTTTTAGTTTTTCAGAAGGCTTGGACCATTCTATCTAATTTTTAATCTGGTCTGTGTCCCCTCTGGGGAGATTCACCCCCTATTTGTGCTAGTGCCCATTGTCACTGAAACAGAATGTGAGGGAAAATCCAACATTTTTGAGTTGTCCCCAGAAAAAAAGGGAGGGTAATTCGTTTTAATGGGAACACTTGTTCTGCAAATGACTGACTCAAAGGAGAATTTCTCTCAACTTGGGAGACTTCAAAAACATTCAATTGTCTCTGGGGTAGGAAGTCCAAGGAAAGTTTCCCCAGTGGCACACATAAATCACTATACATGCACTTTAAATGCACATATAAACGTATGTGAAGATTGTTGATGAAATTAATGGTCTGGCATCGGGGTATCTTTAATATAATCTCAAAAGTAATTTTTATTTTCATGATATGCAACTTTCATTAAAATAATTGGTGGTCCTGTGTGGCGATCTTTGGTCAGGCACTTCTCCTTATGGGGTCAGAACTGTCTCCTAATTGTGCTTCTGCATTGTCATCCTGCACTTCTGGTTGAGACTACAAGTCGCTGTGCTGACAGATTTGCACAGGTATGGACCACCGTTGTCGCTATCAGGAAGTTGGTCCAGAACAATGATGTGCATGTAAGCTGGGAGTGGCTGAAAGAGGCTTGAGGAATTCAGCAGTGCTGACATAAGAAAAAAAAATGTAAAAACTATTTATGAATAGAAACAGTACAACAGTTTTTTTTTTATACACTGCTTTAGAAAAAATAATTTCACCCAGGGAGGGTTTAGATCAACTTTACATAAAACATTTTCTCATTTTTTCCAAACCCTTTTCCATCAGGAAATCTACAAGGATAGGCAGAAGTTCTCAGAGCAAGTCTTTAAAGTGGCCTCTTCAGACCTTGTAAACATGGGAATCAGCGTTGTGAGCTACACCCTAAAGGACATTCATGATGATCAAGTAAATAAATTTTTTTTTCTAAAAAGACAACATATGAGGAGCACTTGAGGAGGCTTCAGCATCTCATAGTTTTTGTCTTTACTCCTTTAGGATTACCTGCACTCTCTGGGAAAGGCTCGGACAGCTCAGGTACAGAAGGATGCCAGAATTGGTGAGGCTGTGGCCAAACGAGATGCCGGAATTAAGGTGATCACTGATGTCTGCTAATTCTTAAAAATGTAAAGTCTTTTATGTTACATAGCAGAGAATTTAATCTTTCTTATTAATTATGCACTAAAAACTGAACTCCAGGTGAATAAAAGACACACATTACTGCAGCTTTGTATTCATTTACTACATAATTACATTTATTTATTTACCGTAAATACCTGAGTTTGACTTGGTATCAGCGACATGCAATTCTCTCTACAGCAGAGTTCAGTGCTTATGTGCTAACAGGATGTGATGTACAGTATAATACAGTGATAATAATCAACGCAAACCCAAAACTTCAAATAATTAAATAAACAGTGTACACAAGGCTGCAAACAATCAGTGCTGAACACAAAACACCAGTGATGAATCAATGAATAATATTGCTGCGCCAAGTGAATAAATCAATCAATGTGTCAAATTGAAATATTAAATTCAATAACAAATCAATCATATCAAATCCAATCAATAATGGTGATATCAAGTGATTATAATAGTCCCAATTCACAGTGAATATAAAAGTGACACAAAATAAAACAAAACAAAACTGTCTTCATCTGTGATCGTGATCAGAGGTGCTGCATGCTCCACTCCAAGTGCTCCCAGTGAATGGTGCAAGATTAGCAGCTCACCTTAAAATTAGACTCCTGAGAGTCAAACACGCTCTGGGATAATTACAGCAGCCTGATGTCCCTTCCTTTCACCGCCTCCAACACTCCCTCCAAGTATATAGGAAATCCGGTGTGGAAAGAAAAACAGATCTAGTGCTCTCTGTTTGAATAGGCTAATTTATTCTCTCAGAATCAATGAAATTTACACTTACATTCCAAAGCACTTCAAGCAGTGCGGACTTTCATAGCATCACAAACTTTTCCCTGTAGCCTCCAGTAATCTACGTACTCACGAGCAGGCTCCTCCCCCGTACGCGTTGCGTCATAGACTTCGTCAGCGGGGCCGACGACAGTTTTGTTTTTATTTTGTGTCACTTTTATATTCACTGTGAATTGGGACTATTATAATCACTTGATATCACCATTATTGATTGGATTTGATATGATTGATTTGTTATTGAATTTAATATTTCAATTTGACACATTGATTTATTCACTTGGCGCAGCAATATTATTCATTGATGTACAGTATATGCTGATAGGAAGAGATAGCAGAATGACAGAGTTGAGCTTGTCAATGTGTTGCTTCTGCAAAACTAACAAGTCACAGGCTGGGAGAGGATCAAGACCTGTAAATATTACATGCAGCAGAGAAAATGATGCCTTCTCCCCTTTCAGACATTGCTGTGCTGTATGGCATATTAGTGTAGATCTCAGGACTGCATGGGCAGGCATACAAATTTTTTGCCTAGAAAAAAATGCTCTCCTATGTGTATGTCATCTGTGTGTTTAGCTGTTAGCCTGGATTTCAGCTTTAAATAAGACCTTGTATGGGATAAAATGATTTTCTGTGTTACAGGAAGCAGCAGCCCTACAGGAGAAAGTGTCCGCCCAGTACATCAATGAAATTGAGATGGCTCAAGCTCAAAGAGACTTTGAGCTGAAGAAGGCTATGTACGACCTGGAAGTAAACACCAGGAAAGCAGAGAGTGACCTAGCCTACCAGTTACAGGTATAACCCTCAATGCCTATTGTGCCTCTCTATGTTATAGGAAACAGCTGATATTTTGCCCAATTGTCTGCAGGTGGCCAAGACAAAGCAGAGGATTGAAGAACAGAAGGTTCAGGTCCAGGTGGTGGAGAGGACTCAACAGATTCAACTACAAGACCAGGAGATCATGAGGAAGGAGAAGGAACTGGAGGCTAGAATCAAGAAACCAGCAGATGCAGAGCGGTACAAACTGGAGAAACTGGCTGAGGCAGAGAGGTTAGCTATATTCCCTTTACTACTGTCCATGTTCTTCACTCCTTATGTGCGTGTTTACCATCTCTTGTCTTATTCTGTCTGCAGGATGAAGCTCATTACTGAAGCTGAGGCAGAAGCTGAGTCCATCAGGGTAAGCAGACTTGCACTACATGGCCAAAAACTATGTGAACCTCTCCATTTTATTGAGTATTTTTATCCAGTAAAAGGGTACTATTATTGATACACATACAGAGACATTTTAGACAATTGTGCCCTTCCAACCTTTTTGTCAACAGTTTGGTTACAGATCTTTTCTGTTCCATCAAGAATATGCCTTTGTAAAATAAATTGCCAAAAATTGAAGGGCCCTGAACATCTCACACCCAGACTCCTTGCTTCGCCGCTTAAGAAGCCATTTTCTCTTTAAAAGGTCAAAATCTTACATAAAATATCTTGGTATTCATCTTCCTAAAGACTTGTCGACTGCTTTTCAGGTAAATTTCCCACCTCTTCTCCAAAAAGCTTTCTATACTGTTTAGAAAGTGCATTTCCGGTTAGAATTTTCTTTTCCTGATTCACCTGTGGGAGGGAAGTTTGGCCATACACTGTGCGACACACCCCCTTTTCACAAAGGCAGAAACATGAAGAGCTGTGCTATGAATAGACCAGTTCTCTGCTAATCTATCTCTAGCACCCACCCTGACACAACATTCAGCCTGGTTTTATCTCAGTTGACGAAGAACTTGTCAGAAGTTCTCAGGCTGATAACAGAGGAACGGAGCAGGAGAAAGCCACAGGACCTAGGGCTTTGAAAAAAGATAAGTACACATTACAGATAGATGTGCTCAGGTCAAATTTAATGAATGGGGTTTACATCCACTTTACATGACATGCGGGCACCTTCTCGTGGTTTGGAAGAGCTAGCATCTCCAAAATGAATATTCTGCCACACATGATATCTTCTACAGGGCTTACCTATTTATATCCCCTCTTCCTACACAAAGACAATAAACAGAATATTCTTGCAATGCCTCTGGGCTCATAAACCTTGTCTCCCTTACAGGATCCTACGCACCTTGCTAAACCTTTTTGGCGACATTGCCCTCCCTGTTTTTACGGGCTATTTTGCCATTTGTCACTTAACAAGGGTTATGAACTGGTGCCGCCATAGCACATTTAAACAATGGGTATTAATATAGCAGGCGGCTTGCATTTCTTTTGGTCCTGCAACAAGGTCCAAGATTTCTGGTCTGAGGTCAGACGGATCATTCAAAAATGTACCATTTACCCGTGAATTCGACCTGGTTTCTGCTACATCATTATACCATACCTCAGAAGATTTGTAAGCATTCCATATCACCTCACCTGCTCAGTGCGGCTAAAAGCTGTATTCCTGATTTCTGGAAGCAGACACGACCACCCTCTATAGCCATGTGGCTAGCCAAGGTTGAAGTGATAAATAGAATGTAGGACCTTATTTCAGGCCTTGACTCATGTGACAAAAAATTCCTGCAAAAAACAGTTCTACTGGCATGAATTTTACATACTTGGCTGAAAACAAATCTGTCCTGGAAAGATCCTGAGGTTCATTGTTTCCGGGGGGGGGATGGTAAGAACCTGAGTTGAGCAGAGACCTCTTCCCTCCATTCCAACAAACTCAAGAATCTTGTGCAAAGTCTTCCCAAAGGTGTAGAGACTTATAGCCTCAAAGAGGAGGAAGGCAGGGCAGCTTCATAATAACGCCCATGGTTTCGCATTTGAAATAGGATGTCCAGCAAGTTTTTATATAGGTGTGATGGTCAGGTGTCCACAAAAATTTGGATTTATAGTATGGCTTTCTATAAAAAACCTTTTATAGATTGTTAGAATGTACAATATCTAATTTACACTGTCAAGGCACTGTTTAGTACTGCTGTTGAAGGGCATGCTAGACCAACCTTTCAACCACAATGTTGCTTCTGGATTCTTTAGGGATGCCTGGGCAGAATGCCTAAAAATTGTCAACAAGCTGGCAGGTGGATTAGGCCTGCCTTTTTTTGTTACACAAAGCTACAGGTTTTCATTGTGCAGCATCACAAACATGGGAACCGTGCAGGCCAGCTGCTGCCTACCTAGCAACTGATGATGTAATTTATTGATAAGAAGGATGTCCTGAGGATGTCCTTTATTTGCTCCTTTCCTTGCCCCTCTTCATTAACACTGGATCATGATTGTTGAATTATCGAGAGAAACTGAAAGAAAAGCTGGAATGCTAGTCAGTACCAATGTGCAAAGGTGTATTGCTTTGTAAGAATAAATCACCTCTAATGTTCTGTGTCCTACGTTTGTAGATGTTGCTGCAATATGTAAAACTTAGTTTTTTACATTTTTTAATGGGGTGCGTCGAGATTGTGCATATGTTTAAAGGGTGCCGCAACTGAAAAAGGTTGAGAAACACTGTACTATACATCTTATATACAGTACTATGCTCTGAGGCTGTATGCAGTTAGAGCTGCTTGACCTTCTTCGAAGAGGCACAGCTCACCCTCACAACATATTGCTTTTCAATGAGCAGCAACACAGAAGTCGATGCAGGCATAACTAGAATTAACCTAAGGGCCTCTGTTGGATAAGGAGGCACCCCATCATAGTTATGGGCAATTAGGATTGTGTGGGATACAGCAGGGAGTGGACAAGCTCTGATATTACCTAGAAGAGTTGGAACTGTGTCCATCAGTACAGCCATATATAAAAGATTGGGTGTAAATGCACATACACATAGAAGACATGGTTTCAGTCCACTGGATTAGTGGAGGGTGATTTTGGTTCCTCTACGCCCACCTGGCCTTATACCGTTTCATTTGTAAAGGGTAAAAAAAAACTACATTTCTCTTACGTCCTTTGACAGTCGCCGCCCATCCATTTAGCCTTCACTATTGGGTAATGGCACCCTCTGCAGGAGTAAGTTAGGCAGTTTTAAATGTTAATAAAAACTTTTCTATACTTAGACACACCTCTAGGGGGCTGTCCCCAGCCATTATCCTGATCCAGTTACCACTGGTCCTCAGTTTTATGCTGCCTAGCGTCATGAGTAGGCTAGCTTTTTCCTTGCCGGGACCTAGCTTCTCGGTTTTCTATGTTTTTTTCACCAATCTATGTGTTTTTCTTCTGAAAATAGATTTTTATTTCTCTCACTATCACAAGTGACAGCAGAGCTGGGCCTCGCACAGGATAATATGGATCTTTATGGAGTCCCAGCCTGCCGAGCATCGCGGGTTACTGGTGCACCCAGACCTCGCAACGACGTTGCCCCTCGGAATGGGGACCAGCCTGCGGAGATACATCTTCGCTGAGGGTGTCTCAATTCAGGAACGCCCGCGTGTTGCTAGCATCCCTCCTTGGCTGACGGCACCCCCACTTAGGGTGGGAGTTCTCCCATATCAGAGCGGTGCCCGATTTCCTGGACTGGTGAGTACTGATACCCCCTTGTCCCTGGGGACGTTTAGGGGGGTTTGTGGGCCCACTCTTAGGGGATGGCAGGGCTGCTGGTCTCTGTGGAATCCCCCTTCTGGCCGGCTTGGTGTATTTTCCCCTCCTCCCTGGCCCTGCTAAGGGCACTGTGCGGGGTACTTGTGGTACCTGGGGGAGTGAGGGGGGGCTCCATAGCTGTGAGGGGGCCTCCCTGGGGTCCCCTGTGGTGGCCAGACCGCATGTATGTGCTTGTTTGGGTGCCTTTTTTAACACGGCCGCCATTTTGGGTGAGGGCAGGTGACTGAACTCTGTGTGAGGGCAGCAGCCATTTTACACCTGTCCTGATGCCGATCGAGCACCATCTTGGTTAAGGGCACGTGCCTATTAAGGGCAAGTGGCCATCTTGCTGGTGACTTTTTCCATTGAGTTTCATTAGGCACCATGTTTTTGTGGCTCAGGGGCTAGGCCTCTAGGGGCATGAGGTCACTCCCTCCCTTCCATCTTCTCACAGAGCAGCGTGTGTGGCAAGTACCTGACACTCTGGGGGCTTTTTGACTTTGCCAAAGCCATTTTCCAGAAAAAAGTTTTCTTCAGGCTATTGTATTGTCTGAAGGGGCTCTTTCAATTGGTGCATGCTGCGGGGGGGGGGGGGGGGAAATCGCCGATTTTAAAGGGCCAGCCTCCCTTTTAATTTATATGGCAAAAATTGACTTCCAGGATAACAAATTCCCTGCAGACCTGGTGGGGGCTTCGGGTACCCCCTGAATCCTCTTCCACGGCCTCATTATCTGCTGCTGCTTTTGCGACTTTGGCATCCAAAAGTGGATCTGCTGATGTCGGAACGCTCTTCTAAATAATGGCCTCTGACTCTGAGCCTGAATTGGTTGCCACGGACGATGTCCCTCCTGAGGGGAGGAGGAGGAATCTTCCTCCTCGGTGGCACAGGAACGCGCTGCGATGGATGCTCTTATTAGCACCATTAAGAAAACTCTCCATCTTGACGATGAGCCATCTCAGTCAAGTAAGTGGGCTGCTTTCGGGTTCCAAAGGGCCCAGAAGTCAGGTCAGGTTTTTTCCCTGTCTTGTGGAGTTTCACATAATTGTGAATGACCAGTGGCGTCGCATTAAACGTGCTGGTGGTGCCTAAGCGTTTTTCCCACCGCTATCCCCTGTTGGAGGCCATGGACAAATGTTGGACGGTGTCCCCTAAAGGGGATCACACTGTCTCTAGACTGAATAACTCCACCTTGATGCCAGTGGAGGACTCCCCGGTGTTCACAGACCCGGCTAATAGGTGCGTGGAGGCATTTTCCCACCAGGTTTACTTTGTGGCGGGCTCTCTGTTAAAACCTGTTTTTACCTCGGTGATGCAGGCTCTCATGGCATGGTCTAAGGTGCTTCAGAGCACCCTGGTGGCGGAGTCGGCCTCTCCGCCTGTCCTTGACATGGTGGATCAGATTACCCAGACTGGAATATACCTGTGTGATGCGGCCTTGGACGTGGCTCCGTAAGTCGCTCGGTTTTGTCTGCGGTCGGGGTGGCGATCCGCCGCATTATTTGGCTTAAAAGCTGGTCGGCTGACCACGCTTCAAAAAAGGTGTCTGATGTTCCTTATGTGGGGAGTCGTCTTTTTGGGGACATTCTGGATGAGTTGATTAAGGGGCTTACGGGGGGGAAGAGTACTCTGTTGTCCCAGGTCACTAAGGGTAAGTCCTCCCGCGCTAGGCGGGGGCCTTCCTTCAAGCTTAGCGTGGGTCCAGGCGTGCCTTCGGGGCGCAGGACAAGGGCAAATCATTCAAGCCCTCCGGTGGTCACAAGAAGCCCTGGTCAGGTAAGCCAAAGTCCGGTCAGTCAGGCTCGGCGGCCCAGTCCACCTCTTCCTGAAGGGACGCCCTCACCCGTCTTAAGGGTGGGGGGATGTCTGCGTTGCTCTCAGGAACTCTGGTTGTTCAGCATTCTGGACAGGTGGGTTCACGGGCTGTTTCATTCAGGGTACAAGATCGAGTTTCAATCTCTCCCCGCAGACAGGTTCTTCCTGTCCAATCTCCAGCTGACTTCCCATCGTCTCAGAGCTCTCATGGGGGCGGTTGCAAGATCTGCTCACCCAAGGAGTCATTGTGCCCGTACCTTCACGGGACAGGTTTCACGGTTTTTACTTCAACCTGTTCACGGTGCCCAGGAAAGAGGGCACAGGGCGTCCGATTCTGGACCTCAAGTCTCTGAACCGCTTTGTGCGGGTGCGGAAGTCCTGGATGGAATCCATCAGGTCGGTGGTGGCGTCGTTGAATTCGGGGGACTTCCTGGCCTCCATCGGCTTGCAGACTGCGTATCTGCGCATCCCCATCTACGAGGGTCTTCCGGTTATCTCCGCTTCGCGGTGGCAGGGAAGCATTAGCAGTTTGTGGCGTTACCCTTCGGTCTAGCTTCGACTCCTAGGGTTTTCACCAAGGTTTTGGCTCTGGTGCTGGCCTTACTGCGTTTAATGGAGATTGCTGTCCTCGGTTGTCTGGACGACCCCCTGTTAAGGTTGAGCTCGTGTGCAACTTTCACGAGCAATCTGGCCGTGACGGTTCAGACACTCCAGGAGTTAGGATGGACCGTCACTTTTCAGAAGTCGACACTGACTCCCTCAGTTCGTCTTCAGTACCTGGGGATGGTCCTGGACTCGGCTCCGGCACGGGGTTTTCCTTCCGAAGGACAAACTCCGGACCCTGCAGGACGAGATCAGGTCCCTCTGGGACAACGATCTCTCCTCCTTGCGGACCTGTATGTGGTCTCTGGGTCTGGTGGTTTTTGTTTTTTTTTTTTTTGTTTGCTCAATTTCACGCATGGACTCTGCTAGCAGAGATCCTGGCCAGGTGGGACAGAACTCCTCTGTCTTTGGACAGGAGGTTTTCTCTGAGTCACCGAGTATGGTCGGATCTTTGGTGGTGGCTCCGGTCGCCGACTCTAAAACGGGGCCAGTCCTTCCGCCCTCTGCTGTGGACAGTGCTCACCACGGATGCCAGCCTGTCGGGCTGGGGAGGAGATCTGGGCACGCTTTGTGCCCAGGGGACGTGGTCGGCAGAGGAGGTTTCCTTGCCGATAAACATCTTGGAGCTCCGAGCAATCAAGCTCTGTCTGTTCCGTTGGTCATCTCGACATTAGGGGTGCCTGGTTTGGGTACAGACGAACAACGCCACGGCTGTGGCTTATATCCATCACCAAGGGGGCACCAAGAGTGCCCGGGCGGCCAAGTGGCCGAGATCCTGTCTTAAAGCCGAATCCCACTTTCGGCGATTTCGGGGGTTCACATTCCGGGTGTGGAGAACTGGCAGGCGGACTATCTGAGTCGCCAGACCTTGGACCAAGGAGAATGGTCCCTTCATCCGGAGGTGTTTCGCCTCCTGTGTGCCCGGTGGGGGACTCCAGACGTGGATCTGTTCGCATCCCGTCTCAACAAAAAGGTGGGAAGGTTCGTGGCCAGTACCCGCGATCCTCCTGCAGACGCCTCGGATGCATTGGTGGTGCCTTGGCACCGGTATCGGCTGATGTATGCCTTCTCTCCGATTCAACTGTTGTCCAGGTTCCTCCGCAGCTTGGCGTCGGAACGGATACAGGTCATTCTGGTTGCCCCAGACTGGCCGCGTTGGTCCTGGTACGCGGACATCGTTCAGATGGTCATTGTACTTCCCTGGCGGCTTCCGCTGAGAGACGATCTTCTGTCTCAAGGGCCGATCTTCCATCTTGCTTTACAGTCTCTGGCTTTAACGGCGTGGATGTTGAAAGCCAAGTCTTGGGAGATAGGGGTCTTCCGTATGCGGTCATCCCTACCTTGTTGAAGGCTCGTGAAGCTACTTCTAGAAAGTTTTATCATCGCAGCTGGAAAGCGTATATTGCCTGGTGCGAGTCGCATGGTTTCCATCCTCGCTCCTTCTCCGTGGCGAAGGTTTTGGCCTTCCTGCAGGAAGGGGTGGTTCAGCGTTTGGCGCTGACCACAATAAAAGGTCAGTTTTTCCAGCACCCCCTGGCGACTAATTCTTTGATTCGCACGTTTATCCAAGGGGTGCGGGATCTGGCTCACTTGCCTCCCTGGGACCTGAATTTGGTGTTGTCTGTGTTACAGCGACCTCCCTTTGAGAACATCAGAGAGATTTCTCTGCCGGTGTTGTCCCAGAAAGTTGCTTTTCTGGTAGCGATTACGTCTGTTCGCAGAGTGTCTGAACTGGCGGCTTTGTCTTGCCGTCCTCCTTATCTGGTGATTCATAGGCATAAAGTGGTTCTGTGACCCAATCAGTCTTTTGTTCCCAAGGTGGTCTCGTCTTTCCACCTCAATGAGGATATCGTGTTGCCTTCGCTTTGTGCGAAGCCCAAGCATCCCTAGGAGGTGGCTTTGCATTCCTTGGATGTGGTCCGGGCAATCAGGTTTTGTCTTTCTGCCACGGAATCTCTTTGGAAGTCTGATTCCCTGTTTGTTCTTCCTGAGGGACCTCGGAAGGGCTTGGCTATGTCCGTGGCACCCATTTCTAAGTGGATCAGGCTGACGATTGTTCAGGCCTAGTCCATCCAGGGTCAGGTTCCTCCTTTCCCTGTGAAGGCCATTCCACTAGAGCCATCAGTGCCTCTTGGGCTTTTTGCCATCAGGCTTCTGTGGCTCAAGTGTGCAAAGCGGTTACCTGGTCGTCTCTGCATACTTTCACAAATTCTACGGAATGTACTTTGGCCGCATAGTTTTGATTGCGGCGGTTGTTTGCAGAGACATATTTTTTTCTGTCTCTTCCTTGGGGTGTTTTTTTCGTTACCTTTCAGTTGGTTGCGTCTTCTCACCCCTCACACCTGCACTGCTTTGGGACGTCCCAATAGTGAAGGCTAACTGGATGGGCGGCGACTGTCAGGACGTAAGAGAAAAAATAATTTTTGTAAGAACTTACCGTAAAATTATTCTCTGAGTCCTCTGACCGTCGCCGCGCCCCTCTGGTTTTTTGGATATGGGGGTTATTGCTTTCTGGTACTGCTTGCTGCAAACCAGGACCAGTCGTAACTGGATCAGGATAATGGCGGGGGACGGCCCCCTAGAGGTGTGTCTAAGTATAGAAAAGTTTTTATTAACATTTTAAAACTGCCTAGCTTACTCTTGCAGAGGGCGCCATTACCCAATAGTGAAGGCTAAATGGATGGGCGGCGACTGTCAGAGGACTCAGAGAAAAGAATTTTACGGTAAGTTCTTACAAAAATTCTATTTTTTATTATAGTATTTAATGTTAGGTAAATGCATCATCTCTTAATCTCCATTAAGAGATGATGCATTTACCTAACATTAAATACTATAATAAAAAATAGAATTTTTGTAAGAACTTACCGTAAAATTCTTTTCTCTGAGTCCTCTGGCAGTCGCCGCCCATCCGTTTAGCCAAATTTCAGGCAAGCTTTTGCACTCTCCTCTTTCACCTTCGTGAAAGAGGAGAGTGCAAAAGCTTGCCTGAAATTGAACATTAAGAAAACTAAGATCATGGCAACCGGTCCCATCAAATAGAAGGAGAAGAAATGGAAACAGAGACAGATTTTATCTTCCGGGGCTCCAGGATAACAGCAGACGGTGACTGTAGCCATGGAAGTAAGAGACACTTGCTTCTTGGGAGGAAAGCAATGGAAAACCTAGACAACATTCTAAAAAGCAGAGACATCACACTACCGACAAAATGCCTTATAGTCAACACTATGGTATTCTCAGTAGTAACCTATGGCTATGAAAGTTGGACCATAAGGAAAACTGAACGCCGAAGAATTTATGCTTTTGAATGATGGTGTTGAAGAAAACTCATGAAAGTCCCTTGAACAGCAAGGGACTGAATATTCAGTTAACCCTGAATATTCACTGGCTTATTTCCCGAAGCTAAAACTCTAATACTCTTGTGAAGACAGGACTCATTGGAAAAGACTGATGCTGGGAAACATGGAGGGAAACGGGAGAAGAGGAAGACCGAAAACAAGATGGATAGGTGGCATCAGCAAAACAATGAATATGAAGGTTAAGCAAGTTCCAGAAGGCAGTGGAGGACCGAAAAGCCTGGCGCTCTATGGTCTATGAGTGAGGACACGAAGAGTCTGACACGACTGAACAACAACAAATGCAACATCGCTTATTTATTTTATTGATCATTTTTTTAGCCAGTAGTTAGTGCTTTAGGCTTCTTTTTTACTGTTTTTTTTTGTATCCTTACCTTTTTCAGCATTGCATGTTTCATTCAGAACACACACACCAGTGTCTCCCCCCCTTATCAAGCATCTCCATCCAGTGTTTTTCATACCAGCTGAAACAAAATGCAGAAAGCTTTTACTGTGCCCTCTTTAGGTGACCCACAGTGCTCTGTGAAGCCTTGGTCCACTGAGTATAGGTAGGGGGTAATGGGGACACCACTTTATTTTACAGGTCTCGCCAGCATGGATGGTAATCTTGCTAATGCACCTAGGCAATAATGCTTTAATAACTCAATAAATGGGCATTGGGCCATGCAACTTTTCAGAATTTGGATGTCTGTCCAACTGTATTTTTCTGATTCTTCCAGGTAAAGGGAGAGGCCCAGGCTTACGCCATTGAAGTCCGTGCTCGTGCTGATGCTGAGCAGATGGAGAAGAAAGCAGAAGCCTTCCAGCAATATCAGGAAGCTGCTGTAGTGGACATGTTATTGGAGAAGCTGCCTGAGGTATGCTTTGCTGGTTATCAGAGTGTATACACTAGTTTCTGTTCTCTAATCATCATGCACAGCCTTACTTAGGGTTCACTTCTAATGGCATATTTGCCATAATCCAAAACTGCTAGAAGACTAACTTAAGCAGTCTATTGCATATGTGGGTGTATGAATGTCCCAGCAATGTGTGTTTTAAGCTGATTATAGACCTTAGCCATATCCACCAAAAATGAATCGTCTCTGGGTAATTGCAGATTCCAATAGCAAAAAGATCTTTTTGGGGAGGATAGTGATTGGGAAAGATTAGAAAACCTAGTTTGGGCACTATTGTTTACACAAAGATTAAAGTCTGCATGCATGTCTGCTTTCCTTTAAAAACGTGAAATCTGACCCAGGAGTGTGTGTGTGTGTGTGTGTGTGTGTGTGTGTGTATGTATATATATATATATATATATATACAATATAGACCAAAAGTTTGGACACACCACCTCATTCAAAGAGTTTTCTTTATCTTCATGACTATGAAAATTGTAGAGTCACACTTCAAGAGGTAGTCACCTGACATGGTCTTCCAACAGTCTCGAAGAAGTTCCCAGAGATGCTTAGCACTTGTTGGCTCTTTTGCCTTTACTCTGCGGTCCAGCTCACCCCAAACCATCTCGATTGGGTTCAGGTCCGGTGACTGTGGAGGCCAGGTCATCTGGCACAGTACCCCATCACTCTCCTTCTTGGTCAAATAGCCCTTACACAGCCTGGAGGTGTGTTTGGGGTCATTGTCCTGTTGAAAAATAAATTATGGTCCAAACGCAAACCGTTTAAATAGCATGCCGCTGCAAGATGCTGTGGTAGCCATGCTGGTTCAGTATGCCTTCAATTTCGAATAAATCCCCAACAGTGTCGCCAGCAAAGCACCCCCACACCATCACACCTCCTTCCTTCACGGTGGGAACCAGGCATGTAGAGTCCCTCCGTTCACCTTTTGTGTGTCGCAAAGATCTCAAATTTGGACTCATCAGACCAAAGCACAGATTTCCACTGGTCTAATGTCCATTCCTTGTGTTCTTTAGCCCAAACAAGTCTCTGCTGCTTGTTGCCTTTCTTTAGCAGTGGTTTCCTAGCAGATATTCTACCATGAAGGCCTGATTCACACAGTCTCCTCTTAAGTTGTTCTAGAGATGTGTCTGCTGCTAGAACTCCATGTGCCATTGACCTGGTCTCTAATCTGAGCTGCTGTTAACCTGCGATTTCTGAGGCTGGTGACTCGGATGAACTTATCCTCCGCAGCAGAGGTGACTCTTGGTCTTCCTTTCCTGGGACGGTCCGCATGTGAGCCAGTTTCTTTGTAGCGCTTGATGGTTTTTGTGACTGCACTTGGGGACACTTTCAAAGTTTTCCCAATTTTTCAGAGTGACTGACCTTCATTTCTTAAAGTAATGATGGCCACTCGTTTTCCTGTACTTAGCTGCTTTTTTCTTGCCATAATACAAATTCTAACAGTCTATTTAGTAGGACTATCATCTGTGTATCCACCTGACTTCTGCACAACACAACTGATGGTCCCAACCCCATTTATAAGGCGAGAAATCGCACTTATTAAACCTGACAGGGCACACCTGTGAAGTGAAAACCATTTCAGGTGACTACCCCTTGAAGTGTGACTCTACAATTTTCATAGTCATGAAAATAAAGAAAACTCTTTAGAATGAGGTGTGTCCAAACTTTTGGTCTGTACTGTATATGTGTGTGTGTGTATATATATATATATATATATATAATTACACATTTGAAGTGCTTTGCCCAATAGGCTGCCCTTTCGCATTTTATGCTTGCCTTTTTTTTTTTTCCTTGCCACCCTTTTTGCTTGTAGAAGCAAGGAGAAGCCGCTCTGTGTGAGCTGCCATTTTCCCATTGCTAGAGCTTACAGAGGGCTAGGGACTCTCTCCTGGAAGTACGAGATTAGGTAAATATTAATACAGTTAAGTAAAAGGATACCTGAAAAACAAAATCTGCTGTGTTATTGCTTGTGACAGACTGCATCATACTGTGTGTCTTTTTTTATTTATTTTTTAATGCCCATTGTTCCACTGTTTGTTTTTGACTGGAGTTATTTAAAATCAAACCTGCCCTTTTTGTTACATTGATATTGCAAGAGAGGACAACATGGATCAGCATTGCTATGTATTTGGTGACACCGGCATTTGTCTTTCAGATTGTCGATGAGATCAGCAAACCTTTAACCAAAGTGAAAAAGATTACAATGGTGTCCAGCGGTGGAAGTGAGGTTGGAGCTGCAAAGATTACAGGAGAAGTATTGGATATTCTAAACCGCTTACCAGAAACAGTGGAGAAACTGACTGGCATTAACATCAGTCAGGTTAGTGGTTCCCATAAGCCTAATTGCTTTAAAGACAAGGACCGTTCATTTCTGCAGTTGTATCAGGAACTCTGATACTGTCAATGGATGGCTGTGTGACTCAGCCTTCAGCTACGACTATATTTCTTGAATAACCAGATCTTTTTAGAACCATATATCTTTTTGTAGGATGCTTAAAGTAAGCCTGTGCTTAGAGTAATATGGAGGCTGTCATTACTGATCTCTCCTGCTAAAAACATAGGTTTGACTGTCAATGCTGAACATCCGGGCTGCTTAAGTTTTTTTTTTTTTTTTTTTTCTCACTGACCCAGAAGAACTACGCAGATCAGAATTCCATTTGCTACTTAGTTATATTAATTCTGTGGCATAGAATGTAAGTTGAACATGAGTTTAGCAATTGCAGTGTTATTTATAATAGGTTTCCTTTTAAAGGGATTATAAAGGCTTTAGGTTTTTTACCTCAATGCAATCTATGCATTAAGGTAAAAAAACCTGTGTCTGATTCCTCCAAGCCCCCCCCCCTTATAGTTACCTGAGACCAGTCTTGGTCTGCGCTGTTCACGAGAGCAGCAGCTCTCTGCTCTCTCCTTCCTCATTTGGCTGATTGGCTCTTGCTGCTGTCAATCAAATCCTATGACTAGGGTGGGGGGGGCAAAGATTGCTGCCTGTGTCAATGGCCTCGGACAGCGGGGCTTATGAGCAAACCCAGACAGGTGCCACTTCCAATGGGGGCAGGAGGGAGGAGCCAGGAGCGTTGACAGAGCAGGTAAGTATGACATGCTGCTTGTTTTTTTTTTTTTTTTTTTTTTTTAAAGTCCGAAGGTTTACAGTCACTTTACGATTTCCAAGAAAGTTATAATTTTTTGTGTTTTTGGAGGCTTGAGTTTGTGGGCTGCTGTTTTTTTCCTTGCTTTGGGATCCATAATAAGCATGCAGCCACTGACCAGTAAAGACATCTGATATGGAACTATAAATTCTGCATAAATAACTCACAAAGCAGGAGAAGAAGACCTGCCCAGAGTTTGCTTTCTATGTAAGAGGGGAAACCTTTTAACACATAGGTGTTAACTTAATTAGGGACTTGCATTATATTGTATTCCTGTAAGAGTCCAAACTGTTTTACTTGCTGATGATTTGGGAAAATGTTTTCTTTTCTAGAATATGCAGAAGAAACCTGGACGCATGTCCTAACGCTTGAAGGTCAATCAGTCCCACTGTATCGTCATCCCACGTATGTCTTACACCCTGGTCGTTCTCCTTTTGGTGCCTACAACAACTGTCTCCTTGTCTTTCACATCAGTCTCCTTGTATTAAGGTTGTGTACAGAAGCACTTCTCCACAGCCAACTCATGCTTGTTTGATAGGCTCCTCCTGGAGCAGATTGAGGCCTTCTTCTTGTCATTTCAAAGACTAGAACCTGTTTTTACAGTTAGTGCGTTATGGGCATTCAGCATTTTGTCTTTCTTTCAGCTGGCAGTAATAAGATGAAATGTTTTTATTCTAAGATTGGATCTAATATATAAAAGTGTCCATGAGAACAACTGTGTGTGTTGTCCATACCATCCAATCACATCCTCCCTTTTATCTTTCTAGTGTTTGAAGGGAGAATTATGGATTTTTGGGCAAGATATTGAGTTCTTCTTTCAGGAATATTCACATGAGGGCCAATTAAAAACAGTTTTTTTTCTTTTTTTTTATAGTGTATAAGATTTGTTTATGCCCAAGTGTTGGATCACTTCAGAAGGCTGCTGCACGTGTTAATGAGTTTTACCTCTGCTAGAAAATTACGATCTTTCGAAGATGGGTTTTGCACCTTTCTCCTGCTAGCTTGAGTTTGTTTTAGGATTTGCTTCAACCCTACCCAACCTCCTATGCAGTAAAATGAAGATTCCACTTCTGTGATCTGCCCAGAAATGGGCAGTTTTTATATCCTTTTTGGTGTCTGGTATCCTTTTGGAATAAAAAAGCAAGGGGAATTTATTAAAATTGGAGCAGCCAGAATCTAAAGTAGCTGTATCTGGCAACCAGTCAGCTCCTATCTTTCATTTTCAAAGCTTAACTAAATAACCTGAAGATAGAAGCTAATTGGTTGCCATTTACAGCTGCTCCAGATTTAATAACCCCCCCCCCACTATGTACCAGACTTCGTCATAGTCTGCGATCATGCAGTCTTTATAATGTGACATTGGAGATGGACAAGACCATTATTTTCAATGACAAGGCCTGGATCAAGCTTGACTTTTTAAAATGTCGCCAGAGAGGGCATAAAAACTGCTCTGGAAAGGCCAGACAGTGCCATCTCCATTCATCTGCTTCTGAGGTCTGCATTATAATGGGGATGTTTGGTCAGGATAGTGTGAGGTGAAAAAATACTCAGTTTATATTCGAAGTGAACTTCTCCTTTAGGACTCCTTCAAACAGGTGCTTAGCCCCGTGCAGCAGCCAGAGCTATCTTTTTTTTTTTTTTTTTTACTGCTGGTGAGCTGCTTGCGGACAGCCCAGAGAAAGTGAATGGGTATGTACAGGCTGTATGGACTCGCTCACACAGCTTTCACAGGGGTGCAGGGACAGGTGCATGGGCACAGACACACGGGCTCTGCATTTGGGTCCATGCACTTGTCCCTGTGTAACTGTCATAATCCGCTGTGCAAGTGAGCCTGTACAGCCTAGGCATACCCATTCACTTTCTATGGGCTGCCTGCATGCTGCTCACCATTGTTTCAATACTGAATAAAACCGCTTCAACATAAAAAAAGGGCATGGCTGCTGCACAGGGTTGAATGCCCAAGTGAATGAGCCATTAATAGTACACAATACTGATGCACCTCTTCAAGATTGCCGGTAACTGATGGCTACTGTGTCTTGACTGTTTCAACTTCGCGAAAGAAGCCAGCGAGTGAAGCATGTACGCCAAAACATTTTTGCTTCTATCCTAACTTCTGGGCTACAGGTGTGATGGGGGTGTGTGTCTGGCCAAACATTATCCAATTTTCCTTTAGATTTACCAAAACCATATAATATGAGATCAAACCTAAACGCTTTCAATTTATATGCAATCAGGCAGGCCCTTGCACTACAAAGTTGTAGGTAAATCTAAAGGAAATTGAATAAGAAAATTGTATAATGTATGGCCAGCTTTAGTCTACACAAACTAAGGACATCACAGGTGGTGTGGGATTGCTCAGGGATCAAACAAAAAACTGACCTGGCTAACAGAGGCGCAAGAATGTCTTTGGCAGAAAAAAAATTAAACCACTTCTGGAAAATCAGTTGCAGTTAATTGTTAAAACATGCTGGGAGTTGTAGATCACCAGCAACTTGGGTGAAGTCGATTTTATCTTGCAGTTTATTCAGATCACCAATGCAATATTGTTTTTATGTGTGTTGAGATGTTTTATTTTGTATTTTACTATACTATGTTTTCTGTTTGTTCCATGAGTGACCTATGTAAAATCAACCTAGACCTGTCAAATAAAAAAAAGTCGCCAATTTTCCATTTACTGGCATATACCAGTATTCTATGACTTGGATGAATGAATATCTATTCCCCTATACACATTGGTGAGGATAGTTTCAGATCAGAAAGCGCTGCTTGTGCTATAGAAGCCATGTTTAACCATTTCAGCCAGCAGATGGCACTATTGGGTTACTGTCAAACGTCTCCACCCTGAAAATCCTCTGTGCTAGCATTTTAGAGCATATTTTACCAGACCTAGGTTTGATCTAGTCAAATTAGTAAGTTTTCCTGCACATTTCAAGCTGGGGTTTAACAAGAGTGTGAATTGTACAGTGGTTGTATACTTTGGTGGAAATCATAGCAAGCTGTGACCCATTTCATCAGGCATGTAAAAAAATAACTTGATTGGGCAGGATAGTTTTCATCCCACCTTCTATTTTTCCCTGCCTGTTAGAGAACCTTGCCTTTTTTTTTTTTTTTTTTTAAAGTGGAACACTATTCAAACACATTGCATCATCCAAATCCCCTCCATCCCTGCCTGTTACACAATTGCATGTATTTTATTTTAATTGTTTGGAAAGCAAGTAATTTTTTTTGCCGGTACTTGCTCCCACTTTCTCTCTACTTTTGGACAGGCAGCAAAAAAGTAAAACAAATGACCTAGTAGATTGAGGAAGGATTAGAACATCCGTCTGTATTTTATTGCTGCCTGTGCCCCCACGCTTGCTTCCTGTCCAGCACAATGGTATCCAAACAGGGAGAGAAGAGAGGTTTAACAAAACAGATTTGGCTAGAGTGTAACACAGATCTTTTTCTTGACCCATACCAAATGTGAAACATTTGGAAATTCATAAAACTGTCTGTGATATTCTTTAGAATTCCATTCTGCCTCCACACAACAAAGGTGTTGGTGCACCATCCTTGGTGCAGCCTAGCTCCCTCCCCACCACTGCAGATGTCACACCGACTCTTATACAGGGGAACGTTTCATTTCTTGATTTAAAAGATACTCCGATGTGCTTAGAATTCCTGATAATCTCAGAGGATGTAGAACACTGAAAAATGGTGCATTATTGATCTCAGTCTACGCACTGACATGTCAATATTGAGCTGGGATGGAGCAGCACTGTATAGTTTAACAGAGTGTAAAAACTCTTGTTTAAGTAAGAAGAATTACGTTCTGTTGTAGATGTTTAAATGTTTTAGAGTATGGTTTGTTTCTACCGGGAGAGGCCTTTTAGTTTATGTGAATCAGTAGTGGGATACACCAGCTGTTTTACATTATCTAAACGGGGCAGTTGGCATGGTTACAAAGTGGTTAAACACTAAATTTACAGGGCTGTAGGAATCAATTGACCCACTTAAGTAGTGCTGCAGGCTGAGCAGCTGACAGTACTGTACTGATGTGCATACAGATGCTTGGAAGTTGGGATGACTGAGATTATATGCATTTTAGGATTTTGTTGTTATGGTATTTTAAAGGCTCAGTCCACCCAAAACAAATATTTTATCTTTGTTTAATTGCCAGCAGATTGAGTCACACTGCAGCTTCTTACATCACTTGGGTTAAGGCACCACATGCATGGCACACGTGGATTGGTAAATGGGAGAGAGGAGTGGGGTGGGGGTGGTCTAGGGGGAGTAGAAGGATATGCCCACATTATTTTTGAAGGAGTGTTGTAGTTGGAAAGGTCTTACCCATTTTAAATCAACTAGTCAGCAAGCAGTGGTTTGGAGAACTAGAGTGCCCCGGGGGATAACTGACACCGTTGGACAATGAAACCTCTTCTGTTGTCCGTAAATATCCCTGTCACCAAATTCCTAGTTCCCCTGTACCCCTTTCAATAGCAGTTTCAGATGGGTTTCCCACTCAAAGATGAGTTTTCACTTATTTCACATTCTGCAAGAGCCGGGAGAATCCTTGATGGGTAGAGATAAAAGGAAGCTATGGGGTGAGTCAGCTCGCCAAATCAACCCACAATTGACATAGTTTTGGCACTACTGAACTGCTTAAATGCTGCTCTTCTGTGGCACAGAAAGTTAGAAAGTTGGCTTCAACACAAGAATTTTCGACCCTGGCCTGCATCACGTATTTGCATCTGCTGCTCTTTACCATTCCACTGTGCCCTTCCCTGTAGGCTGCCCTCCCTTCTTCTAGAAGGTCCCGAATGGATGCTGCATATGGGTTTTCCCCGCTGAACAATCTTTGTACAAAACAGCTGTTATAACATTGAGTCGTGTGACCTCCACTCCTTTTCTTGCCTGCCTCATTTTCCTGTGTGCCAGCCCCCAACATTGCCATTCTTGTGCTTGTGTAGCAAGCATGTGCCAGTCACAGGATGGTCTGTGAATGTTTTCATGTTTATACATATCTATATCATATTCTGTTTTACAATGTATTGTTACTAATTAGTATGTTAACGATAATAAACTGTGAATTGTGTGCCTGTAGATGATAAATGCCTTATACCAGAATTTATTGTCTTGATGGATGAATAAATATACTATACACCTTTTATGGTCTCTATTTTAATTACCAGCTTTTAATGTAAAATATATTGAATATGAACTTCTCTACCGTCCTCTCTACCGAAGTTTACAACTCCAGAAACTGCTCCAACACATATCATTTTTGTTAAGCTGAGACGTGTCTGCATTTGGCTTAGAGCAATACAAAAATTCCCTAGTTGAGTCAGCGCATAATACAGCAGATTACATTGTGGGGTTGGAGCCTTACTGGGACTAATAATGGCTGTTGTGACCGGTTCACTTTAAGGGCTCATTTATACAGGGTCTGCAGAGCATGTGTTTATGCATCCAAGGGTGACAGATGTCTTGTGCACCCGCCGCCAGCAGCTGTTAAAAATCGGTAATGGTATTGACTGTACCGTCCACCTGTCTGGATTCAGGGCTGTGCATCTGTCCCTGTATGGATGTAAACGATAAGATGTGCAGAGATGTCTGTACAGTCGCAGCTTGTCATTTTAGCACAGGCTGCTGGTGGCGGCTGCACTAAACATTTTTTCACTGCCAGACGCATAAACACGCAGTATGGGCCTCTGTGTCCCTGAGAATAAGCCCTAAACGAATCCTCAACTGACAGAAATATGGGGCCTGCCACTGCTGACTTCTTAAAGGATAAGTTTACCTTTGGAACATGTTACATGATCCACCTTTTCCTCCTATAGGGCTTCAGTTTTTTTCTGCCTCATCAGGAGTAAGGACCTAGTTCCCTGCTGGGATCTCTGGTCCTAGCAATTTTTTGCTTTTCAATGGCTTTTTTTCCTGCGAGATCTGTAATCAACTGCTAGACTGGGCAACGGGCTGGGTAATCTAGATCCAGTGGTCACCCTACTCTGGCCAGCGAGCATGCGCAGACCACAGCTTCACGCTAGGTCGGCCGCGGCATAGCCCTACTGGACGGGAACAGGCCTGCGAGTTAAATGCCTTGCACGGTCGCATACGGCTGGGTCTCCTCCCCCCATTTCAATGGCGAGAGGGTTCTGTCTGGAGCGGTGCCCGCCTGGTTCCTGGTATGCTGAGTAGCTGTCCCCCCACTTCCACTGGAGGGTTTTGGGATAGACGCAAACCCCTCCCTGGGACGGTTGGACCCTTGGGTTCCACTCCTTCTTACCATCAGAACCCCCTGAATACTGGTGGTCCCTGTGGGTCCTCTTAACTCCCCTTCCACCATCTGGGGCAGCATGGTGGTCTGGGATGTGTCTGGGTATGGTACTATATTGCTCGTGGGGGGCTGCGTCGCCGGCAACTGGGCTATCGGCTGGGGGGGGGGGGGACTCAACCTGCTGCAGGGGCCCGGTTCCCCCCTTCCCACAGGTTTGCAGCCTGGGATCCCTCCGGGAGCCTTGTGCTTCAGCCATTCTCTTGAAGCCTGTTGTTTTGGTTGCTGGCGGCCATGTTTGTGTAGTCCGGCAGCCATTTTTCGTTGGTATGGTGCACTACAGAGTGGCGGCCACTACAGTGGAGCTCTGCATGGCAATCTTGGCTGTGGGAACTCCTCCTTTTCCCCTGGCACTTTCTTTCCCTTGGACGCACGTGGAGCAAGTGCTATCCTTGGTGCAGTCAGTGCTTCTCTGGTGGGGTGGGGAGTCTGGTGGGGTCCCTTGCTCTCTCTGCTGCAGGATTGTGGGGTGCTCTGCTTGCTGGCATCCTGGTGGTGCTACCAGTGAGGTGGGGGTGTCCTTTTGCAGTGCTAGACACTTGTGGGGGTCCCCCTCTTTTCAACATGGAGTCTCTGTAGCACGTTTCCCCACCTGAGGCTGCGGGTCCCTTGGGTCCCAACCATCCATCGATGCACTGACGTGGGCCCTGGAGTCCTTTGTGTCCCGGGTGGAGGTGGCTTTTGGGCAACGGGCTAGCAAAAAGCGCTCATCTGTCTCATCAGATCCTAAATCTGATTCGGCCGCCGCGGACATGGCCCACCCTGCGGGGTCTGCGGACACTCTCCCTGAATTATCGGGTAGTAAGGATGATTCCTCCACACCTGTAGCGGTGTACGAGAAGGCACTGATGGACCCACTGATTGTATCTGTGTGTAAAACTTTGAAAATGGAGGATGCAGCTGAAGCTGCAGCGGAGGTGGCTGTCCCCTTTGGCACTCACAAGCCATCTCGCACAGCAAAATTTTTCCTTATCCCTTCTATTTTGACAGTTTGTCGCAAAAGAGTGTGAGCTTTTCTAAACGTCCCTTTGTGGTTCCTAAATGCTTTTCCTTGAGGTAGCCCTTTGAGGAGTCCCTCGTTAAGAAGTGGACTGTTCTACCAGTGGTGGACCCCCCAGTTTCCAGGTTGAATAGGGCGACCATGATTCCGGGTTGAGGAATCGCGGGCCTTTAAAGATTCAGCTGACAGAAAAGCGGAGGCTGTGACCTTCAATATGTTCACTGTTGCTGGTTCGGCGCTTAGGCCGGTCTTCACCATTGCCCTGTTGTCGCAAACTCTGACCGACTGGGCTAAACTTTTGCACCGTGACCTAGAGTGTGAGCAGCTCCACTCTTGTGAGCGGAGTCCTCTGATGCACTGATGGACGACATGGAGATCACTATAAAGACCCTGAGGGAGTTCAGTTTGTTTCTGAATTACCAGAAGTCTGCTCTGATTCCATCCAGAAAATTGGATTATCTGGGTCTGACTCTGGATTCTGCTCTAGCCAGTCTTCCTTCCTTCCTCTGGACAAACTCCAGAAGTTGCATACTGCGATTCATCTCCTGCCATCCAGCAGATGGTCATCCCTCCGGACTCCCATGCGGGTGCTGGGCCTGATGGTATCTACCTTCGAGGCGGTTCCGTTTGCACAGTTCCATAGGAGATCCCTGCAAAGGGAGATCTTGGTCAAATGGGACAAGTGTCGGAAGTCTCTGGACAATCAGATGCGCTTGACCTGGGAAACCGAAGGGTCTCTGGTCTAGTGGCTTCACTCTCTGGCTCTTCGACAGGGCAAATCTTTTCTCCCCTTGTATTGGACAGTGGTCACCACAGATGGCAGTCTGTCTGGGTGGGGAGGTGTCCTGGGTCTGAGCTCTGCTAAGGCTGTTTGGACCCTGGAAGGGTTCAGACTGCCAATCAATGTCTTGGAACTCCAGGCAATCAGGCTGTGCCTGGATCACTGAACGGATCGACTCCAGGGGCTTCCAGTGTATATTCAGTCGGACAATGCCACAGCGGTGGATTAGGTCAATCGCCAGGGTGGAACAAAGAATGTGTTGGCAGCCCTGGAAGTAGCGGGCATTCTCCGGTAAGCAAAACTTTGTTATGGCCCTCCCTGCCGTACACAATCCAGGAGTGGAAAACTGTCAGGCAAACTATCTCAGTTGGCAGGCATTGGACCAAGGGGAGTGGTCCCTTTTCATCTGGACGTGTTTCATCAGATATGTCTCTGGGGATCAGGGGGAGTGGTCCCTGAATCTGGAGGTGTTTCGTCTCCTGTATGCCCGGTGGGGGAATGCGGAGGTGGATCTGATGGCATCTGGGCTCAACAGAAAGGTTCAGAGGTTTGTGGCAAGGTTTCGGGATCCTCTGGCATATGCCAGAGAAGCTCTGGTGGGGCCAGTATCCTCTGATCTACGATTTCCCTCCTCTCAAGCTACTGCCGCGGCTCTTGCGCAGAATCAAGGCAGAGGGGATTCCAGTCATTCTAATGGCCCTGGCTGGCCTCGCCAGTCTTGGTATGGCGACCTGGGGCGGCTGGTCTCTGACGTCCCTAGGAGACTGCCTCTCAGGGAGGATCTCTTGTATCAAGTGCCAATCTTCCATCCTGCTTTACAGTCGCTGGCTTTGACGGCCTGGCTGTTAAAACGCCAGGTGCTGAAGGATAGAGGTTTGCCTGGGTAGGTGATTCCGAGACTGCTGAAAACTAGGAAGTCTAACTCTAAGAAGTTCTACCATCGTATGTGGAAAGCATACATTTCGTGGTGTGAGTTGGTTGGTGTTCACCCTCGTTCTTTTTCGGGGGTTTGGATTTTGACCTTCCTTCAACTAGCGACTCCCGGCCACGCACTCCCTAGTGTGTACCTTTTTATTCATGGAGTTCGACATCGGACTCCACCGGTGCGGTCTCCTCTACCGCACTGGGATCCGAACTTGGTGCTTTCAGTTCTCAAGAAGCCTTCCTTTGAAAATATTCATGAGATTCCCCTGCTTAAGCTGTCCCAGTAGGTGGCTTTTTTGGTGACTATCACCTCTGCTTGCAGGGTGTCGGAACTGGCGACGTTATCTTGTCTTACTCCTTACTTGGTGGTCCATAAAGATAAGGTGGTTCTTCGCCATGTCTGTTGTTCCTTCCTAAGGTAGTCTTTGACATTGTGTTGCCTTCCTTGTTTCTCAGGCCCAAACATCCTAAGGAACTTGTGTTGCATGCCCTGGATGTGGTTCCGGCGATTCGGGTGTATCTGGCAGCTACGGAGTCTTTTCGGAGGTCAGACTCCCTGTGCTCACGGATGGGCCAAGAAAAGGGCTGTCCGCTTCTGTGACCATTTCAGGATGGATCAGACAGACGGTGACTCAGACCCATTTGATCAGGGGTCAGGTTCCTCCTTTCCCTGTCACGGCGCACTCTACTCAGGCGCTTAGTGCTTCTTGGGCCTTCCTTCATCAGGCGTCAGTGGCGCAGGTTTGCAAGGCGGCCACTTGGTCGTCTGTGCACACTTTCACTAAATTCTACAAAGTTGATGTGTTGGCATCTGCGGATGCTTCCTTTTGGCCGCAAAGTTTTGCAGGCTGCTATTTAGAGGATCTGTTTCCTCTTTGGGGGTGTATTGTTCATATTGGGTTCTAGCTGTTTTTTGTTGAGTTCCTGTTACCAGGTTGGCTATTGTGTTTTAGGCTTGGGAATTTTTTTTTTTTTTTTTTGTCCCACCCATCTTGTTTGGCATTGCTTTGGGACGTTCCAATGGTTCAGAATCCTGGTGAGCTTTGTCCGTCAATGAACGAAAGAGAAAATGGGATTTTTTACTTACCGTAAAATCCACTTCTCTGTGTTGATTGATGGACGTAGCACCCATCCCTCTATGAAATTGTAATACTTCTGACACTGCTTGTTACAAAACTGAGGACCTATAGCAGCGAGGGGGAGTATACCACCAGAGGCTGTTTTTTTCTGCCTAGTGTCCTAGAGTGTCCTACTCCTGTATGGGGCAGTATAACCCAATGTTTCAGAATCCTGGAGAGCTGTTTCCGTCAATGAACGCAAAGAAATGGATTTTACGGTAAGTCAAAAATCCCATTCATTTTTTTTTTTTTTTTTTGCATCTTGAGCAGAGTATGAAATGTTAAACTCCTGTTTATATTTTTTTATGTTTAATACAAGAAATTCCACTTCCTGTCATGTACATACAACCATAAGCGAGTAGGTCTCTTTAGTGAGATAAATCCCCTTTTTAACAAATGTCAGTGAAAGATTTCCCTTGTATGTCTTGTTCTGGTGATTTCAAAATGTTGCTTTTTCCTTTTAAGTACTGGTGATATTTAGTGAAGGTTTTCCTTTTATAACAGAAAAGTAGCTGGACTGCAAGGCAACTAGCATTTTCAAAGAAAGGTCCGCAACAGCGGTCCCCATTTTTTTTTTTTTTTCTACCTAAGAAACTTGCCACTTTGCCCATTCATTCAGGCTAAAGTGACAGATTCTCTTTATAAAACTGAAGCCTTCCATACACTCCCTTGTTCACCTGCGGCAGTGCTGAGCCTGATCCATGTGGTGGCCTCATGTTGGAGCTTACACAGGGTTATTTCACACCTTCTCTCTTGTAACAGTGTTCAGACCTCAATGCTGCATACTGGAAGAAAGCCACATGCTTTCCTATACCCAAACGTATTTCCAAGGACTCAATAGATAAACAGATCATCAGGAGACTACAGCAAAGGTAGGTATCGTCTGTAGGGGAAAGTGTATTAAGAGAACCTATCACTTTGCCTAGAATGTGCAAATTGACAGGTTTTATTTACTTGTATTCTGCAAATACAAGCTACCAGCTGTATTTCCACTTTAATTTTAAGTGGTATTAAAGTCAAAAGCAAACGTTTATTAATGTGCAACTTACCAATTTTTACATGTGATGGCTGCTTTAGTTTTTCCTCCTCATGGTCATCCAGCCAGTAAGGGCTCTTTAACACGGGCGTTCAGTTTTTTATGCCCGATCAGTTCCTTTTTTTTTTTTTTTTTCTTGAAACTGACACGGATGACACTTGTGTCATCCGGTCCGTATGTCTGTTTTTCATCCCATCCGTTTGCGGATGAAAAACGGACATAATGTATCTCTATGTAAATATGGATATCAGCGGATGACACCACTGACATCCGTTTTTGCGTCCGTTCCGTTTTTTGAACGGAAGAAAAAAAACGGAATTTTTGTGAAATCTTACCTGTAAAATTCCTTTCTCTGAGTCCTCCGACAGTCGCCGCCCCTTCATATTCGTCACCAATGGGTTATTGACCTTTTCTCCGTAGGAGTGGCTAGACAACAGAATATGTTAATATCAAAGCTTTTAGCATACCCCACCCCCAGGGGGTGGTCCTCTCAGTCAATACCCTCCTTCCTGCATTCCAACCTCAGTTTCAGTAGCATAGCAGTAGAGTACATAAACAAAACCCCAAAAGAGGGGCGGGGGCGGCGACTGTCGGAGGACTCAGAGAAAGGAATTTTACAGGTAAGATTTTACAAAAATTCCGTTTTCTCTTACTTCCTCCGACAGTCGCCACCCCTTCATATTCGTCACCAATGGGACGTCCCAAAGCAGTGTAGACATGAGGGGTGGGGAAAAAAAAAAAGCAGCTGCGCCTAAGGCAACGCAATACCCACATCAGAGAAAGGAACCTTACCAAAGGAAGGAAACCAACTGGGCAACATGAAAAAAAACTTGCTCAACAGGAGCAACAACCCAGGAAAGAACAAGTAACCCAGGGGTAAAAATACCCCAACAGCCAAGGACCCAAACCAGGGACCCTAAGGCACTGCCGCACTAAGAACTTTGCGGCCAAAGGAAGCATCTGCCGATGCCTGAACATCCACCTTGTAGAATTTTGAAAAGGTGTGAACGGACGACCAAGTCGCCGCCTTACACACCTGGGCCACAGAAGCCCGATGATGACAGGCTCAAGACGTACTCAGAGATCTTGTAGAGTGCGCCTTCACAGGCATGGGGGGAACTTTCCCCTTCAAAGCATAGGCCTGCTCAATGGTCTGTCTGATCCATTTGGCGATGGTAGAAGCCGACGCCGCCATGCCCTTCCGAGGTCCCTCTGGAAGGACAAATAGAGAATCTGTCTTGCGAAAGGATTCAGTCGATGACAGGTAAACCCTGATCGCCCGAACAACATCCAAGGAATGCAAAGCCACTTCCTTTGGATGTTTAGGCTTTGCGCAAAGCGAAGGCAGAACAATGTCCTCATTGAGGTGAAATTCCGAGATCCTCTTCGGAAGGAAAGACGGGTTAGGACGCAAGACCACCTTATCCAAATGAACCACCAAATACGGAGATCTGCAGGACAAGGCAGCCAGCTCCGACACCCTACGAGCCGAGGTGATTGCCACCAAAAAGGCGACCTTCTTGGACAACATAGACAATGAGATCTCCCTGATTATTTCAAAGGGAGCATGTTGCAACACGGACAGAACAAGATTCAAGTCCCATGGAGGCAAAGGCTCCCTCCTAGGAGGGACCAGATGCCGCACCCCTTGAACAAAGGTGCCAACTAAAGAATTAGACGCCACAGGGCGCTGAAAGAGAACGGCCAGAGCAGAAATCTGACCCTTAATCGTGGCCAACGCCAAACGCTGGTCCACGCCCGTTTGAAGAAAAGCCAACACCCTTGATACCGAGTATGAACGAGGAGAAAACCCCCTGGACTCACACCAAGCAAAATAGGCCTTCCAAGTACGGTAGTAAACCTTCCCCGAAGAGGACTTTCTAGCCTTAATCAAGGTGTGAATGACCTCAGGGCATAGACCCCTATCCTTCAGGATCTGGGTTTCAACAGCCAGGCCGTCAAAGCCAGCGACTGTAAAGCAGGATGAAATATCGGCCCTTGAGACAGGAGATCGTCTCGAAGAGGCAGACGCGACGGAGCGTCGACCACCAGATTCACGAGGTCTGCGTACCAAGACCGGCGAGGCCAGTCTGGAGCCACCAGAATCACCGTTTTCGGTTCCGAGGCCAACCTCCAAAGGAACCTGGACAGCAGCTGAATCGGTGGAAAGGCATACATCAGACGATACTGATGCCAGGGCGCCACCAACGCGTCTGAGGCGTCTGCCCGAGGATCGCGCGTTCTTGCCACGAACCTTTCCACCTTGTTGTTCAGACGAGACGCGAACAGGTCCACATCTGGGGACCCCCACTTCTCGCACAACAGCCGAAAGACATCCGGGTGAAGGGACCATTCTCCCTGGTCCAGGGTCTGGCGGCTCAGATAATCCGCCTGCCAGTTTTCCACCCCCGGAATGTGAACAGCAGATATTGCCGGGACGTGCGTCTCGGCCCAAGACAGAATGTCGGCTACTTCCCGAGCTGCTCGGGCACTCCTGGTGCCCCCTTGGTGGTTGATGTAGGCCACCGCTGTGGCATTGTCTGTCTGCACCCAAACCGGACGGCCCTGCAGCCTGTCCGACCAACGCCGAAGGCAGAGATTTATTGCTCTTAATTCCAGAATGTTGATCGGAATGGAGGACTCCTCCTCCGACCAAGTTCCCTGAGCAGACAGAACGCCCAGAACACCACCCCAGCCCGACAGGCTGGCATCCGTGGTGATCACAGTCCACGAGCAAGGGCGAAAGGACTTGCCCCCCGACATCGCCGGGGACTGGAGCCACCACAGAAGGTCCCTTCTGGTGCGATGACTCAACGAAATCTGGAGATCCAGAGATTGCGGTCGCCCGTCCCACCTGGCCAGAATCTCCCTTTGGAGACCCCGCGTGTGAAACTGGGCAAAGGGTATCGCCTCGAAAGCCGAGACCATCAATCCCAGACACCTCATGCACGTCCGGAGGGACGAGCACTGAACGTCCCTAAGGGACCCGACTTCTTCTTGAAGCTTCCGGAGTTTGTCTTCCGGCAGGAAGACCTTCGCCTGAACAGAGTCCAGGATCATTCCCAGGTAAGGGAGACGAACCGACGGACACAGCGTCGACTTTGGAAAATTTATCGTCCAACCGAACTCTTGCAGAGTCTGCATCGTGACGGACAGGTCGTTCACCAGGCCCTGACTGGTCGCAGACCGAACCAGAATGTCGTCCAGATACCCCAGGATCGAGATGCCCTGGGCTCTCAACAAAGCCAGAACCGGCGCAAGCACCTTGGTGAAAACCCGCGGAGCTGAGGCGAGACCAAAGGGCAACGCCACGAATTGGTAGTGATCCTCCGCAATGGCGAATCGAAGGTACTGCTGGTGACCCTCGAAAATAGGAATGTGAAGGTACGCATCCTTCAAGTCGATGGAGGCCATGAATTCCCCCGGAACCAGGGCAGCCACCACCGAGCGCAGGGATTCCATGCGGAACTTGCGAACCCGCACAAAGCGGTTCAGAGCTTTCAAGTCCAGAATCGGATGTACCTTGCCCTCCTTTCTGGGCACAGTGAACAGATTTGAATAGAACCCCCGAAATCTGTCCCGATGAGGCACCGGAATCACCACTCCCTGAGCCCGCAGGTCCCGCACCGCCAGGTGCAGATCCCGCAAGCGCTCCGGAGACAGCTGAAGATTTCAGGGAAAAAATCTGCCCGCCGGCCGAGAGAGAAACTCGATCTTGTAGCCAGATCGAACGATTTCCTGAACCCACCTGTCCCAAACGCGGGCCAGCCAGGGTTGAAGAAAACCAAGCAAACATCCCCCCACCCCAGAACTGGGTGAGGGCGCCCCTTCAGGCCGCATTGTTATGGGCAGCGGACCCGGACTGGCCGGACTTCTGCTTACCTGCCCACGGCTTCTTCTGGGACCCTTGTCCCTTGAAGGGCTTACCCTTATAGTGCGACCGAAAGGCACGAAAGGACCCCTGAGAGGGCCTATACGAAGCATTCTTCTTACCGCGAACAAACTTAGACTTGTGAGACTGGGGCAAAAGAGTACTCTTACCCCCAGAATCACCCTTGATCAGAGTATCCAAGGATTCGCCAAAAAGGCGAGAGCCCGCGTAAGGCAAATTAGCCAAAGTCTTGCAAGAAGATTGGTCAACAGACCAACATTTCAGCCAGATCAGGCGGCGGTTTACCACCGCCACACTCTGCAGACGCGCAGCCAAAGGGACCATATCTAGGTCCGCATCACACAAATACATGACACCCTGATGAATCTGATCCACCATAGCCAATGTCGACGGCGAAGCAGAGTCAGCCACCAGAGCGCGCCTGAGCACCTGCGTCCAATCGGCAATAGCCTGGGCTGCCATAATGGAAGCAAAAATAGGCTTCAGCATAGAGCCCGCAACCGTATAAGAGTGACGGGCCAGAGACTCCAATCTCCTGTCCGTAGGGTCCCGGAACACCGGGGTATCCTCAGCAGGAATCGCAGTGGATTTATTCAAAATCGCCACCGCCTGAGGCGGCACACACCAACGCTCATCAGCAGCCGGTGTAAAAGGATAACGCAGCTTGAACCTACTCGGCACAGCAAAAGGTTTCTTTATGTTTCGCCATTGCTCCTCAACAGCACGCTGAAATTCCGTAGAGCAAGGAAAAACCTGCGACATTTTGCGTCTTCTCTGTGTCCCATAAGAGGACATCAAAGCAGGAGGACATGGTTCATCCTCCAAATGCAGCGTTTGTTTGATAGAAGCAACCAACTCATCCATGATTGCAAGCTCTTCGGACGAGCCAGGGGGAGAATTATCAACCCCTTCCACCTTAGCCTCCCCTTCAGACCCCGCCAGGTCTAAAGAAGAACGAGACCCTGAGAAGGGCACACCAGCCATAGCATCCCCATCGCCCTCTGAATCAGGAAATGGACACCCTGGGCCTTTTCGTGGAACGATCAGCCACCAGCATCTGCACCTGAGCAGCAAGGTTAGCCACAATAGCAGCCAGATCAGCCCCCTCAGGGGAAGCAGCAGCAGCCCCCTTGCCCCCAACCAAGGAGGGAGGAAACTTGCTTTCCTGAGAATCCATGCCCCAGTAACTTAGGAAAAAAAGAAGTACTGCCCCTTTAAGGCCGCGGCGATCGCCCACCGCACTCACAGAAACACACTGACCCACCGGGCTATGAATACAAAGGCAAGGAATACAGGAATGGAAGGTAAAACCTGGAGAGGTCACACAGGCTGCTGCTTCATCGATCGCTGTCCTCAGAGCAAAAGGAAGTGATGCGAGACTGACCGCCCTCATAAAGCCTATGTAAGGCTACACTAACATGGCCGCCGGCCGAGGCTATAGAGGCAGAAAACACTGACCTGTGGCCCCCGCGATCGCCGCCAAAACAGCGCTCTCACCACACAGGGTCGGTCACCACAAAATTGTCACAAAAAAATGGCGGACCGCAGTAGCGGTCACCGCACAGTATGCCCACAACATGTCTTACACAAGCATGTCCTTCACAGCACACAGCATGTCACACAGCCTGTTACACAGAGCAGAGCAGGAGAGCCCCCCCCCCCCCTTGCAGCCCACAGAGAGCAGCTATACTGACAGGGAGCTCAGCATTATGCACAGACATGCAGGGTCCCACAGTCCCAGACTGACACCCAAGACAGACAGGTCCCCACACAGAAATACACTTACCATCCGGATGGCGTGGGGAGCCTGCACAAGCGATCAAACCGCTGCACCAAGGACAGGGAGAGTCGCAGCCAGGACGCAGTGGAATTGCGGTGCGAAACCGCATGGCGTCCAGGGAGGTAGCCACCTCACCGCAGCATCCCTGCAGCGGACAGGGATGGGTCGTTCATATTTGCCAGGGAAACCTAGCTGAACGCTCGATGGCAGGCTGGGAAGCCACTGGCCCTGAACCCTGGATACCAGGGAGGCCAGCCCGAGACCCAGCACCGCACGATCATCTTCATCAGAAGACCTGACTAGAGCTGAAAATAAACAGTAAAGAAAGAGAAAAAAACTCCAAATCAAATCAAAAAGAGAGAAGAAGCTGAGGCTGAAAAGCCCCAGCACAGGAAAAGTCTAACCTACTCCTGAGCTAGACAAATGAAACTGAGGTTGGAATGCAGGAAGCAGGAGGGTATTGACTGAGGGGACCACCCCCTGGGGGTGGGGTATGCTAAAAGCTTTGATATTAACAGATTCTGTTGTCTAGCCACTCCTACGGAGCAAAGGTCAATATCCCATTGGTGACGAATACGAAGGGGCGGCGACTGTCGGAGGACGTAAGAGAAATGGGGTTCTCTTCCGTTCAAAAAAACTGAACTGAACGGACGAAAAACGGATGTCAGCGGATGGTCATCCGCTGACATCCGTATTTACATAGAGATACATTATGTCAGTTTTTCATCCGCAAACGGATGGGATGGAAAACGGACATACGGAACGCCCGTGTGAAAGAGCCCTAAGTCTGTTTTTCTACAGAACATGCTATCCTGCAAATGTAGTAATTGAAGGGTTGAGACAAACCATTTACTACTTGAATGATTAGCATTTATTCATGTAAAACCTTTATACCAAAACTGTTAACGTAACTGCTTAAAAAGTGGAGTTTTGCTTCAATTTGTTAGGCAGCCCATAGATTATGCAGTTTTCTTTCCTTCCTCCACGGGTGGAAGAAATGAAAATTGCTTGATTCTCCCATCAGCACAGTCAATGTTGGTAAAGCAATCCCTCCCTCTGTGCCATTGTGTTCTGCCGGTGGGGAGCCTTAGGTAGAATATAGCTACCGGCCGTAATCGTACGAAAAAAATCTGACAGGCAGGTTTTACTGAAGCCAATTGATGGATCTACTTTAGTACAACCAGCCTGTCCATAGATGGATCGAATTTTGGCCAGTCCCTGCTGAACCTACCAAGACACGATCCATCTGTGACCAGCTTCTGTTTATCTAAATCTGTGTCTAAAGCCTAGTACACACGCAACGATTATCGGCCGACCGGTCGTCCGTCTTTTGTCCAGAGTGGTGTTTTGTTGGTTGGAATGTGCCTAGACTGCACACTAATTTTCTCACCTGACAAAATTCTACTTCAGAAGTGATGTCATGTGTTGGTTTGCTTTCTTTGTGTTCTTTCTTCTCTGAGCATGCCCAGACTTGCTCATAAGATTTTTCCCTGTCGAAATCTGTACTGACTGCACGAAAATCGGCCGTGTTTTGACGGCGGACAAAAATTTTATAGCCTGCACACCAGATTTTTTTCGGCCGAAAAGTCGGAGTCGGTTGTCGGAAGCATCATACTAACAAGCCGAAAATCGGCGGATCGGTCGTCGGACAAAAATTCCCTGCCGATTTTGGACACGTGTACGGGGCTTTACACTACCCTCCTTCAGATCATAAATGCTGCTGTCCAAAGATTTCTCTGTTGCTCCTTCATCCAGAGTGGGGGCACACTAATACAGATGTTACTGGCCAGACCACCAAATAAAAACGGGGAAAAAAGCCTAAAAGTAAAACTGCTACAGCCATCACATCAAATGATTGGTAAGCTGCACTATATTACATTTTTGCTTTTGGGTTTAATAGTGTTTTAATGTGTTTAGAAGGTGAAGCAGCCATCCTGGGCTTGTTCAGATGAGCCAGTTAACCTACCAGCAGGTCTTTGGTGTATGGGAGGAACATGCAAACTCTACTGCAGATTCAAAACGTCATAAAATTCAAACTAGGCACCCCGGTCCTGTAAAACAGACATACTAACCAGTAAACGCTTTGCTTTCTTGCAAGGCAGCTACAGCAGGAAAAATTAGTATTGAACACGTCACCAGTTTTCCAGCTAAATATATTTCTAAAGGTGCTATTGACATGACATTTTTACCACATGTCAGTAACAACCCATGCAAATCCATTCATACATACATAGTAACAAAAACAAATTAGTTCAGAAATTAGGTTCTGTGTAATACAATGGAATGAAACAGAGAAAAAGTATTGAACACATGAAGAAAGGGAGTTGCAAAAAGGCACGGAAAGCCATCTGAAATCTATTGGTAATTAGAAAGCAATCCTGTCCCATTTCAGTGTAAATAATATCAATTGCTTCTGTCTCAACTGATGGCCTATAAAAAGGTGTCACACAAGAAACATCTCAGGATGGGTAAAACCAAAGTGCTCTCTCAAGACCTTTGCAACCTTATTGTTGCAAAACATACTGATGGCATTGGTTACAGAAGGATTTCCAAACTTCTGAATGTTCCAGTGAGCACGGTTGGGGCTTAAATCCGGAAGTGGAAAGAACATAATTCCACTGCAACCAGGTGCTCCTCATAAGATTTCTGACAGAGGAGTGAAAAGAATTATCAGAAGAGTTGTCCAAGGAACTTGTGAAGAGCTTCAGAAAGACCTGGAATTAGCAGGTACAATTGTTTCAAAGAAAACAATAAGTAATGCACTCAACCTCCATGGCCTGTATGCACGCTCACCACACAAGACTCCATTGCTGAAAAAAAAGCATGTTGAAGCTCGTTTAGAGCCGGCTCACACTGAGGCGACACGACTCCTTACTACTTCGGGGGCGACTTGTGTATTACATTGCACCAAGACTTCGGAGCAACTTGCAGGGACTTCCCATAGTGGAAGTCTATGCAAGTCGCTCCGAGGTCGCCCCCATAATAGTACAGGACCCTTTTTCTAAGTCGGAGCGACTTGTGTCGCTCCTATTAGAACGGGTCCTGTAGCGGTCAATGGACCGCGAGGGAGCGCGACTTGTCAGGCTGACAAGTCGCACTAATGTTAACCCGGCTCTTAAAGCTTGCTGCACAACATTTAGACAAGTCTGTGAAATACTGGGAGAATAAAGTCTGGGCAGATAAGACCAAAATTGAATTCTTTGGATGCCATAATACACACCATGTTTGGAGGTCAAATGGTACTGCGCATCGCCCTAAAAACATCCCCATACCGACAGTGAAGTTTAGAGGTGGGAACATCATGGTGTGGGGCTTTTTATTTTTAGCTTACGTTACTGGCAAACTTCATATGATTGAAGGAAGGATGGATGTAAAAATGTACCAAGACGTGATGAAGATAAAACAAGGTTGGACACTGCAGCAAGACAATGAATCCAAACACAAACCCAAGGAAACTCTCAATTGGTTTGAAAGACAGAAAAGCTGCTAGAATGACCCAGCCAATCGCCTGACTTGAAATCAATAGGAAATCTATGAAAAGAACAATAGGAAATCTATGAAAAGAACTAAAGATCAGAGTTCATAGAAGAGGCCCACGGAATCTACAAGATTTGAAGACTGTTTGTGTGGAAGAATGGGCCAAAATCACACCTGAGCAATGCATGGGACTAGATTCTCCATACAGGAAGCTGTCATTACATACAAAGTATTTTGTATGAAGTATTAAATATATTTCAGTTGGCGTGTTTAATACTTTTTCCCTGTGTCATTCCATTTTATTACACATAATTTAATTTCTGAAATTATTTGTTTTGGTTTCTTTGTATGTAATGGGCCATACACACTATAAGATTTTCTGAAGACTTTTTCCTTTAGACTTACCAAAACCATATAATATGAGGTCAAACCTAAACACTTTCCATTTGTATGCAATCTGGCAGGCCCTTGCACTACATAGAAAAGGTGAATCTGAAGGAAATCTAACCACAAAAGTTGGATAGTGTGTATCCAGCTTAAGGATTGCATTGGTTGTTACCGACGTGTTGAAAATTTCATGTCAATAGCACCTTTAGAAATATGTTTTCCTAAAAAAATGGTGACGTGTTCAATACTTATTTTACCTTCTGTTTGTAAGATTTTAATGGAGGATTGGTTTTTTCTTAGATGCTTTTTTTTTCCCTTTTCTTTATGAACCAATCTCATTTAGCCTTGACTATCATTATATAACATATTTGCTGGGTTAGCTGACTCCTCCTCACTCTCTGCAGTATATTCACTGACAGGATGTATCTCTTTAGCATCCTCATTGCATCAGAAGAGCCCCTGTGGGACACCAACTGTTATGTGTATACATCACTATACATAGACTTCCATTAAAGCTTCATGAATACTTAACCCCAGCAGATGCTACTGAAAAGCCATTTTCCAGGTACAAGCCAGGATCATCATGATGCATTAACGTACAATAAGGCAATGTATCCTATAGGGTGCAGTCCCTGCAGAGCTTGCAATAAGTCATTTGGTTGCATAATGATGATATGCGAGAGAGCTTAGCACTTCCTCTTTTGCTCAGATAAAAGAAGGATATGGAGGAGGAAGGGCAGGTGGGGCAGCTATTAGCATTACAGCTGTTATAATACACTGGACCTATCCTTTTAGAGCCAGACCCTATATTTAAGGCCAATTCTACCCCAAGAATAAATATTCCTTTTGGATGATAACCAGTGGATTAAGATTTTCCCTATGTGGTGGGATTCCCCTTCTATATAATCAAGGTGTTACTCTGTTGCAGAATTAAAAAAATAGGAAATGCCCCGCAATATGAAGTGCTCAAAGAAACTTTAAAATATATATGTGATCTATATATGTGCAAACTATGTTCAATAAATAAATATCAGAAATATAATTATATAAAGTGCATTCAATATTGATATAATTCTGTGCCTAAATAGTATGTAGTGCATTCAAAAATAATAGAATGACAATATAAATGACTAAACATACAGTAAAAAATGACTTCACTATATATATAAAAGACCAAACAAACGGTAAAAAAATGACTTCAATATTCCTAGTGCTCAGTGCGATTGATATTTGTGCCTTGATAATAAATGGTAAAAAATCAATATTTAAAGTGATAATCAAAAATTAAAGTGCATGCCTTGCTTTTATATAAAACCAGTGGTGTAACAAATCAACATATACGCTGTTCAACAACTTAAATGCCAAAAATGAATAGTGCAAAAAGTATCTAGTGTTATTTTTCAGTGCTGAATATTGCACTTCCCATCAATTTCTGGAGAATAATCCATTTAAAATGTATATCCTAGAGTGACCTCAACCGCAACACCCTGTGAGTCTGGGTTCTCACCTCCACTCGTGCGGCCAAGCTGGGTCATACAGCGCAGATTGCCCTAATTATGGTCACCTTTCACGGAACCGGTGGTTAGCTGGTCTCCTCGGGGGGTCATTTCTCCTTAGTTGGTGTCCCTCATGCTCTCATAAGTTGTTACATGAAAAAGATTTAGGGGGACTCCAATAGTGCTTATAACTTTCAGATACATTTTATAAAATTAAACCGAACAAAGATGTACTCACATTTCATAGGTGCTTAAAGTGCACCAATCATAACAGCCTCTTCAATAGTAATAAAAAGTGATGGCGATCAAGTAGGAATGGGGATCCTCTGTCTGCTATTTATCTGTGATACCGTCCGGGCCCCTCCCCTGCACGCTCGACACAGGGTCACCGTGTCTTCCAAGGGGGATATAATAAAACTCTGTTGTAGAATATCAGAAATCGAGCCAATAGGGGACAAGCGCGCGCCACCGGAGGCGCGCCCCCGCTCGTTCACTGGGATCCCCGTGCGAGTGACCGGCGGCTCCGATGTCCGCCGGTCACTCGCGATCTCCCGTTGGAGAGGGAGAAAGGCAGGCGGCTGATGTAAACAAAGCCGCCTGTCATTCTCCCTGGTGTAACTGCAGAGATCATACGATCCTTCTATGTAGGATCGTATGTCTATGTGGTTACATCAAAAGCCACGCCCCTTGACAGTAAAAAATCACGCCCCTAGGGACACACTTAACCCCTTGTTCACCAATAAAGTTAACCCCTTCCCTGCCAGTGTCATTTTTACAGTAACAGTGCATATGTATAGCACTGATTACTGTAGTAATGTCACTGGTACCCCCAAAAATGTCAGTCAGGGGTCCGATCTGTCCGCCGCAAAGTCCCAGTCCCGCAAAAAAAACGCAGATCGCCGCCATTACTCGTTAAAAAAAAAAGCAATAAAAATGACATAAATCTTTCCCTTAGTTAGTAAACGCAATAACTTTTGCGCAAACCAATCAAAATACGCTTATTGTGATTTTTTTTTTTTACCACAAATATGTAGCAGAAAACAAATTGACCTAAAATGTTAAAAAATTTTGATTTTTACATTTTTTTGGGGAATTTCATATAAAAATTTTTTAAAAATATGGTTATTTTTTCAAAATTTTCGCTCTTTTTTTTGTTTATAGCGCAAAAAGTAAAAATCGCACAGGTGATTAAATAGCACCAAAAGAAAGCTCTGCTTGTGGGGAAAAAAAGGATGCCAATTTAAT
Organism: Pelophylax lessonae; assembly: GCF_965119305.1. Lineage (NCBI taxonomy): Eukaryota > Metazoa > Chordata > Amphibia > Anura > Ranidae > Pelophylax > Pelophylax lessonae. The sequence goes on from NC_138774.1 coordinate 93,143,206, forward strand.
TTGGGTACAGCGTCACATGATCGCTCAATTGTCCGTTAAAGTCACACAGTGCTGAATCGCAAAATAGGCTCTGGTCTTTGAGCAGCCAAATCCTCCGGGGCTTAAGTGGTTAATAATCCCTAAAACGTGGTGAGGTTTTGTCATGATTATTGTGCGGCTGTGTGCAGCTTGTCGCCCAAAAAAACCTCCTGCTCCTTTTTAGGCAACAAACTTTAAACGTGGCAAAATCGCACTGCGTTTTAGGTGCCATTGAAAATGAATGGCACCCGAAGATGCGTTTGCGATTTTAATGCGATTTGAGATCGCAGGTAGAACCGTGGCAATTCAGCCCGAGATCCCAAACCGCTGAATGTATATGAAGCCTTACTGTGAACGGGCCCATTCTGCCTGCATGCACCTAATCGTTAGCTGCACATCATTGCCCTGGACCAGCTCCCTGATCTGTTGGATCATATTTGTGTAATGTTTGTTGGCAAAGACACGTGTAGTTTCCACCGGATGCACCTGTAACCAGAGGACAGATTAGCAGCAAAACTGGGACACAACCGTCACCCCAAAACAGGAAGTGCCTGAACACGCACCATCACCACAAGATCACCAGGTATAATTCTATTTAAAGTGGTAATAAACCCAAAAACATAAAAATGTTGTAGCTTACTACTCATAAAGGCTGGTACTCAACTAAAAAAAACTAAGCAGCTCACGAGGAGGTCTCTGTACTAACTATTAGATGTTAGTACAGCAATCTCCCTGCTGTGATGTGTTCTGAAAGGGGGAAGCCATTGTCTGAGATCGCTAATTCCATGCCGGTCAGCTATTGGTAATCCAGTATGCTTGTTTGACAAGCTGCTCATGAAATCGGCTTCTGTCAAACAAGGAGCTGTACACACGGGCCGGACAGTTTCTACGGTACCGGCTGATTTGAGACGATATTCGGCCCATGTGTGCAGGGCTTTGGGTGTGTTGGCTGCATCAGTTTTCTTTTGTTAGGCTTTCCCACCCTCCTGTTTTCACCTGGTGATCTAAGCATTAACACACCTCCTGTATTAGCTTGCTCTGGATGAATGAGCACAGGGGCACCTTTGGACAGCAGCATTGTCACTCTGGTGGGAGGGGAGCATTAGATGTACTAACAGATTTAAATACACTAATAAATTGAAGTCAAACTCCAGCTCACACTTTCTTTTTTTTTGACACTTTTTTGACACTTTCTAAGCAATTACAGAAAACTTTTTTTTTTTTTTTTTGCTTTTAGGATAAAGATTTTACATAACCGCTGACCATTGACCCCTGGCAGTGGTAAATGGTTTGTCTCATCTCTGTAAATGATACATTCTGCTGGAGAGCTTGTTCTTTTGAAAACCAACAGACTTGCTAGCTCGATCACAAGGTAAAAATTGAAGAGAGAAACCCTAAAATAGAAAACAAATGCAGCCACCACATCTAAGAATTGGTAAACTGCAATGTAATGTTTGCTTTTGTGTTTAAAGTGGTTGTAAAGGTTTTCATTTTTTTTTTTTCCCTAATGCATTTTCTGCATTAGGTAAAAAAAAAACTGTAATGGGTCCCCCCTACCAGGCAGTTTAGTTCGAATCCACAAACATTATATATTTTTTTTTTTAAGAAGAGGTCCTAGAGAATAAATTGGTGGGTTTTGCAATTTTTTTATGTCACATGGTATTTACGGAGCAGTTTTTCAAATGCTGTTTTTTTGGGAAAAAAATACACGTTTTTAAAATTTTAATGCAAAAAAAAAAATAACCCAATTTTTTTTGTAAAATATAAAAGATGATGTCACGCTGAGTAAATGGAAACCAAACATGTCACGATTTAAAATTGCGCACGCCTGAACAACGGGGACAAAAGACGTAAATTTTACTATCTATAGGGGGTGCTTTAAAAGCCTTTACAGGTTACCACTTTAGATATACAGAGGTGGTTTAGCGCTACAATTACCGCAAATGATCGAACGTTCATGGGGATACCTCACATATGTTAGACAATCGTGGTTTGCGTGCATTCGGGACCGAAGCACGCGTTTGCCTCTGTGCACTAGCACGGGGGGCACTTTTATTTATTTATTTTAATTATTTTTTTCTTTTTACACTTTTTTTTTTTATCACTTTTATTGCTGTCACAAGGAATGTAAACATCCCTGTGACAGCAATAGGCAGTGACAGGTACTCTTCATGGAGAAATCTGGGTTCTAGAAGACCCCAAATCCCTCCTTTGCACTTGAAAGCATTCAAAACGCCAAGATTGGTCTTTTTAAATACTTTAAATTTTTTTTAAAACTGACGCCTTTAAGGTTCCAGTAAACTGGAAGTGATGTCATGATGTCGCTTCCGGGTTACCATATCCGAGACCCGATCAAAGCCAATTCCAGCTTTCTTTGGGCCTCCGCTCGGGTCTTCCAGTGGGACGAAAGCGGCAGACAGTGCCACTTGTAACAACAGCCAAGCAGCTGCTGCTTAGCTGCATCGGTTGTCATTACAAGAGAGCCGACCGTTGGCTCTAAAAAAACTGTTGCAGGCATCACTCCTGTACAACCACTTAAAGTCAAATGGTGTACAGGTACGTGATTTGCTAGCAAGTGGAAGTCGCTTCCAAGTCGGATCCTCGTCTATATTGATGTGATTAGGATCCGACATTACAGGAAGATTACCCAGGTAGTGCATGGCATCTTCCCTTATGCTGTTATCTCTGCATACCTGCACAAGACAAAGTTGCATCAAGGAAGTACTCAAGTCACCAGCAAATCACCAGGAAGTCCCCTGGCAAAGTTGCACAACTTTATGGTCGCAGTAGTGTGAACCGATCCTTAGTATTTATTCAAACCTGATCTTGATCCAGTGCTGTGCATGTCTGCAGCAGCTTTTATTCCCCTTTCCCTGCTCACAGGCTTGGCTGAGAGCATTGGGGGGCTATTGGCCCTGCAGCTGTCAGTCAAAACCAGTGAGCGGACTGTGGGACCAAGCCAGGTTGTGTGTCTGAATAGACACAAACAGTCCAGCTTGGGATCGAGGATGCACAAGCAGGCCTGCTGATAAGGCAGTACAGCCAGCTCTCCTGTTCTGGGCCCGGGCACCATCAGTTTAAAAGGGGGCCCAGGCACCTGCTGAGCAGGAGGGCCAGCTTTACTGTCCCTATTGCAAACACTGATCCTCTTCTGCCTCCCCCTGCAGCGCTGCCAGCTTCTCTTTCTCCCTCCGGCTGCACTGCAGTGGGATTTGTCCTAGCACATGCGCCCCTTCCATCTGCTGTCCAGGCCCCCCGTTCATCCCTTTCCCACACAGCACTTATGGCATCCCTCCTCTTCTCTTCCACCGACAGCTACTGCGGGCACAAAGGGAGATGTTTCAGGACTTGAGAGTGGGGGAAGGGGGCGATGACTATGTCATTTACTGACCCATATGTTTCCTTAAAGAACACAGTGAGCGATCAGTACCAATCACTCCTGTGTCCATTCACTGCGTTTACCATGCTTCAGTTTGTGAATGAGCAGGAAGCCTCAGAACGTTTCATATTCAATAATCTGTGCTGCTGAGGATGCAAAGAAAGGGACTGATAAATCTATGTCCTCAGTCACTTTTGGCTGGGAAGGGGGGGGCCCTGTCACCTAGGCTGTATGGGGGCCCCAGGATTTCTAACAGCAGCCTTGTGCACAAGTATCCCCATAGGAAGTGGCTTCCTATTGGGGCAGTTGGTGGGGGGCGGGTTAGGAGGAGCCAGTAGCACTGGCAGGGGACAATAGAAGAGGAAGATTGGGGCTGCTCTGTGTAAGAGCCCGTTCACACGGTGACCTGGTCGCCTGACAGGTCGCCGTAGGTCGCCTGCCATAGAGAAGCTGTGGACCCGTTCTAATAGGAGCGACACAAGTCGCTCCGACTTAGAAAAAGGGTCCGGAGCTTCTTTGGGGTGACCCGGAGCGACCTGCATTGACTTCAATGATACGAAGTCCGTGCCGGCCGCTCCGAGGTCGCGGTGCGAGCTGCGCAACGCAACCTGTGAGGTCGCCCCAGCAAGTAGCGTCGCCCCAGTGTGAACGGGGTCTAAGTGTGACATGTTTATTATTTTAATTAAATATGTAATGCTTTACAATTTAATATAGCTTTAATGCCAATGATTTAATCCGATTGAATCCAACTTTTAATTATGTAATTTACTGATCGGGTTTAGAACTACATTAAAGGATACATCGATTGGCAGGGAACTGTGGCGGCAATAACTCATTACGGGACTATCTAAGGCCTGTAAGACGTCCGCATGTCAGTCGTCTGGCTAGTCACCATGCCAAAATTAAAATGTGAGTTTTTGTAGCAGAAGACTTTAATGTAAAATAAAATAATTTGCATTTGCTTTGTTAGAATGAGAAACACGTGACTTATGTTGCCATAACTGATTAAAAGTCAAACTTGTACTACATTTAAAAATTGGTGAAAAGCTGATTGAAAACTGGAGTTTTCTGTGAATGTACATATTGTAAGCACGTCCTTTTACCACCTGATCCTGATGCAATGTGTAGGTGAGGATGGATATGTGCGGGATTACAGTTGTGTTCAAAATAATAGCTGTCCAACATCATTAACCAGATCAATTATTGTTTTTGGTATGAATTATATTTCTACATGGCAAATTATTTACAAGTAGGTGTAGAAGAGTAATAGAAAACCAACAGTCCCGACATGCATGCTGCTGATTCTGTGTAATTGAATCAATTAAAAAGGGCGTGTTCAAAATAATGGCAGTGTGGCGTTCAATTAGTAAAGCCCCGTACACACGAGAAGAAATTTGGCCGGGAAATTTCGTCCGACGACCGATCTGACGATTTTCGGCTTGTTAGTATGGTGCTTTCGACAGCCGACTCCGACTTTTCGGCTGACAAAATCCTGGTGTGCAGGCATTAAAATTTTTGTCCTCCGTCAAAACACGTCCGGTTTTCATCTCATTAGTACAGATTTCGATGGGGAAAAATCTTATGAGCAAGACTAGGCATGCTCAGAGATGAAAGAACACATAGAAAGCAATCCAACACATCACTTCTGAAGTAGAATTCTGTCGTACGGGAAAATTCGTGTGCAGTCTAGGCATATTCCAACCAACAGACACCACTCTGGACAAAAGACGGACGACCGGTCGGCGGAAATTCATTGCGTGTGTACGAGGCTTTAGGTCATTCAGTCTGTGAAAAAATAAGTGTCAAACAGGTGGCCCTTATTTAGGGACCAAGGCAGCAAATGTTGTACATGCTGGGTATAGTGCATATAGTAGAGTAAAATGGGTCGTTCCAGGAAAATGTTCAGAAGAACAGCGCACTTTGATTAAAAAGTTGATTGGAGAGGGGAAAACATAAAAAAGGGCAGAAACTTATAGGCTGCTCAGCAAAAATTATCTCAAATGCTTTAAAATTGCAACCAAAACTAGAAAGATGTGGAAGAAAATGGAAAACTACCATTCAAATGGATCGAAGAAGAGCGAAAATGGCAAAGACTCAGCCAATGATCAGCTTCAGGGTGATCAAAGAAGGTCTAAAGTTAGCTGTGAGTACTGTAAAAATTAGAAGTTGCCTATGGGAATAATATGAATAATAATAAGTATTTCCTAATAAACAAGCAAAAAATTGGGGGAGCAAACCCTGAACATGTATATCTAAAGCTGGTGCAGCTATGGACCAAGCAACATGTATATTAAAAAAGAATAGCGCAACCATGCAAAAGAAATGACTATTAAATATGGAGACAATCCATAAATAAAAATGGGGGTTTAGTCCCACCATATGGCCATATCGTGCTCAAGCCCACCACTGCGTCAAAGTACCCCATTATCAGTGGGTCCTACACTATCCATAGAAAAGGGGTGAATTCAGCCTCTCCAACCCTTGGAGACAACACTCCTTGCTGGGATGGATGTGCTAATGCACTACAAAGGACTCCTCCTGTATCTACTTGATGGTGGACTCTGATAGAGTACAGGTGTGTGTGGGGGGTGGGATGCTCAACCACAGAAGTCTGGTCAGACCGAATACATAATAAACAAGCAAAAAATTGGGGGAGCAAACCCTGAACATGTATATCTAAAGCTGGTGCAGCTATGGACCAAGCAACATGTATATTAAAAAAGAATAGCGCAACCATGCAAAAGAAATGACTATTAAATATGGAGACAATCCATAAATAAAAAAAATAAAAATAGTCATTTCTTTTGCATGGTTGCGCTATTCTTTTTTAATATACATGTTGCTTGGTCCATAGCTGCACCAGCTTTAGATATACATGTTCAGGGTTTGCTCCCCCAATTTTTTGCTTCTTTATTATGTATTCGGTCTGACCAGACTTCTGTGGTTGAGCATCCCACCCCCCACACACACCTGTACTCTATCAGAGTCCACCATCAAGTAGATACAGGAGGAGTCCTTTGTAGTGCATTAGCACATCCATCCCAGCAAGGAGTGTTGTCTCCAAGGGTTGGAGAGGCTGGATTCACCCCTTTTCTATGGATAGTGTAGGACCCACTGATAATGGGGTACTTTGACGCAGTGGTGGGCTTGAGCACGATATGGCCATATGGTGGGACTAAACCCCCATTTTTATTTATGGATTGTCTCCATATTTAATAGTCATTTCTTTTGCATGGTTGCGCTATTCTTTTTTAATAAATAAGTATTTCCTAACTTAAAATAACCAGTTTCCCCCAAACACTGAATTCAAGCCTCAGTACACTGTGAAGATAGTGAAACATGGTGGCACAAGCATCATGATATGGGGATGCTTCTCATACTATGATGTTGGTCCTATTAATTGTATACCAGGAATCCTGGATCAGTTTGAATACATCAAAATACTTAAAGAGGTCTTGTTTTCTTATGTTGCAGAGAAAATTACCTTGACATGGGTGTTTCAACAGGGCATCGACCCCCAAACACACCAGTAAGCGAGTAGCATCTTGGTTCCAGACCAACAAGAATAATGTTATGGAGTGGCCAGCCCAAACACCAGACCTAAATCCAAACTAATACTTGTGGGGAGACACCAAAAATGCTGTTTCTGAGGTAAAACCAGGAAATGCAGAGAAATTATGGAATGTAGTGCAATCGTCCTGGGCTGGAATACCTGTTCATGGGTACCAGAAGTTGGTCGACTCCATACAACACAGATGTGAAGCAGTTCTCAGAAACTGTGGTTATACAACTAAATATTAGTTTAGTGATTCACAGGAAAGCAAAATCTTCCATTTTTTTTTTTTTTTTAGTTTATCCACTTGTCGACCGCCGCACGAGTATTTACCGTGGCAGTCTGGCTCTCCTGGGCAAACCGACGTAGGGCTACGTCGCTCGCCCAGGAGCCTCTAGGGGGCGAGCTCCCGTCCCAGCTCATTCCCTGACATCCCCGCGCGAGTGACCGGCGGCTCCGATGTACTTGGAAGCTTTTGCCCGTACATGGACAGCTGAATACAATGGGGTATCCATTCTGGGTAGATTCCATTGAGTTGACTCGCTCCTTGGCTTCTCTTTCCAGTACGAACAGTACCTATGACCAAAGTCTCTTCTTTTTGATAAATTTTCCTAAAAAACTCATCAGATAGTAAACCCTTGGCTATACAAGAGGCTTAATAGCACAAATAAAAAGTTTTACAACCCTGCCCCATTGCTATTCTTAGATTTTATACTATTGCTATGCTTGGAGCCCACAATGTTGAGCTCCATGGCTGCCACCACTCAGCCCTCCAAACCAGTTTTCATTGAGTTTCTGGGTCAAAACTGCCAAGGCCTACTGGAGACCAGTGGGATACCAGGTTGAGTTGTTATATTGAAGAAGAGGTGCTAAGAACTGGTATTCTCAAGGTTGTGCTGGTATAACAACCGAGTGGTGGGTTGTGGGTCAACCATGCCTATGTAAAGGGTAGCAACCTTTTCCATTTTGCCTCCCCACATAAACACCTACTTTCATCGCACTATATTTATACCCTTCCATGAAAATCACCTGTTTTTTTGTAATATCTGTGCAGTAGATCCCCATGGACCTATATGGGACCTTCTGCTTAACATCTTTATCCTTGAAAGACCGCCTTATAAAAGTCTATTCCTCATGCAAGAATGTATTTTTTAGCTGCACAAATACAGCAGCTGGCTGGTTGGGGACTCTCTGAGAACCTAGACTCCTGGTGAAACTGATTACAGCACCTAATCCTGATATGTCCGCACTGTCCCACTTGGAGAAGGCCCTCCTGCCCATGTGTCCTACAGCTGATTTATTACAGAGGTCGTGGAACATGATAAAATCCACGCTGAATGTCCCAGGGTATTTATATGTAACTCCTATATGGAATAATCCCAATTATCCCGAACTAGATAAATTGCAAGGGTTTCAGGATTGGAGGAAAAAAGTTGTCTTTTTGCTCCAATATATAGTGTAGTATTTGAGACTAACCCTTAAATCCTTTAAACAACTGCGATCCAAATTCTCTCTCTCCCATAAACAATTTTATCAGTATTCATAGCTCTGTCATGCCATGCAATTCCATGCATCTTCTGCTACCCTCAGTCAGTTAACTTTGGCCCTTATAACGGAGGTTGCCCAGGCTACCATGCGGAAAGGGGTAAATTTCTTGTATTTATTCACATCTTCTTTCCACAATTCAAAACCATGCTGGTCTCAAGAGCAGAACATAGTGGGCAGGTGACATAGGTGAAATTCATGGAAAGCAGTGGGACATTGCCTTGGAGTCAATCCCACTGATCTCATTCTCGGCCTCTCATAAGCTTACCCAGTTATTTATTCTGCACTGGGTTTATAGGACCCCTGTTCAAATATTCCAATGGGGGAAAAGGGACACGCCCATCTGTCCCAAATTTGATATACATGGGGGAGATTTTGTTCTCTGTTGCTGCGCTGCCCGAAGCTCACTAGCTATTGGAAGGAAGTTAATCAAACTATTGCATTATTTGCCTAACAAGATATACCCCCAGATCCGTTAATATGCGAACTGGGTGCAAAAGTCTATGGGGATTAACTGAGCGGGTGTGGTCTGAACACAGATTTTTATTTAACGGGGAAGGGAAGATAGAGGTGGTTAAATAGGTATACTTTGAAACTATAGGGGACAATACAGATTTTAGCAATGCATAGCAAGCAGCATGAAGGATCAGGAGACAGCCATAGGTGTGAGAAGCCTATTGCATTAGGGTGTGCACCCCAAAACTCACACATGCCTTTCTCAGCAGCCTCAGCTGCACAGGACAGTGAATGAATTGGAAGTGCTCTGTGCTGAGTGGCTTCCTGTTCATTCATAAATTGAAGCATAGTAAACACATTTTTACTATGCTTCAGTTGTGAATAAACACAGTGAGTAAGTGTGTTCACTGTGTTCGTTTAGAAAAGGAAGGGGCTGGTCAATGACATATGGACTACCCCCTTCCCCTGCTTTCCATTCTGAAACATCCCCCACAGCAGCCGGGGGAGAAGAGGGAAGCCAGAAGCACTAAAGGTTGGGGGAAGGCACAACTAAGGGAGAAGCAGAGGCAGTAGGGGGAATCAGAACTGCACATAGTGATTAGGGTGTGCGCAGGCACACCTGGCACACCCCCTGCGCACACCTATGGAGACAGCCATATAAAAGTCAATGGGGATTTACTGAGCAGGCTCGGGCCGAGCACAGGTGATTTTTCTTTTTTTACAGGGGGGAGGGAAGGTGGAGGTGGTAAAAAGGATAGGTACACTTTCAAACTGTATGTATCAAACAAATGTTAGCAATGCATAGCAAGCATCATGAAGGAAACCTATGCTAAATTAGTCTGCCATTGGCAGCCTCCTTTGACAAAGCTAGTTGCCTGGAGGTCTTGTTGGTTCAATGACTTCAATACTTCTGGAGACTGGTGTGGAACATGAATGCAGGAAGAATGGTCGGAATGAAGTCAGAGCTGCATATTTGTTTCAGGTCAAGGTGACAGGGAAAGTCAATAATGAGTTACTGTCTGCTGTTCAGACTGAAGTGCTGCAATGCAGTGTGGTGAAACTGAACATTTTCTTTCACAAGAAATTAGTTGGTTTTCGGGTTTACAGCACAAACCTTGTCAACCAAAAAGAAAAGTAATTGCAGTGAATCATTATACCATTGCCATACATATACCCATAGATTATATGCAATATGTTGTATGGTTGACCAGGGAGAGAAGTGGGTGAAGGGTGGTGCAGAGGGTAACAGCCCAAGTGGAGTAAGAACAGTAGAAGTGCCAGGATGTAAGGGGGGATTCTTGTAGATGGGAGACTTCCCCCGAGAAGATTTCTCAGGACTCTACAAAAGAGTATAGTGGGGGTAAGCTCAGTGTCACTTTGTCAGCGTGGAGTATGGGGGGGGGGGGGGGGGGTTAGGGAGGAAATGTGGACAATTACGATGGGGATGCCAAGGTGGACTAAAAGGGGAAAATATGTGGGTACGAGACTGGAGATCACTCAGTGTGTAAACCCAATAGGCTAAACGAACGGCCACAGTCCCTGGTCTAAGTCGACCAGGGACAGCCACACACTGATCGAAATTCATCAACTCCCTGTTGAACCAGCCAAATTTTAATCAATCTATGGCCACCTCTAGGTTGATGACATGGGCAAATAGTTTTTTTTTTTTTTGCAGAGATTGACCACTTTCTGACCGCCCACCGCAGATATACTGTGGCAGGCTGGCTCCGCTGTGCGAACCGCCATACCCGATTCTACTTTATTGAGTGGCAGATGAAAACAGACTTGTGTCCGTTTACACCACCAATTCAGCAGCAGGAAAAAGAAAGTGGATCCGTTCCCCTCCATCAGGCCGGATTGGATTGCTAACCATTATTTTTATGTGATTCGTTTTCTGCCAGTCCACCCAGTATGATCATCTCAGCCTGGCTGGATGTTGGTAAGATGAATCATTCAATGTCTTCTTCCTCCTCTCAATGTCTGGAGGTGATCCCAGCTCCGCCCACTTCCTAGAAATTGGTGACTTTCCCTGCTGGAATTGTCATTTAATAAGAAACAAAGGGGAGGGAGTCAGGAAAAAAAATAACAATGCACATTTCATCACTACAGATCTTCAGGGTTGGGACTGTCCCAGGTATTCGGAAATGATAGAAATGCATACTAAGCAACCTGTGGCTCTCCAGCTGTCATTAAACTTTACCCGCCGGCAGTGCATGCTGGGACTTGTAGTTTCATGACGGCAGGACAGCTACAGGCTGCCTGCCCTCGGTTAGGTCCTTCACGGTACTAGTACAGATCACTTCTATCACCAGCAGCGTAGCTGAGCGTAGAATAATGACAGCCAGCAGATTCATCAGCAATAATGAGCGGCCACATCGTATCATTCCCCAATTCTCCGCCACCACGTGTCTGCACTGGGCTGGGCGTTGGCTGCTCACAGACTACACTTCCCATCAGCACTTCCTTCAAGGCTCCGCCCCCGCCACTCTGCCTTTCTCCGTGTTCGCCCCGCAGCTCGTGGCAGCCAATCAGCGCTCGCCCTGCGTATAGTTAGACGACGCTAAGGTTGATCAGGTGACGTCCTCTGTGCCAATCAGAGTAGCAAAAAGTGAGGCTGTGGTATGAAATCTGTAATAGGGGCCGTTTGAGGGTCTTTTGGAGTGTACAACGTGAGGGAGCTGTGAAATATCAGTAAATAAATAATAAAATAAAAAGGTTATATATAATGTACATGAATCTACACACAAAAATATTGTACAAGCCAAGAAACTCCCACATCTGAGGGTTCATGCTGGTCACTTTGTGTGTGCTGAGGTGGCATGGCATCTAGCAGGGTGAACTAGGCTGCTACTGTGGAAGGGCTAATTATCCATGAGGAAGGACTCATTCTCCATGAGGAATGACTCATTCTCCATGAAGGACTCCTCCATGAGGAACGACTCATTCTCTGTGAGGAACGACTCATTCTCCGTGAGGAAGGGCTCATTCTCCACGAGGAAGGATTCATTCTCCGTGAGGAAGGGCTCATCTCCACGAGGAAGGATTCATTTTCTGTGAGGAAGGGCTCATTCTCCGTGAGGAAGGATTCATTATCCGTGAGGAAGGGCTCATTCTCCGTGAGGAAGGGCTCATTCTCCGTGAGGAAGGGCTCATTCTCCACAAGGAAGGATTCATTCTCCGTGAGGAACAACTCATTCTCCACAAGGAAGGACTCATTCTCCGTAAGGAACAACTCATTCTCCGTGAGGAAGGCTCATTCTCCATGAGGAAGGCTCATTCTCCATGAGGAAGGGCTCATTCTCCATGAAGGGCTCATTCTCAGTGAGGAAGGACTCATTCTCCACGAGGAAGGACTCATTCTCCGTGAGGAAGGCTCATTCTCCATGAGGAAGGGCTCATTCTCCATGAAGGGCTCATTCTCAGTGAGGAAGGACTCATTCTCCACGAGGAAGGACTCATTCTCCATGAGGAAGGGCTCGTTCTTCATGAGGAAGGATTCATTCCCCATGAGGAAGGGCTCATTCTCCGTGAGGAACGACTCATTCTCTGTGAGGAAGGGCTCATTCTCCACGAGGAAGGACTCATTCTCCACGAGGAAGGACTTATTCTCCACGAGGAAGGACTCATTCTCCACGAGGAAGGGCTCATTCTCCACGAGGAAGGACTCATTCTCCACAAGGAAGGGCTCATTCTCCACGAGGAAGGGCTCATTCTCCACGAGGAAGGACTCATTCTCCACGAGGAAGGACTCATTCTCCACGAGGAAGGGCTCATTCTCCATGAGGAACGGCTCGTTCTCCATGAGGAACGACTCATTCTCCACGAGGAAGGACTCATTCTCCGTAAGGAATGACTCATTCTCCGTGAGGAAGGGCTCATTCTCCATGAAGGGCTCATTCTCAGTGAGGAAGGACTCATTCTCCACGAGGAAGGGCGCATTCTTCATGAGGAAGGATTCATTCCCCACGAGGAAGGGCTCATTCTCCGTGAGGAAGGGCTCATTCTCCACGAGGAAGGACTCATTCTCCGTAAGGAACGACTCATTCTCCGTGAGGAAGGGCTCATTCTCCATGAAGGGCTCATTCTCAGTGAGGAAGGGCTCATTCCCCACGAGGAAGGACTCATTCTCCACGAGGAAGGACTCATTCTCCATGAGGAAGGGCTCATTCTTCATGAGGAAGGACTCATTCCCCATGAGGAAGGGCTCATTCTCCACGAGGAAGGGCTCATTCTCCACGAGGATGGACTCATTTTCCATGAGGAAGGGCTCATTTTCCATGAGGAAGGGCTCATTTTCCATGAGGAAGGACTCATTTTCCATGAGGAAGGACTCATTCTCCATGAGGAAGGGCTCATTCTCCACGAGGAAGGACTTATTCTCCACGAGGAAGGACTCATTCTCCACGAGGAAGGGCTCATTCTCCACGAGGAAGGACTCATTCTCCACAAGGAAGGGCTCATTCTCCACGAGGAAGGGCTCATTCTCCACGAGGAAGGACTCATTCTCCACGAGGAAGGGCTCGTTCTCCACGAGGAACGGCTCGTTCTCCATGAGGAACGACTCATTCTCCACGAGGAAGGACTCATTCTCCGTAAGGAATGACTCATTCTCCGTGAGGAAGGGCTCATTCTCCATGAAGGGCTCATTCTCAGTGAGGAAGGACTCATTCTCCACGAGGAAGGACTCATTCTCCACGAGGAAGGGCGCATTCTTCATGAGGAAGGATTCATTCCCCACGAGGAAGGGCTCATTCTCCACGAGGAAGGGCTCATTCTCCACGAGGAAGGACTCATTCTCCGTAAGGAACGACTCATTCTCCGTGAGGAAGGGCTCATTCTCCATGAAGGGCTCATTCTCAGTGAGGAAGGACTCATTCCCCACGAGGAAGGACTCATTCCCCACGAGGAAGGACTCATTCCCCACGAGGAAGGACTCATTCTCCACGAGGAAGGACTCATTCTCCATGAGGAAGGGCTCATTCTTCATGAGGAAGGACTCATTCCCCATGAGGAAGGGCTCATTCTCCACGAGGAAGGGCTAATTCTCCACGAGGATGGACTCATTCTCCATGAGGAAGGACTCATTCTCCATGAGGAAGGACTCATTCTCCATGAGGAAGGGCTCATTTTCCACGAGGAAGGACTCATTCTCCACGAGGAAGGGCTCATTCTCCATAAGGAAGGGTTCATTCTCCATGAGGGCTCATTCTCCACGAGGAAGGGCTCATTCTCCACAAGGAAGGACTCATTCTCCACGAGGAAAGGACTCATTCTCCACGAGGAAGGGCTCGTTCTCCATGAGGAAGGGTTCATTCTCCATGAGGAAGGGCGCATTCTCCATGAGCATGTTTTTTTTTTTTTCTCTACAGGTCCACTGCTATGCTATATCAAACTGGAAAACTACGGCGTGGTTTTAGTGTGTTGCTCCACATGGAGTCATTCCCACTTTGCACATGAGAATGTGACTTTTATGAACAAGTGCAAATAGCGCAGAGTGGTTCATTTATAAATTTATATCACATAGTAGTCATGGAGACTGTAGTGCCATGGTGCTCAACCAGTGGCTCAGTGGCTGCATATGGTCCTTCTGCACTTTTTGTGCAGTTCTCAGGGCCCCTCATGTAATATGTCTCCACAGGGCTGCTGCCTGGGTCCAAGAATGAAATACTGCCCCCCCCCCCCCAAAAAAAAAATAATCATGCCCACCAAAAGGCTTCCACATCCATTATTTTATATAAATATAAAATTTTGAAAATATTATATATACTATTATCTTCTTCCATAACCCACCACCATAACCGTCCACCAAACACCGGCTGTTTGTCCTCAGTCCTACTATCACTCTTGTGTCTGCTGTGCCCACCACCCTAGAATATCCAGCCTGCCCTGCGTGAGATAAAGTGCGCTGATGTCTGGCATCATTGCGCACACCACAATCATGTGAGGGACATTCCCCAGAGGAGACGGTCTCATACTCATCAGTTTGCACTACAGGCGGCAGTGTGAGTTGGGGAAATGCTGCCTGAAACGCGCCAGCAAACTGATGACACAAAACTGCTGAAAAAAAATCTTGGGAGTTAATTTGCTGCCAATCTCCAAGTTCTGCCTTGGTCCAATGGACCCAGCGGGACCCATGGTAGGGCCGACCATGTGTCTCCAGTCAATGACTGTCTTCTGAAGCATGTCCCCATTCTCCAATTCCAATAGCATGTTCATAGTCTCTGACAATCTCTTGTATCATGTCCGCAGTCTCTGACCATCTGTTGCAGCATGTCCACAGTCTCTGACCATCTGTTGCAGCATGTTCACAGTCTCTGACCATGTCTTGTATCTTGTCCGCAGTCTGACCATTTCTTGTATCTTGTCCGCAGTCTCTGACCACCTCTTGTAGCTTGTCCGCAGTCTCTGATCATCTCTTGTATTTTGTCCGCAGTCTTTGACCATCTCTTGTATCATGTCTGTGGTCTCCGACCATCTCTTATATCTTGTCTTCATTCTCTGACCATTTCTTGTATCATGTCTGTGATCTTTGACCATCTCTTGTATCTTGTCCGCATTCTCTGACCATCTCTTGTATCATGTCTGTGGTCTCTGACCATCTCTTATATCTTGTCTGCATTCTCTGACCATTTATTTCTTGTATCATGTCTGTGATCTTTGACCATCTCTTGTATCTTGTCCGCATTCTCTGACCATCTCTTGTATCATGTCTGTGGTCTCTGACTATCTTTGTAGCTTGTCCACAGTCTCTGACCACCTCTTGTATCTTGTCCGCAGTCTCTGACCATCTCTTGTATCATGTCCGCAGTCTCTGACCATCTCTTGTATCATGTCCGCAGTCTCTGACCGTCTCTTGTATCATGTCCGCAGTCTCTGACCACCTCTTGTATCTTGTCCGCAGTCTCTGACCATCTCTTGTATCATGTCCGCAGTCTCTTACCATCTCCTGTATAATGTCTGTGGTCTCTAATCATCTCTTGTATGTTGTCCACAGTCTCTGACTATCTCTTGTATCTTGTCCACATTTTCTGACCATCTTTTGTATCATGTCCATGAACCCTGACCATCTCTTGTATTATGTCTGTGGTCTCTGACTATTTCTTGCACCAAATCTGCAGTCTCTAAACATCTCTTTATCATGTTAGCAGTCTCTGACCATCTCCTGTATTCTATCCACAGTCTCTTACCATCCTCATATCCTGTCTGCAGTCACTGACCATCTCCTGTATCATGCCATTTGTCTTGGACTATAGCCCGTTGTGTATCTTCTGTCTCTGACACTGAATATTCACTGCATTTTATGTGCAGCCCTATGTTGATTGTCAGGGCCGCACATGAGACCCACAATATCAAGAAAGTTAACCACCATTTCTCTAGTGTTAAACACACAGTCATGTAGAAAAGATTGTGGTGTTAGATACACTTCCATGTTATAGAGACTGCAGTGTTAGTTACCCTGCCATGTCACACACACTATATTACCAAAAGTATTGGGACGCCTGCCTTTACACGCACATGAACTTTAATGACATCCCAGTCTTAGTCCGTAGAGTTCAATATTGAGTTGGCCCAACCTTTGCAGCTATAACAGCTTCAACTCTTCTGAGAAGGCTGTCCACAAGGTTTAGGAGTGTGTCTATTATTATTATATAGTGTTTATATAGCACCGACAGTTTACGCAGCGCTTTACATCTTGAGGGTAGACAGTAAAAATACAATACACTTTAATACAGTATGAATCAGAGGGCCTATGGGAATGTTTGACCATTCTTCCAGAAGCGCATTTGTGAGGTCAGGCATTGATGTGGACGAGAAAGCCCAGCTCACAGTCTCCACACCAATTTGCCCAAAGGTGTTCTACTGGGTTGAGGTCAGGACCGGTGCGTTGGGGGCGCAGGGACGCCGCCCCCCTATCCATGCGTCCGGCCCCCTAATCTGCATGCCGGATGCATGGAGTTCACTAGGGCTTTTTTTTTTGGCATCACCTGATTAGAGCCAGAGGCTCTAATAGGCTGCAGCAAAGGGTGGACCCGGGGCGCAGAGCAGTGCGCCCCGAGCCTACCCATTGTGTGACAATAGCGAATGAAAATTCGCTATTGTTACACGGATCCTCCTCCTGGCCAATCAGGGAGCGGGTCCGATACGCGCTTCCTGATTGGCCGCAAGGCAAACCCCATGCCATTGGCCGAGGAGGAGGCGGGAGCGGGAGGATTCGAGTAGACGCCGGGGGATTGAAGAGAAGCCGCTGCCGAGACACTGAGGAAAATCCGCCGCCGGGACTGAGGAGAAGGTGCCACGCGGCTGCTCCAGGGCTCCAGGTAAGTGCACTGGTCTCGGGGGGGGCACACTGCATTGAAGGGGGCATGTACGCTGGTCACTGCATTGAAAGGGGGCATGTATGCTGGTCACCGCATTGAAAGGGGGCATGTACGCTAGTCACTGCATTGAAAGGGGGCATGTACGCTGGTCACTGCATTGAAAGGGGGCATGTATGCTGGTCACTGCATTGAAAGGGGGCATGTATGCTGGTCAATGCATTGAAAGGGGACATGTACGCTGGTCAATGCATTGAAAGGGGACATGTACGCTGGTCACTGCATTGAAAGGGGCATGTACGCTGGTCACTGCATTGAAAGGGGGCATGTGTGCTGGTCACTGCATTGAAAGGGGGCATGTACGCTGGTCACTGCATTGAAAGGGGCATGTATGCTGGTCTCTGCATTGAAAGGGGGCACGCTGGTCTCTCTGCATTGAAAGGGGGCACGCTGGTCTCTCTGCATTAAAAGGGGGCACGCTGGTCACTCTGCATTGAAAGGGGGCACGCTATACCTTATTTACTGAAGGGCCCTTTCACACTTTTGCGACCTCAAAGTCACGCAATTTTTTACAGCGTTTTTTGCCGAAAAGCAATGCCTATTACATTTTTCTGTTTGCGCCCCCAAAAATTTTGAGCACCAGTCGCCACTGTTCAGGACTTTGTGCAGGTCAGTCAAGGTCCTCCACCTCAAACTCGCACATCCATGTCTTTATGGACCTTGCTTTGTGCACGTTCCAAATCATTTGGTAGAGGGGGGATTATGGTGTGGGGTTGGGCTTGGCCCCTTAGTTCCAGTGAAGGGAACCCTTAAGGCGTTAGTGTAGTTTGTGGTGTTAGACACACTACCATGTCACATAGTTTGTGATGATAGCTAGGCTTGGCCCCCTAGTTCCAGTGAAGGGAACCCTTAAGGCGTCAGCATTTTAAGACATTTTGGACAATTTCATGCTCCCAACTTTGTGAGAACAGTTTGGGGATGGCCCCTTCCTGTTCCAACATGACTGCGCACCAGTGCACAAAGCAAGGTCCATAAGAACATGGATGAGCTTTTTTCGGGTGGAGGAACTTGACAGGCCTGCACAGAGTCCTGACCTCAAACCAATAGGGATGAAGTCAAGTGGAGACTGCGAGCCAGACCTGCTCGTCCAACATTAGTGCCTGACCTCACAAATGCGCTTCTGGAAGAATGGTCAAACATTCCCATAGACACACTCCTAAACCATGTGGACAGCCTTCCCAGAAGCTGTTAAAGCTTCTTGTTAAAGCCAACTCAATATTGAACCCTACATGCTAAGACTGGATTTCCCTTAAAGTTTATGTGCGTGTAAAGGCAGGTGTTCCAATACTTTTGGTAATATAGTGTAGTTTGTGTTGTTAGACACACTACCATGTCACATAGTTTGTGATGTTAGCTACACTGACGTTTTACATAGACTGTGGTGTTAGACACAGTGCCATGCAGGTACACCGCTTTGACCAACTGCACCATCCTTCTGATTTATTACAGAGGCATAAGCTTAAAGCTGGGCCCAATGGACATCTACCTGGCCTTAGGCTCCTGCCTAGCCTGTCTTGTGTCTTGATTTGGCTCTGGATTGACTTGCAAATGTTGATTAATTTTACAGATTGAAATTTATTTTAATATTTTTAAAAATTGTAAAAAGAAATTGTGAATAGAAAATAAATGAATTGCAAACAGGGAACCTATCAAGCAATCTTATAGAAAGTATATTTTCTGATAGGAGTTTCTTCTCTGACTTGCCACCAGATGTTCCGTTTTGAAGTACTGTATTCATTACTGGGTCATTTCTATGATGTTACATGACCATTATAAGTGGAAAGAGATCTTTTAAGCAAAAGGTTTGTATTGGGATTGCACAGGGTCCTTATTCTTAATTGAGACTTGCAGGGATAGTGTGCCATTTTTGGGGAGATTTCTGATCATCTTTGACCAGCCAATAGGTGATCACTAATGTGGACATTTTCATGCATCAATCACTTTGTATCACGGGTACTAATAGATACCCCAGTATGATTATTCTTACAGAAGAGAATAGTTTATGGTATTAGAAGTGCCATAGGGACCCGCTTTTCCTCTGGCAGCCTGGAACCACTCCTGTAGACCTGCAAAACACACAGCATTGGGCACACATGCAATTTCTAATATGTCATACTACTTGATGTTAGAGCAGCCAATCACCAGGCCCAAGCACTGTCATGTCTATTAGCCCTATGGAAATATTTATTTTAGGAAGTCTATATTTCCGTAGAAAATTTGGAGGGCTGCAGTGGAAGATTGCGGTGGCAGAGAGGCTTAGTGAAAGCAGGAACTGTCATGTCAGAGGAAAAGTAGAGAGACATGCTGCACAGGCCCAAAACCTACGACATACTCATAGGTGTGCGCAGCCTCTTGCAATTTGATTTTTTTTTAACAATTTCTTACAATTTTTTTTGCAATAATTCTTTATTATTTTTTGCTTACATTTTTTAGCAGCCCCATTGGGGGCCTTATGTAAAATATTAGGGGTCTAAACAGATCCCTGATGTCTTACTTTTGAGACAGAGGAAGGGACTGGGGACAGAGATTCCCCAGCCCCTTTCTCTGCAGCCAAGCAGCAGGGGGAATCTGTGCAGCACAGGGTGATTAGGGTGTGCCCAGGCACACCTGGCACACCCTGTGTGCACTCCTATGCTCGTACTCAGAGGTCCACTAGTATACATACATACTGTATCTAGTTAATGCATGTTTATCATAGGGAGATGCAGATACTTTTTTTTATATAAATTATGTGGTTTATACACATTAACTTACACTAGCAAACGTGTGTCTGTTGGTACACAGGCCAATGCAGCAAAAACTTTCTTTTAAGGAGGAAAAAGTATACGTAAAAAAAAATAGAGAAATCCTGTTGCTTTAATAAAAACCTGCAAATTAGAGGTGCCAGTAAAGAAAATACTGGGCACTTGGCACAGCACTTGGTCATCACTGATGACCATCAGCTTAGGCTACTACAGTAATTCACAGCTTCCACTGAGGCTGTGAAGGTATCACATATGCATACTTGCATTGGGCCAAGCTGGCCCAGTGTAAATATGCACGATATATCATCCCTGGAGTTCAGCTTTAAGTCTTTTCTTTATAGGCAGCCATAATTGTCCATTTTTATTTTAGCAGGAGAGAGATGAGTGTAGTGTTTGGGTGATGACTTAGAGGTAGTTCGTGTTGGTATGTGGGCTAGATTGGTGGGGAAAGGGTAATTCATGAAGCAAAACAAGTGGAACCTGCTCACAGCCCTTGCTGATTCTGTGCAGCTCTGACTCATTCTGTACTCAGAAATTCAATAAGGGAATGTATAAGGCCTTATGCATACCGGATGTTTAGCCCTGGTGCATGAGATTCTTGCATTTTGGTGTGGGACAAAGGTAGAGAAGCGTCCCCCAGCCCCACTGCCGGCAGCGTGTAAAAGTCTATGAAAGGGTGAAAGCTGCTGCGGCTGGATGGGGCACTGAGTGGTACTTACGTTTAGGGCAGTATGCATCCATTGCTGAATTCCCAGGGATGCAGATTGCTTGTGTTTTGGACATTTGTTACTGTGTTTTACAGGCTGCCAGTAGCAGGGCTGGATAGTTTTCTGTTTTTAAAGTTTAAAGCGGAACTAAATCCATTGATTTAACTGTTTCCCAAAGCAGTTCAGTACATTCAAGGCATGGCATGAATGATAACTGACAGTTGCCTGGACGCTCAACCAAATTGCTATCAAATGGCTGGTCTCATAATTGATCAAATGTGCAGCACCAATGCAACTGCAGATTAGACAAAGGCTAAAATGGCAGCTTCTTTAGCTGTAAAGGATAAGAGGGTTTAGTTCCTCTTTAAAATAACAAGCTGAGGTTAGAAGCTGTTCAATTACGAAGATTCCAAACTTATGCCCTGTACACACGCAGCGATTATCGGACGACCGATCGTCCGACTTTTGTCCAGAGTGGTGTTTTGTTGGTTGGAATGTGCCTTGACTGCACACGAATTTTCTCGGCCAACAAAAATCTACTTCAAAAGTGATGTCATGTGCTGGTTTACTTTCCGTGTGTTTTTTCTTCTCTGAGCATGCCCAGTCTTGCTCATCAGATTTTTGTCTGCCGAAATCTGTACTGACTGATGGAAAATCGGCCGTTATGTTGACGGCCAACAAAAATTTTATAGCCTGCACACCAGATTTTTTTCGGCCGAAAAGTCGGAGTCGGTTGTTGGAAGCATCATACTAACAAGCCAAAAATCGGCCGATCGGACGTTGGCCGAAAATTCACGGCCAATTATCAACGCGTGTGTACAGGGCTTAAGTAATCAAAAACTTCTCTTACTGGTGGCATCAGCAGTGCTACAAAAGACCTGACTGGTGTGGGTTTTGAGAAAGAAGAATCCCACCAATTAATAGCTGGGACAATGGGGGACAGGAGCTGTGGACAGGCTTGTTTTTACTTTCAGAACCTGGCTCTTTAACAAGCAGATGAGTATTTGATGATATAACTGACCAGTGCTTATTTTCAACACTGGTGTTAAAAGCTCTGAAGAATTTGCTGCTAAACATCTGATCAAGGTCTGGTCCCTGATGATTAACACAGAAGGTGCACCAAGACAACCTGAAGACTCCTTGTATAATCTCCTAAGGGGCCCTTTGGTTCTTAGAGTTGCATCATGGCTTGGAGACTAATGGTAGAACAGAAACTGGGATTTAGTTTAGAATATCTTTACCTCACTGGGTTCCCATAGTCATAGAAACAGAATGATGATTGATTAATATACAGTTAATCCAGAAAGTATTCACAGCGCTTCACTTTTTTCTGATTTTGTTAGGTTACAGCCTTATTTCAAAATGGAATAAATTCATTATTTTCCTTTAAATTCTACAAACAATACTTCGTAATGACAATGTGAAAGAAGTTTGTTTGAAATCTTAGCAAATATATTAAAAATAAAAAAGGAAAAACATCACATGTACATAAGTATTCATAGCCTTTGTAATGACACTCAAAATTGAGCTCAGGTATACCTTGTTTCCACTGATAATCATTGAGATGTTTCTACAACTTGATTGGAGTTCACATTTGGTAAATTCCGTTGATGGGACCTGCTTTGGAAAGGCACACATCTGTATATATGAGGTCCCACAGTTAGTGCGTATCAAAATGCAAACCAAGCCATGAAGTCCAAAGAATTGTCTGTAGACCTCAGAGACAGGGTTGTATTGAGGCACAGATATGGGGAAGGGTACAGAAACATTTCTGCAGCATTGAAGGTCCCAATGAGCACAGTGGCCTCCATCATTCGTAAATGGAAGTAGTTTGGAACCACCAGGACTCTTCCTAGAGCAGGCTGGCCAAACTGAGTGATCAGGGGAGAAGGGCCTTAGCCAGGGAGGTGACCAAGAACCCTATGGTCACTCTGACAGAGCTCCAGTGTTTATCTGTGGAGAGAGGAGAACCTTTCAAAAGAACAGCCATCTCTGCAGCACTCCACCAATCAGGCCTGTACCGTAGAGTGGCCAGATGGAAGCCATTCCTCAGTAAAAGGCACATGACAGCCCTCCTCGAGTTTGCCAAAAGGCACCTGAAGAACTCTGACCATGAGAAACAATAGTCTGGTCTGATAAAACAAAGACTGAACTCTTTGGCCTGAATGGCAAGCATCATGTCTGGAGGAAACCAGGCACCACTTATCAGCTGGCCAATATCATCCCTACAGTGAAGCATGGTGGTGGCAGCATCATGCTATGGGGATGTATTTCATCAACAGGAACTAGGAGATTAGTCAGGATCAAGGGAAAGATGAATGCAGCAATGTACAGAGACATTCTTGATGAAAACCTGCTCCAGAGCGTTCCGGACCTCAGACTGGGGCAAAGGTTCATCTTCCAACAGGACAACAATCCTAAGCACACAGCCAAGATAACAAAGGAGTGGCTAAGGGACAACCCTGTGAATGTCCTTGAGTGGCCCAGCCAGAGCCCAGACTTGAACCCGAATGAAAATCTCTAGAGATCTGAAAATAGCTGTGCGCTGATGCTCTCCATCCAACCTGATGGAGCTTGAGAGGTCTTGCAAAGAAGAATGGGAGAAACTGCCCAAAAACAGGGGTGCCAAGCTTGTAGCATCATACTCAAAAAGACTTGAGGCTGTAATTGGTGCCAAAGGTGCTTCAATAAAGTATTGAGCAAAGGCTGTGAATACTTTTGTACATGGGATTTGTTTCCTTTTTATTTTTAATACATTTACAAAGATTTCAAACAAACTTCTTTCACGTTGTCATTATGAAGTATTGTTTGTAGAATTTTGATGAAAATAATGTATTTAATCCATTTTGGAAACAGGCTGTAACATAAAATGTGGAAAAAGTAGAGCGCTGTGAATACTTTCCGGATGCACTGTAAGGTTAAAGGCCCCATGGGAGACTCAGCAGGGTTCTCTGCGATTAGCTCATGGTGGACACTGAAGGATTTTTACCTTCATGCATAGAATACATAAAGGTAAAAAAAACCTTCTGCCTTTACATCCACTTTAAGACCAACTTTCATTTGGCATACAGAAAGAAACTGGCATAGACAGATTTTATAAAAGCTTCTTCTAAAAGTGGCACACGTGCACCAAATTCAAGTAAAAGGTTTTGGCCAGGTACATGAATTTAGCACTTGCTGCACCACTATTAGAACACATGAAAGACACTTTTCGCTAAATCTGTCTGCACTAGTTTTTATGAATTCCAGGGAGTGTGCACAAGCAGCGTTTAGAACAACCACCAAGAATCTACTAATCCTTCCCGGCAGCTGCCCCTGGCCACAGATACACTGCCATGTGAATGTTGCCTTATTCAACATAAACTATCTTGTCAAAAGTATTGGGACGCCTACCTTTACACGCACATGAACTTTAAAGTTCTTGTAAAATCTCATTTTTTTTTCTATAAAAATAACAAACATGTTTTACTTTCCTGCTCTCTTTAAGTGGATTTGCAAAGAGAAGCCCTGATCCTCCTCTTCTTAGGTCCCTATTCTGTGATCCTGGCCCCTCCCTCCTGTTTAGTGCCCCCACAGTAAGCAGCTTGCTATGGGGGCACCCGAGCCGAGTCACAGCTCTATGTGTCCATTCAGACACTGAGCCCTGACCCGGCCCTGCCCCCTCTCTCCCCTGTTTAGCTAGCTGACTTGGATTGACAGCAGCGGCAGCTAATGGCGCTGCTGTGTCGTCTCAGCCAGGAGGGAGAATCTCAGATGGCTGAGACACTTGTGGACATCACTGGACAGAGAGGGGCCTCAGGTAAGTGTTAGGGGAGCTGCTGCACACAGAAGGCTTTTTATCTTAATGCATAGAATGCATTAAGATAAAAAACCCTCTGACTTCACAACTCCTTTAATGGCATCCCAGTCTTAGTCCGTAGGGTTCAATATTGAGTTGGCCTACCCTTTGCAGCTATAACAGCTTCAACTCTGCTGGGAAGGCTGTCCACAAGGTTTAGGAGTGTGTCTATGGGAATGTTTGGCCATTATTCCAGAAGCGCATTTGTGAGGTCAGGCATTGATGTTGAGGAGGCCTGGCTCCGCTCTAATTATCCCAAAAGTGTTCTGTCGGGTTGAGGTCAGGGCTCTGTGAAGGCCAGTCAAGTTCCTCCACCCCAAACTCGCTCATCAATGTCTTTATGGACCTTGCTTTGTGCACTGGTCCAAATCATTTGGTGGAGGGGGGATTATGGCGTAGAGTTGTTTTTTAGAGGTTGGGCTTGGCCCCTTTAGTTAGACATTTTGGACAACTTAAAGCGGAGTTCCACCCTGTGAAAGTTTTTTTTATAAAAATACCCCCGGGACAGTCAGGGCTAGTGCATTCCACAATGGCTAGCCTCTGATCTGTCCCGGGTCGCACTTACCTTTTAGAAGAAATACTTACCTTGAAAAAGTATTGTCCAGCGCTGCCATCTCAGGTGTGGGCAGCTTGAAGCCAGCGCGATCCTCTTCTGTGTCCTCTTCTGTCTTCATCGGTCCCACGATGCACTGCACCGGCCCTGCCGTCACTTCCGGTGCCACAGCGTCATCCCTGCACAGCTTCTGGGCATGCCCAGAAGCTGTTTAGAAGGGTATGACGGCGCCTGCATCGGAACTGACGTCGGGGCCGGTGCAGGCGCATTGATTCCTGGGAGCGATGACGTTCAGCTCCCAGGAATCATTGCAAGCCAGGAAGTGACGAATCGCCGTGGCCGCTGAGGGGAGGAAGAGGAAGTAAGGTAAGTATATTTTCTTCTAAACAAGGTAAGTAAAAAAAAAAAAATTGAGATTATCCATTTGTTTTTCAGGTGACCCGGAGCAAGAAGATGGAGGTAAGTATAATTTTAGGGCGGAACTCCGCTTTAATTCTCCTAACTTTGTGGGAACAGTTTGGGGATGGCCCCTTCTTGTTCCAACATGACTGCTCACCAGTGCACAAAGCAAGGTCCATAAAGACATGAATGAGCGAGTTTGGGGTGGAGGAACTTGACTGACCTACACAGAGTCCTGACCTCAACCCAATAAAACACTGTTGGGATAAAATAGAGCGAAGACTGCGAGCCAGGCCTTCTTGTCCACATCAGTGCCTGACCTCACAAATGCGCTTCGGAAGAATGGTCAAACATTGCCATAGACACACTCCTAAACCTTGTGGACAGTCTTTCTAGAAGAGTTGAAGCTGTTATAGCTGCGAAGGGTGGGCCAACTCAATATTGAACCCACCGTCTAGGACTGGGATGCTATTAAAGCATCCCAATACTTTTGGCAATATAGTGTATTTTTGGTTGGAATTTGGATTTCACTACTTCACAATGCACCAAATTATAAGCTCGAAAAATATTTCCAAAAGTGGAAAAAAATTGCAATGTTTGCAAATGATGGGATTTAAATGATAACAATCGAATCAGGATTTACACGTTGAAGGACAATGTGATTAATGACAGATTAAATGAAAAACAGCCAGCTGACCATTTTGCCCATTTATCGCCCACCTATATGTACAAAGCGGAAAAACACAAGAAAAACATCCAAAGCTCATCAATTTATAACGGGCTCACGGGAAGAAAAATTCTGTATCAGAGCAGAAAACAAATTAGTCCAAACTTGGGTAGTCAGAAAGCTATGGTTGCCAGCGATGAATAATTCATGAGTTTGCTTTTATGAATTCACTTCTGCAGCATGTCACAAAAATGCCATCGATGGAGCTTTTTTTGTTCTTCCACACCTGTAACAATAAAGATACAATGTGTGGCTGTCACAGTAAATGCTGGATTGTGGCACTGCCAGGTCTGTATGGCTCATATCCAGGAAAAAATAGATTCAATGAAAGCATAGGGGACACACCCATTACTATGGATGCTTTATCTGCTCTGTGTGCTAAGCATTCATCTGTAGCCATGCCATCTGATAGGAAATCAACACATTGTAACTATTCTCTTTCTGACATGATGTTTATGACACCCAATATGATACATTTCTTTTCTTTATTTTATACACATATTATAAGCTTGCTGATGATAGCATCCTACAGCAGGTATGACAATGAAGGGTGGAGACCCACCTCTGTGCAATGTGGCATCTAATAAGAAATATTTTCACTTGTTATAAAATTAATAAAATCATTTAATAATAATTGTGTTTGAATATGAAGGAAAAAATGGCAAAATAAAATTCCGATTGTAGTTTTTTATTTATTCTGATGGCACTTTGCAGCAGAAAAGGTGA
>NC_138774.1:95200212-95467712 GCF_965119305.1 Pelophylax lessonae
CGCAGACATCTCCGCTGACACCCGCTGCTATCCGATTCCGATCCGGTCCATGAAATCCGGATGGACGGAAACCCTATTTTACATCCGTCTGGAGGAACGGAAGGATAGGATGAAAATGGACAGGCGGTCCGTTCTCATCTGATCTCCCCATAGAGGACAGCGGGGATCTCACAGCTTCATCTCTGCACATATAGTGAAGATAGAGCTGTCATCCGCTTGCTCAGCGGGGATCGGCGGATCGATCCCCCACTGAGCAGAACGGGCTCCGTCAGGTGCACCGCCCCTGTGAAAGAGCCCTAACAGTGTAAATTTGCTGTCCCCTCAAAATAACTGTCTAAACCGCTGGCAACAAAAGTGAGTACACCCCTAAGTGAAAATTTCCAAATTGGGCCCAAATTTTGTGTGGCCACCATTATTTTCCAGCACTGCCTTAACCCTCTTGGGCATGGAGTTCACCAGAGCTTCACAGGTTGCCATTGGAGTCCTCTTCCACTCCTCCATGATGACATCACGGAGCTGGTGGATGTTAGAGACCTTGCACTCCTCTACTTTCTGTTTGGGGATGCCCTTACAGTGCCAGTCTCTGAGTGCCAGGATGACATGTGCTGGAGCAGTGTTTCTCAACTCCGGTCCTCAGGATCCACTAACAGGTCAGGTTTACAAGAAAACTGAATTACATCACAGGTGATCTCATTTGCTGCTCAGTGATTGCATTACTCTAGTCTGCATCTCCCCAAGGTAATACTTAAAATCTGACCTGCTAGTGTGCCCTGAGGACTGGAGTTGAGAAACACTGTGCTGGAGTGATGTCACCCCCCACTGGCCAATGAAGAGGCCCAAAGACCGGCACTCAGAAAATGATGCCAGCGCAGGACCATTGGACAGGCAGGTATTCACCATTTTAGTTCTGCTTTAACTGTGACAGCTGTCTGCTTAGTACTTTTTTTGTTGAGCTGAGTAAATAGATGTAAGCCCCATACACACGGGCTAAATGCCGGGCCACATCGGCTGGTTAAAGAAAAAAAAAAAAAAAAAAACCTCTGACATTCGGACCGTGTGAATGCCAGCTGGTCCGACAGAAGCCGCTGGAAAACCAGCAACCCACCAGTTTCCAATCAGCGCTCTCAGTCAATGGCAGAGAGCGATATTCAGAATGTTTTGGCAGGAGAGGGGGAGACGCCCTGTCAGAATGCAGCAGCTCAGCGGGAGAAGTTGCTTTACCAACTTCAGATAGTTAGTACAGCAGCTCTGACCGGAGCTGACAGTTTATTTGTGTTCAACCTGCTGGCTGTATACTAGGCTTTACTGTGGTAAATCAATACTTTGAACAACTGACCAAGAACAAGCATGCAGCAAGTGAAGTAAAAGCAATTATTAGAACGTCTGATGTGCATTCTTGTCCCGGGTCAAACCTTCCTAAATTTTGCTGGATCAAAAACTAAAAATGATACCCCTATATGATGTCACCCATTTACAGGCAAGATGTGGCCCACTAAGACAATGGTGCACTAAAAGTCCATCAGAGCAAGTCACAGATTGGCTGCCTGCATCTGTCACAAGGAATTTACTACAGGTCATATTTCCCAGGTTGGCTCTACCCCTGCTCTGTGCCTCTTGTGGGAGAACTTTGGAAACAATGCAAACAGTTTCAGAGAATGAATGAATGGCTCTGCCATATGGCATGCTGCCACCGTCCATACCCAGATCACGTGCAGAGACATTCACAAAGACCAGTCACATTTTTCTGCTTTTCATATTGTCCCTGTTCTACACAGTTCCCCAATAGTCTGGATGACAAACACATGCAATTAAAAAGGAAAGAATAGTGCATGTCCAGCGAGTACAGATTTGGACCCATTATTGCAGTGTTCATCTAAAGCCCCGTACACACGATCAGATTATTGAACGATCTGTCGTCCGTTTTTTGTTGCATGCTAGTCTGATGTGGAAAGTGAAGAGGTTATTTTCATACGAATTTTCCCGTACGACAGAATTCTACTTCAGAAGTGATGTCATGTGTTGGATTGCTTTCTATGTGTTCTTTCATCTCTGAGCATGCCTAGTCCTGCTCATAAGATTTTTCCCCGTCGAAAACTATACTAATGAGACGAAAATCAGACGTGTGTTGACGGAGGACAAAAATTTTATAGCCTGCACATCAGGATTTTGTCAGCCGAAAAGTCGGAGTCAGCTGTCGAAAGCACCATACTAACAATCCGAAAAAAATCGGCAGATCGGTCGTTGGACGAAATTTTCCTTCCGAATTTCTTATCGTGTGTATGGGTTTTAGACTGACATTGTAGAAGATTTTTACACACACAAGCTTCTTATTCCATATTTTTTAATGTATTAAAAATAGAGATGTGTAAATAAAAATTAGAGGGAGCTCTCCACACTGTTCCTTTGCTTCATTTAATTTCCTTATTTTTCATTCCTTTTGCTACTTACTTATGTTTGTATGGTAATTGTTCAACTATACCTAAAGTGTTACTAAACCCAGGACCCTGCATTCACCATATCTGTTCTCCCACAGTACACAGAACATGGACATGCAATCATTTTAGTAAATATAAACTGCTAAATATCTTTTTTCATCAGCAGTAAATAGCAGTCTTGTGACTTCTATCAGTGCCTGGTTAAGGCCCCTTTTACACACGGAGTCCGTCAGGCAGACTCCATTTTTCTCAGAGGGGGATTGATCCGCCAATCCCACGCTGAGCAGGAGGATGACAGCTGTGTCTCTGCGCTGTGTGCGGACCGTCTTTCCGCTCTCATCCGATCCGATCCACCAATCCCACGCTGAGCAGGAGGATGACCGCTGTGTCTCTGCGCTGTGTGCGGACCGTCTTTCCGCTCTCATCCGATCCACCAATCCCACGCTGAGCAGGAGGATGACAGCTGTGTCTCTGCGCTGTGTGTGGACCGTCTGTCCGCTCTCATCCGATCCGCCAATCCCACGCTGAGCAGGAGGAGGACAGCTGTGTCTCTTCGCTGTGTGTGGACCGTCTGTCCGCTCTCATCCGATCCGATCCGCCAATCCCACGCTGAGCAGGAGGATGACAGCTGTGTCTCTGCGCTGTGTGCGGGGAGACAGCTGTCAGGTCCCAGATGGGAACGGATCGTCTGTCCGCTCTCATCCGATCCAATCCGCCAGACATATGGAAAAGAAGGGTTTCCATCCATCCAGTTTTGACGGATCAGATCGGATGTCAGCGGACATGTCTCCGCTGACATCCGGTGCCCCATAGAGATGCATGGGGCGTCCCTTCAGATCCGTCAAAAAAACTGACAGGCTGATCTGAACGGACTTCGTGTGTGAAAGGGGCATAAAGCTTGTAGGAGTTTTCATTTTCCCACGATTGTCCTATCAGGGTGCAGGACCCCTGACCCTCTGTCTGGACAATGCTGATTGGTCCTGTGCTGATCACATGCACCCTCCCAAGAATAAAAAATAAAAAAACACGCTTTAGAAATATACACCATACTGAGCATGTGCAGCCTGACTCCAGTAACTCTGTCTTATCTGGACCTGTTTTGGAGTCAGTGGAAGAAGGGGAGGATCAGAGAGGACAAGATCAAACAGTCTTTACACAATGCAGAGGATTAACCCCTTAGATTCCACAGTGAGTATAACAAGCATGCTTTACTGCATATACAGACTGATTTTACTGTTGTGGGTTTAGTAACACTTTAACTACAGTAGGAGATGATCTACTGCTTGACAAGTAGGTCATATTTTTGTGTAATTCTTTCTCCTGTAGGATCTATCCACCCTCCCTAAGCAGAGGCTTGGTTGAATCATAATGAATTGCAGGGTCCCAATCCCCCATTTTTTGTACTGTACTCAAAATGGTCAATAAAACTTTGAAAAAAAAAAACCTAGGAGGTAGCTCTGAGCAGATCAGTGGATCTAATCCATTGTCACTCTCAATTAACTGTTGAGCTAAGATGTCTCCCACACAGGGAGTGCATGGTTTTTAATGAAAAGCGGGCCAGTCTTGCATTGTGGCAGTAAAGCACTACTATTGTATAAGATATAGAAAAGGTAGGGTGGTGGCGCTGCCTAATTTTGAAAAGTGCTAAATATAAAGTGCAACAAGATAGTGTCCAAAACTCAGTATGCAAAGGTGATTACCTTATAAAGTGATACGTGCATGTAAATATTAATAAATAATGTGATACAATCTAAATTAAAAATAAATAGATGCCAGACACAAACTGTAACGGATATAAATCATCAATTCTATAAATACTTAATCGTGCATATCAGAAAGTGCTCTTAGTGCATATAGAATCCCCCACTATACCACACACTGTGGTATGGAGGTAACAAAAAAGTGCCAACAAAATATAATATAAAATGCCATAAGTATATACACAGAGTCCAATATAGGTACTAGGTGTCTATATGCCACATGCAGTGATCATATGCAGGGTATAAAGTTCCAAAGTAGATAATAGGTGATAGTAGGTGACCACACTCTGGTGATAGCTATAGGGAGTGACCCCGTGATGGACAGGGAGGTGTTGGGTGATCTTTCTGGTAAAAAGACTCACTCACCAGAAACACCCACCCAGCACAGGGGTATATCGCGGGTGTGTATATAAATCCGGGCGACCAGAGACTCCTGATATCTCCACCTATTCCCGAATGGAGTGTCCTGGGAATGGTCTCAGAGGTCCTATGTGGAAGGGTCCCTTGGGGTGATGGTCGGGATCTACTGGGTTCCTATCTGTAGGTAGTGGTCCGGGATGTCCTCGGGATGTCACTCGTATTTATATACCAGGGAATAATAGACAAGGCACATAGTGTGATACCGTAAGGGAAATTTAATGTAGCAAAGATAGAGAGGTACTCGCATTAAAGGAGAAAAAGCGAGCATACAATCGTATGTGTGGAGCGCTATGCGGTCCAAGCCTCAGTCTCGATCGTGAGAAACCGGAAGTGACGCGACACGCTGTACGCGTTTCGTAATAGATACGTCCTCAGCAGCGTCGGTTCACTTCACAGTATTTACGATACATTTATATCCATTACAGTTTTTGTGTCTGGCATCTATTTATTTTTAATTTATATTGTATCACATTATTTATTAACCGCTTTAGCACTAGCCACTGTGCTGCTACTGCGGCACAGTGGCTCGTTATCGTCTAGCGACGTAGACCGACGTCGCTAGACTCCTCCCCTGTAGGCGGCGCTCGCGCGCCGCCGGAGGCGGGCTCCCGCTATTTTCATTCACAGCGGGAGTCGGGCCAGGGGAGGAGCGGCGGCGATCGCCGCTGCTCTGCCCCGATCGTCGGGGAATCCAGTTTGGAGATCCGCCCGCCTGTGTAAACAGAGCGGGCGGATCTCCTAAGTGACAGGGAGTGACAGATCGGAGTGTTCAGCATAGCTGAACATCCGATCTGTCCCTGGCTCACTCAGTCACCTCCCCCCCCACACGTTAGTAAGCACCAGGCATACATTAACCCCTCCCTCTCCAATAAAATTAACCCCTTCCCTGCCAGTGTCATTTTTACAGTAACAGTGTATATTTATAGCACTGATTACTGCAGTAATGTCACTGGTACCCCCAAAAGTGTAAAAAATGTCAGTCAAGGGTCCGATCTGTCCGCCGCAATGTCGCAGTCCCGCAAAAAAAAAAAAAAAAAAAAAAAAAAAAAAATCGCAGATCGCCGCCATTACGCGTTAAAAAAAAAAAAAACACCAAAAATGACATAAATCTTTCCCTTAGTTAGTAAACGCAATAACTTTTGCGCAAACCAATCAAAATACGCTTATTGCGATTTTTTTTTACCAAACATAGGTAGCAGAAAACAAATTGGCCAAAAATGTAAAAAAAAATTGGTTTTTACATTTTTTTTTGGGGGGGGGAATTTCATATAAAAAAATGTTAAAAATATTGTTATTTTTTCAACATAAACGCTCTTTTTTTGTTTATAGCGCAAAAAGTAAAAATCGCACAGGTGATCAAACACCACCAAAAGAAAGCTCTGTTTGTGGGGAAAAAAAGGACGTAAATTTAGTTTGGGTACAGCGTCGCATGACCGCGCAATTGTCAGTTAAATTCGCACAGCGCCGAATCGCAAAAAATGGCCCAGACGTAAGACAGCAAAATGCTTTAGTGGTAAAGTGGTTAATATTTACATGCACATATCACTTTATAAAGGTAATCACCTTTGCATACCGAGTTTTGGACACTATCTTGTTGCACTTTATATTTAGCACTTTTCAAAATTAGGCAGCGCCACGACCCTACCTTTTCTATATCATATACTTATAGTCCCTTGGACTGTAATTTAGGGAGGCTGCAGCCTATATATACATTTTTTACCACATTTATACTCATTACACCATTTACACTTTTTTACCTATTTACTTTGCACATACTTTTTATCCAGATAGACCATTAGCGCGGGGTTCTATACCTTTTTACTACTATTGTATAGCACTGCAAAGCAAAAAGCAGATCCTTATCATGCAATGAGCAAATGGGGCTATCCTTCTATACAGATATTTTAAATTAGAGACTAAAGCAAGAATTTTTAGAAACCATCAAAAAGGACAAGTTCACCTCTGGGAACATTACATGTTTCACCCATTTTAGGGTGGAACATGTAACACGTTTCCAATGCTGCTTCCAATGCAGCCCCACCCCCGTGACAGCAGTTTGAGGAGAAGCTTCCCATACTAGCTGTCAGTTCTTTAAATCAACGGGGTCACGTGAGGCTTCGCCCACAGGGCTGTATGATCCCTGCATGCTGATTGGTCCTGTGAATTAAGTTATTTTGTGATGCTTCAATGCATATAAAAACATAAAAAACACAACACACAACTGGATGAGTGCATTTTAGCATGCAGGCTGGTGTTAACAGGCTCTACAAAAAGAGTTTAAGTGCCGGTTCACACTTATGCACTTGTACTGCGAATGCGATGCGTTCTAAATAGTCTCCAATCGCATGCATTTACAAAATACATTTTTTTTCATTGTGACGGTCGTTCACATCTATGCGTTGCGATCCAGATGCGAATGTGATGATGATTTTCTTACAAACACCGTAGGTATACCATCCCCAGCACATGACTCGATTCTCTGCATCCAAGGGTCCTTTCACATGGGCTTTCCACATGGCAGACTCCGTTTTGCTCAGTGGGGATCGATATGCTGATCCCCGCTGAGCAGGCGGATGACAGCTCCGTCTCCGCTTACTCTGCAGAGACCGCCTGTCTGTTTTCATCCCATCCTATACTCCAGGCGGATGGAAAATAGGGTTTCCATCCGTCTGGATTTCATGGACAGGATCGGATCGGAGAGCAGCGGATGTCAGCGGACATGACACTGCTGATATTCGCTGCTCCATTTCCGGACCTTTGTTCTGCTTTAACACATTGCATAAGCCAAAGCAGTGACTCCTTTATCAGACAGCTCTGTCCAACGTTTCACAAAATAGGTCTCAAGAAAGATTTGCGAAATATGTTACCCTTTAGCTAACTCCTAAT
Source organism: Pelophylax lessonae (assembly GCF_965119305.1). Taxonomy (NCBI): domain Eukaryota; kingdom Metazoa; phylum Chordata; class Amphibia; order Anura; family Ranidae; genus Pelophylax; species Pelophylax lessonae. Next base: position 95,207,714 of record NC_138774.1, read on the forward strand.
GCTCTGGGAATTCTTTGTCATGGATTAAATGCTTATTTGTGAAACAAAGACTGCATTCATAAAGCAGATTGCCTTGAGCCCCCCCTCACCTGCAGGACTACTCACCTTTTCATGTCAACTGTAGTGACATTAAATGTGACTCCTTTTAGCCAAAGGACCATGAAGAGGCGCTGGGAAAAGGGGCAGTTTCCAATGCGCTGTCCATCACTGCCAGCCTAATAGGGAACAAAAGGGAAAGGAAAAAGGAGTGTCATCAGAAACGTCAACAGCCAATTCATATTCATAATATCTTAAAGAAAAAAATAGATCCTGGCAATTATTCACACACAAGAATTGACTTGACAGTAACAGATTTTTAGCTGATAGGATCATATAGAGTTTAGTGGATTTTATTCTTTATTTTTACGGTCTCAGTCTGGTCTCCCCTCCCTTGCATGGAAGGAATCTCCCCTGCGGGCTATTGTATTCTGACAGCTGGCATCTGCAGAATACCTGCACAAAATCTGCATCTAACTGGATGCAGACAATGTTTGGCCGTCAACTTTCCACCGAGCTCCTTCAAATTTCAGATTGAAGGATGTTGGGCAGGAGAGTGCCAACATGGCCAGGGCAATCAGGAACCGGGGAATTTTTTTTCTGTGTATGGCCACGCTATCTTTGTAGAAATTACAAAGTAAGAGGATGCAGCAGGACGCCGATCTGTGTCAAACATCTGTGAACACTGCCAAAAACTGCACCGACACCAGGATTTTCAGGACTGTCCTCTCGGTCCAGAAAATAGATGGTGCCCCTGAGTTATGTCTAAACAGGTGGCACCGTCATTCTGTAGAAAAGCAATTGAAGGCATTAACACATAATTCCTACAACCGCTTTAGAAAGCACGCAAGGTCTGCTCCATGGGAACATGGTTCCCCGTCTTGCAACCAAAAACCCCAGAATCCTCTACCGAACTTCAGCTCCCAGGTAAGACTGTGGCATGGAAGGATGCCAGCACTTCATTGGGCTTCCAAAGAAGATAGCCCATCACTCTCTAAAGCCAGACACATATTTGGGCACGCACCATACCAGGCATCCAAGTTAAACATTAACAATGAACACGTTGTGCAACTATTAGTACAGGAGACTCAGAGTGAAAGGGAGGGGTGATACAGGAACAGTGCCAAATACAGTGAAAGACAGAAGAGCCAAATAATAGGAAGAATTACCAAGAGGGAGAAGTATCGAGAGTTGGGTGGAGGAAGGGATAGAGAAAGTGGGAGGACAGTAGAGAAGTAGATAGGAAGGTGAGCTGCTCCTTCATCTCCCACGCTTGGCACTCAAGATATGGCAAATTCCTAAGACACCTCGTGTGTCACACCCATCTCTGCAGTCTGACGGAGACCTAGAAGTGCGTATGCAGGAGCGAGAGGCCGCGGGGACATAGAATTGTTTGTACAAGAAGATTGTGTGACTGGAGCAGAGAATGACAAATAGTACTGTGACAATAAAGCAAAGCCAGAAAAAGTGGAAAGAAACTACGAAAGAGGTGAAAAGATTATAAAAATACTAAAACTATAGAAAAATTAAGAAAACAAAATGGAAGCAAACTATAGAAAACCTGGAATCAAAAACTATAGAGGGGCAAAAAAAAAAAAAAACACCAGGAAAAAACGGAAAGGTTTTATTTAGCCATTTTATTTAGCCGAAATTCAGATCAGTGTGGCTAATCCCTATATTTATCATGTTGTGAATGCCTATAATACAGCGAGACCAAGTCGCCTGACAAGTCCTGGCAGTGTGAACCGGCTCTTAGAAGTTTGCTTATTTACCCTTATCCAATTTGATACATTTGTTCTTTTTTCTATTTTTCATAACCATCCCAAAGATTAAACCAAGAGCATCTAGGGCAGGGGTCTCCAAACTGTGACCAAAGGGCCAGATGTGGCTCTTTGCATGCCTTTATCTGGCCCTAGGGTCGCTATTCCTCCCACTGACACCAAGGATGGGGCGCTATTCCTCCCACTGACACCAAGGATGGGGCGCTATTCCTCCCACTGACACCAAGGATGGGGCGCTATTCCTCCCACTGACACCAAGGATGGGGCGCTATTCCTCCCACTGACACCAAGGATGGGGCGCTATTCCTCCCACTGACACCAAGGATGGGGCGCTATTCCTCCCACTGACACCAAGGATGGGGCGCTATTCCTCCCACTGACACCAAGGATGGGGCGCTATTCCTCCCACTGACACCAAGGATGGGACGCTATTCCTCCCACTGACACCAAGGATGGGGCGCTATTCCTCCCACTGACACCAAGGATGGGGCGCTATTCCTCCCACTGACACCAAGGATGGGGCGCTATTCCTCCCACTGACACCAAGGATGGGGCGCTATTCCTCCCACTGACACCAAGGATGGGGCGCTATTCCTCCCACTGACACCAAGGATGGGGCGCTATTCCTCCCACTGACACCAAGGATGGGACGCCATTCCTCCCACTGACACCAAGGATGGGGCGCTATGTCCCTTTTGTACGAAGAATCGGCTGTAGAAAGTTCTGTACACACTATACGAAAATCATATGAAAATTCTTTGGACAAAAATGTTCGCCCGATTTTCTTATAGTGAGTGCGGACATGTCCAACCTCAGGTGCAGTCTATAAGGGCTCTTATACACTAGGGAGTCAGCCGGACGGATTACGTTTTTCTCAGCGGGGGGATCGATCCACCGATCCCCCGCTGAGCAGGAGAATGACAGCTGTGTCCCTGTGCTGTGTGTGGAGACACAGCTGTCAGGTCCCCATGCATCTCTATGGGGGAATCGGATGGGAACTGACTGTCTGTCTTTTCTCATCCGATCCGCTGGAAGGATGGAAAATAGGGTTTCCATCTGTCCAGATTTGACGGATCGGATGTCAGCGGACATATCTCTGCTGAAATCCGATGCCCCATAGGGATGCATGGGGTGACCGTTCAGATCCGCCAAAAAAAACGGACAGGCAGATCTGAACAGTCCGCCTGTGTGAAAAGGGCCTTAGAAGAAAGAACTCTCAACACCACCACCGCAATGATTGACAGCAGCTGCTTCTCTATACTTGGAAGCAGGTGGTGGTGGATTTATCATCATTGTTGGTATATTTTCAGTTCTTGCTCCAGCACAATTTATTATACTTTATAATTCAGTATTTTAAACAGCATCAACTGTTTTGACAAAAAAAAAAAAAAAGAATGATCATCTATCATGGGACCTGCTGTCTTGTGGTGGAAATCTAAAGTACTCTGATTCGGAAGTTAAGACGTGCACAACACTGGGGTGTAAACCCTTCTAAAGGAAACACACACAGCAACCACTAAGGCCCCTTTCACACAGGAAGTCTGTCAGGCGGACTCAGCTTTTCTCGGCGGGGGATCGATCAGCTGATCCCCCGCTGAGCAGGATGATGACAGCTGTGTCTCCGTGCTGTGTGCAGAGACACGGCTGTCAGGTCCCCATGCATCTCTATGGGGGAATCGGATGGGTTTCCGTTTCAAGTGCCGGTTCAAACATATGCAATGTCTGTGTGATGCAAATTCAGCCATACAGATCGCATGGCCGAATTTGCATCGCATTTGGACCAAAGTTGCACAGGACCCTTTTTTGGTCCGCACCAGAATCAGATCGCATAAGTGTTCACACCTATGCAATCTGATTCCTGTCTGAACTGACAGTTCGCACTGCGATATGCAAACTAATCTGGGGGGGGGGGGGGGGGGGAGTCGTTAACTTTGTATTGACACCCCCCAGCGGTTCCTATATGGCAGTGTGATCTGCCTGCGAGTTGGGTGTGATGTGGGAACCCACATTGGATTCGCAGGGTTCCCGCATCGCACCAATGTGAACCGGCACTAAAGGGTACAAATAGGACTGTAAAAAGGAGCAAGAAGAGAAAAAGTACAAGCTACCCGGGCCTGAAAGGGCAAAGGGCAGTAATGGCTTTGAAGCAAACCTCAGCTCTGCATATATTCAATGATACAATGTACACTGTGCTGTGTGTTACACACTGCTACACTCTGTATGTTGGGTTATACATTACATACTGTTAGTCATCAAAAGTACTGTCATCTCAACAGGGATTTTTAAGATATTTTAAAATTCTACCCCTGTTCAATAAACTGGCTCATAAATGAATAAGGCCCCTTTCACACGGCTTTCTGATCTGGTACTCGTCAGTTTTTCAGGCGGACCTGATCGGATGCTCCATGCATCCCTATGGGGCAGCGGCTGTCAGCGGTGACATCTCCGCTGACACCCGCTGCTATCCGATCCTGTCCATAAAATCCGGACGGATGGAAACCCTATTTTCCATCTGTCTGGAGGAATGGATTGGATTAAAACAGACAGGCGGTCCGTTCTCATCCAATCTCCCCATAGAGGAGAGCAGGGATCTGACAGCTCCATCCCTGCAAAGTAAGCGGAGACGGAGCTGTCATCCGCCTGCTCAGTGGGGATCAGCGGATCGAATCTTGCTGATCAAAACAGTCCGCCGGGCTCACCGCTCGTGTGAAAGAACATTTATACAACAGAACAGGACTATAAATAGATGTGATTATTTACATCAAGCCATTCACTTTCACAATCACATCTTCAGAAAACACAAGTTAGTTAATAGATTCTCCTGTACAAGTAGCCTGGATCATATATCTGGATCTGTGCAATATGCAACAGCCCTGATACTGCTAAGGATTATCATGCACAAACAAAACAATAATGAACAAGATAAAAATAGTCATAGGTGTGCTCAGCCTATTGCATTGGGGCAGGGGTGTCAAACTCAATTTCATCGCGGGCTGCATCAGCATTATGGTCAGCCTCAGAGAGCCGGTTCCATCTGTACCCCACTACAATCCAAAGTCAAGAGCCCCCCACCCTCCCTTATATCACAGTGCATCCCCCTTACCATTTGCTACTGCTGGGAAGAAGCCAGGGGAGATGCTGGGAAGCAGATACTGCAGGGTCTGGAGGAGGACCACAGGAGGGCTGCAGTCAGCTGCTGGATTCTGCTAAATGCTGAGACTAGGGGAGGCGAAGAAGAAGGGGTGTTATGGCTGCACGGGGAAGCATAGGATGTGGCAGAGGAGTTCTGTCCTCTCTACTGCCATCTGCAGAGACAAGATTGGGGCAGAAATGAGGGAATGCAGCACCTGCAGGAGAGGTCCAAGGGCCACATGAAATAGCCATGGTGGGCCGCATTTGGCTCAGGGGTGCAGCACCTGCAGGAGCGGTGCAAGGGCCACATGAAAGGGCATTAAGGGCCCGATTCGGCCCGGGAGTGCAGCACCTGCAGGTTAGGTGCAAGGGCCACATGAAATGGCTTGGAAAGACAGATTCAGCACCTGCAGGAGAGGTTCAAGGGCCACATAAATAGGCACGGAGGGCCGGATTCAGCCCCCGGGCCTTGTGTTTGACACATGTGCATTAGGGTGTGCAACTGTGCACTCAAAAGCTCAAACACGCATGCCTTTCTCGCAAGCCTCAGATGAACTGGACAGTAAATTAATGGGAATTGCTCTGTGCTGAGCGGCTTCCTGTTCATTCACAAACTGAAGCATAGTAAACATAGTTTACTATGCTTCAGTTATGATTGAACACAGCAAGGGATTGTGTTCATGGTGATCATTTAGAAAAGGCAGGGGCAGGTAAAGGACATATTGATAAGCCCCTTCCCCCACTCTCCATCCTGAAACATCCCCCACAGCAGCCAGGGGGAGGGGGAAGGAAGCCAGCAGCACAGCAAGATGGGGGAAGCCTGGGCAGTAGGGAGAATCTGAAATATATTATGTGGCGATTGGTATCGGCGCTACCTTACAATATAAAACGTGACTTCCCCAAAGTGTAGGTGAAAAAATATATATAAGGGTGTCAACAGAAAATGGTTTTTTGTCGTAGACGCCACCTAGTGGACACTTTGGACTCTGCACAGCAGCTTTTGCTTATTTCTAGCACATGTGTGGCACATATATCAGGGAAAGTCCTGATATAACACTTGTGGTTGTGGTCATTTCGAACTCTGCACAGTAGCACCTGTTTATTTTCAATACTTGTGTGGCACAATTATATCAGAAAAAGTATATACCTGATATAACACTTGTGGTTGTGGGAACACCCCCCTTCCCCCCCCCCCCCCAATAATTTCCTTTTTTTCCACCATTTCGATATGTATATTGCACATGTATCACTATATTTGTTTTTTATTTGAAATTCAATAAACACACGGATTGTTTATTTCATTTAATTTACTCACAAAAAAACATTTTCTGTTGACACCCTTATATATATATTTTTTCACCTACACTTTGGGGAAGTCACGTTTTATATTGTAAGGTAGCGCCGATACCAATCGCCACATAATATATTTCACTTTCACCCTTGCACTTAAGGGTTGATTGGTGGCAGCTCACACCTTCTATTTACTTATCTATTTGTCCCCTCATATATCTTTAGTCCATAGCGCTGGTCATCCTCCCTTTACTATAAGTAGGGAGAATCTGCACCACACAGAGTGATTAGAGTGTGCCCAGGCACACCCGACACACCCCCTGAGCATGCCTATGGTCATAGTTTATTTTATACTCAGCATACCTGTGCAGAGGACAGGGAAAGTCATACACAAAAATGTCATATAAGATGTACAGCAGGTAGTTAAGGGGAAATACAAAATCATAAACCTCTACATGTATAGTAAAATTGACAATGAACGATAAAGAATGCATTTTAACAGAATTCTTTAACAGAGAGAAGGCAAATCTAAGTATAATTAAAGTTTATACTTCACGTGATCCAATAGGGAACATATCGGCATTCACCAAATCCAATCATAGTTTTTTTTTAAGGAATGCTGGTGTCTCATGTGAGTAGAAACTGCAAAAAGTCCAGTTTATAGCCAGACCCATCCGGTCTGATGGACCTGCAGTTAGAAGACACAGCTACAAGGCACAGCAACTTTATAGCATTCTATTGAACCAGTTAACCCTGGTCAATCGTTTTTTTTTTTTTTTACATACTTTATTATAGACCAGTGATGGCGAACCTTGGCACCCCAGATGTTTTGGAACTACATTTCCCATGATGCTCGTGCCCTCTGCATTGTAGTGAAGCATCATGGGAAATGTAGTGCAGGCCACACCTCCAGCGGTCAGGTCCCCTCTCATAGGCTCCAGAGGCAGGAAACCTGATAGGGGCGGTGAGAGGACCAGCGCACACAAAGATAATGGAGGCGGGAAAATATCTGGTCCCCGGGCTGGGAAATGAACATTGCTCATATAAGAAATTAGGACTTTGATCCATTACACTGCAGGAGGGCGGCTTAGAAAGGGGTGTTCTATATGGAGAATGAGGATCGTTGCTGCACATTTTTTAATCTGAAAGTTTAATAGCCTTTTTTTTTTTTTTTTTAATAGTTTTGGATAGGGTGGAGAGGGATTAGCACACGTGTCTGTGGCCCCATTAGAAAAGTAAGAGAGGAAATCTTCCACTGGGGACATTCGTTTTGGTGATCTAAGGGGGCCCAAGGGATTCCCTTAACTTCCAGACTGCCCACCGCATATATACTACGGCCGTGCAGCTGAGGCTGCAGAGAAAGGCCTGTGTGTTTGAGCTTTGGGGTGCACAGCCCTATGATTAAGGTGAAAAACCTTAGGCCTCATGTACACTGCTGCTGATAAACGGATGTTTAGGAGCAGTTGGGCATTTTTTTCCCAGCAGCCCCTGAACTCTCCTCTATGTTATCTTATCTGTCCATGTACACCGAGTCGTTTATAGTAGTTTAGAAGCAGTTGAATTTACTGACATTTTTTAAAGCAAAAAAATGCGTTCAGAGAGAAGTTTATTGGCATTTGAAACTCCAAATGCTTGTAAACGGCGCGCATACGCGGTACCTCGCGTTTATACCCATATGGAAGAAAAATATATTTCCAATATATTTAGGGAAAACATTTTTAGAAATATATTGAATATGGCCAAAATTGTAGCATTTCAAATATATTTCCAATATATTTGGGGAAAAATAAAAAATGTTTTTTTAAAATATATTTTAAATATATTTTTCTTCCATGTGGGTAAGCATTTTGCCTATAGGTGTTTCCAATGGGGATACATTTCTGACCATTTTGCAATTTAAAAAACGCATCTAAACGTAAACGCACATGTAAACGCGGCAAGACAGACGTTTTCAACTGTTGGTTACTTGCATTCAGGAGAGCTTTTCAAACGTCCCGTGTAAATAAAGCCTTAAGGCCCGTACACACGTACCGATCGTCGGCAGACAAGCGTCGGCCGACGACCGATCTGCCGATTGTAGGCTTGTTAGTATGATGCCTCCGACAGTCGTCAGCGCACATTCTGCCGACAAGAATCTGTCATGCAAGCATTAAAATTTTTGTATGCCGACACCAGAGCGGCCGATTGTTTGCCAGTCAGTACAGAATTCGGCCGACAGACCGCAGATTTGCAAGACTGGGCATGCTCAGAAAAGAAAAAACACAGGGAAAGTTAACCATTACATGACATCACTTCTGCAGTCGGCTGTAGTCGGCGGACAAAATTCTTTGTGCTGTCTTTGCACTTTTCAACAGACACCGACAGCCCAGGGACAAAAGACGGCCGATCGTTCGCCGACGATCGGTACGTGTGTACGGGGCTTTAGGCTTTAGAACCACTTTCAAGGCCTCTTGCACACGATACTCCTGCTTAAGCATCTACTATTTCATCATTTTTTTAATGTAATTGCACATATTTTCACGCATATGCGTTTGCACAATTTCGCACGCATTTTTGTGCAAATGCACGGAAATGTAATTTCATGTTCTTGTTTTGTGCATGTAAATGACCGTTTGCACTCATTTGTGCTCAATTAGGCATAAAAGACTGACCGAAAATGCAGATTTTTCTGTTTTGTTTTTACTGAAGACTGCATGGTGCTTGTTCACGCGCCTGTATGCATAGGCACATTGCAACTGTTGTATTTGGCTGTATTTTTTCTTTTTTTTTGCTCTTTTATTATTATTATTAATTATTTTTTGCTCATTATTGGCTGTATTTTAGCTTAGTAAGAAAAAAAAAAAAAAGGCTGTAGTGAGCCTTTTCAAGCTGCAGTGTGCAAGAGGCCTAAGTGAAGTCAATTTACCAACACGCGCACCTGAATCACAGGAGTGGTTGAAAAGGATGAAGATCTTTGGCAGGTACGGTGACATATGTATAGCAGCAGCCAAGTATTTTGCCTGGAGATTCCCTTTAAGTCCTATGACAGAAAGCCCTACTGGAACTAAACCTCGATATTTTTAGGAAGTGGCGGTCACATTCCTATGGTATCATGGCTCTAGGCCACGCAAATAGGATAAATGTCTTATTAAGTGTTTAATAAGAGGAAAAATCTGTGCACAGAAATAGCTGTGAGCACCAGAGTGAGTACACACGCCACACCCCGGGCCCACAAAGAGATTAGGTCATTAAGTAAATCCAGGCTAGGGCGGTGTTCCTTGTCCGGGGGGTTCCTCCCAGAGGAAAGGGCAAGTCAGGGCTGCAACTTGTTCTTATAAGGGGATGGTGTAACAGGAATGGTTTCCTCTGATGCTAGGAGTGCAATTATAGATTCTTCAGGCCAAAATAAACCCAAGGCTTCATTTACCCTCATGTAGCGCGTGAATGCACATAAAAAAAAATAAATAAATAAAAATCACACATTACATGGAAGAATGCATAACAAAACATGAAGCTTAAAAATGCACAGAGATCCTTGAGCTTCTTTGCCACATGTTTATATGGGACTCCAGCTTTTTTCTTTCCTTCAACCTGCAGTCAAAAGGAAAGAAAATTGCATGATCTACGGGGATCTCCAAACTACGGCCCTCCAGCTGTTGCAGAACTACACTTCCCACGAGGCATTGCAAAACTCTGACATTTACAGACATGACTAGGCACGGTGGGAATTGTAGTTCCTGAACAAACTAAGGGCCATAGTTTGGAGACCCCTGGCCTAAAGCTTGGTGCACACAATGATATTATCGGACGAATGATTTTCTTTTTTTTGGATGCTAAGCTCCATATTGAAAATGAATAGGTTATTAAGTACAAAAATTCTCATATTACAGAATAAAAATTCGGAAGTGATGTAATGTATTTGTGTAGCACCCTACAAATAGGTGCTAGATAAAACTATAGTGGGCCTTGTCTGCCTAACCGCAGGGCTGCGATTTATCTAGTCAGGGTGTCATGGCTTCCATATGTGCCTGCTGAGGGGAGAAGTATCCCCACTGGCTCCTGTGAGAGGCTTCTCATAGGGCAGTGTGGGAAGCCCAATCAGGGGACATCCCAGCTTGTAACTACCCCAGAAGGCAGATTATGCTGCAAAGGATTCTGGGAGTGGGTATGAGTTTGGGGGGGGGAAGTGCGTGGCACGGTGTCTTTGGCGGGAGCAGAGTCCCAGGATGGAGAGTGCAGCTGTCTCTCCTCCTGTCTGAGGAAAGTGGATGTCTCAGAATGTCGCCCGAGTGTCCAGAGAGTGCTGAGTTGAGCTGAGGGGATCCGGTGTGCCGAGAACCAGCGGAGAGAGAGAGAGGGGTCCAGTCCCAGGAAAGCCTACACAGGTTGTGAATATTGAGGACTGCCCCTGGGGGTCTGCCTAGTGTCAGAGGTGACCACTCCGGAAGAGGTTCGGGGATCCAAGGTCAGCTACCTGTAAACGGGGTACCTAGGTTGAGGACCCTGAAGTGTAAAGGGGGTACATAGTCAGTGGACCCCGAAGAGTTCAAGGAGTAAAGGGGGCGCCTGCAGTCTGGGCCCTGAATTGTATTGTGTGTGCCAGTTACAGTGTTAGCTATTTGGAGTTCTACAAAATACTACCTCAAGCTGTGCCAGGCTGGGGAAAAGTATTCAGACTTACACAGTGAAGCAGTGTCAGGAGTTCTACAGTTCTCAGTCTTGGATCTACTGGACTATAGGTCGGGGATCCAACACTTCCTCTGTTGGACAGAGTGTTCTCAGTGTTCTCAGAGTCAGTGAGCGTTGGCTGGCGCTGGCTAGCATCAAGGAGGCGCCAACGGGCATTTTTCCAGGATCCAAGTCCCAATTATGTAATTAGTTCAAGCCTAGAGGAGTATCCCACTCATTCCCTTCTCCCATCCCCTTAATTTATAATAAAAATCACAAACAAAGATGCCGGAGTTGTCACCGCTTCAGTTGTCACACCCAGGGTCTCAGCTCACATGGGTTGGAGAGGATTCTGGTATTAATGGCAGACCCACATCAGGCCACAGGCCTAGAAACCTTGCTACATTTGTATTGTATTTTCAGAAAACTGTGCCGATTAAAACGAAAATCGTACAAACTGGTATCGAACGAGAAACTTTGTGTTTGTCTCTTTGAAAAATTTTGGATGACAGCGGTGTACGAACGATCGGATTATCGTATGATCGCTTCAAACCGGTATTTTTTGTAGGATATTCTGATGGTATGTATGGGGCTTTAGAGAAAGCAGGTACAGCTGCTGAAACAAAAACCATTCACTTACTTACTTAGGCCCCTTTCACACTTGTACAACTCCAAAAGGTGCGCTGACTTTGGAGTGCAACTTGGATAGGACTTTGACCAGTTTTAATGGACAACTGTTGCACACAAGTTGATTTTTAAAACATTCAGGTACGACTTTCATGCAACTTCTGAGGGTTAACATTGAAGTCTATGGCCCTCAAGTTGCATGAAAGTCGGACCAAAGTAATGCATTAACTACTCTGACGTTGCTGCAACTTTAACCGCTTCCGGACCGGCCACAGCTGATTTACTGCGGCAGGGCGGCACTCCTGTGAGAAACGACGTAGGTCTACATCAGTCGCGCGCCTGCAGCTAGGGGGTGAGCGCGCGCCGGCGGCAGGGCTGACTCTGATGCACAGGGCAGGCGGCTCCGATTGCCGCCTGACACCCACAAACGTTCCCCACTGAGAGAGAAGGACGGGCAGCTGTTGTAAACACCGCTGACCGTTCTTCTCCCTGGAATGATCACAGATCTCCATGATCATTTCACAAGCCCAACCTCCATACAGTTTGAAACACGCCCCTAGGTACACATTTAACCCCTTGATCACCCACAGTGTTAACCCTTTCCCTGCCAGTGTCATTATTACAGTAACAGTGCATATTTTTAGCTCTGATTACTGTAATAATGCCCCAAAAGTGTCAAATGTTGGTTAGGGGTCCGATCTGTCCGCCATAATGTCACAGTCCTGCTAAAAATCGCCGATTGCTGCCATTAGAAGTAGAAAAAAAAAAATGAACTAAATATTTCCCGTAGACGCGATTACTTTTAGGCAAACCAATCAAAATACGCTTATTGCGACTTTTTTTAACCAAAAAATATGTAGCAGAAAATAAATTGGCCTAAAATGGTAAAAAATGTTGATTTCTAAAAATTTTTTGGGGGGGAATGTTATATAGCAGAAAGTGAAATGTTTTTCTGTCTCTCTTTTTTTGTATATAGCGCAAAAAATAAAAATTGCAGAGGTGATCAAATACCACCAAAAGAAAGCTCTATTTGTGGGGACAAAAGGACATCAATTTTATTTGGGTACAGCGTCGCACAAGCACGCAATTGTCTTAAAATAACGCAGTGCTGAATTGCAAAATATGGCCTGGTCATTAAGGGGGGAAATCTTCTGGTCCAGAAGTGGTTAAGAAGCGTATATATGAATGGTTATCATTGGAAAACAACTCTGCAGGCCAAAGTTGCATGACAAGTTGCACAAGTGTGAAAGGGGCCTATAACAAAGCTTTTCTAAAGGGATTGTTACACTAGAGAGCCCACCAACTGCACAGACAGCAAATGCCGGAGGTGCACAGTCATAGCGAGAGACACAGGAAATACTGGCAGGCTTGGTGCAGAAAAGTGCATACATCATTGTTGTCTTCTGCAGAGCTTTAGGGTACAAACAGAGCAGACCGAGGCCTGAACAGCTACTGGCCCGGGAAATCAGATGCAACAGAACTCACCGGAAGTCCCCATCTTTCTCCGCACCACATCTCAGCTGCAGTGCATAGACAACAATGAAATGTTACTTTGCAAATTTCAAAAAAAGTTTAAATTTAAAAGAAAATGTGAAAGGGGGGGGGGGGAAGAGTCAGTGCCTTACACTGCCCCCACCTACTGCTGGCACATAAATGGCACCAGCCCACATGCTAAAAATTAATTATTTTAGCATGCGGACAGTGGGATTGGTCCCCAAGGCACACAGCATTAAGCTCCAGTTCACATCGGGGCAATTTGACATGCGATTTGGCAAGTAAAATCACATGCGGAATTGCAGCCTATTGCCGGCAGCGGCACCATCCAAGTCTGTGCAACGGCGACTTTGCAGCGCCACACCGATTTACAATGTGAACAAGGCCTTCTCTCTCTCTCAAAATAGAACACCATGATTATGAGAGAAAGAGAGAGACCTTTTTCTTGCATGGAAAAAGGGGAGAACGTTTTTTAGATTGTTTTTTTAATTATTCATACTGGGGATAGGGGTGGTTTATTCATTGCAACCTTTACATTTAATAAGAGTGCTTTTCTCATTTGTAGCCTCCTATATACCTCTAGACTGCACAAGAACGTGTATCAAGAAAAGGTGCAAATAATGCAACAGATCAACAATAACTTTGTAGTAATAGATGTTAAAATATGACAATAAGTGCTGACAAATGGTTATAATAAATTATACCCATTTTTCCGCACATGTTAGGATTACACATTTTTTCTTGATCTGTTGTGAATTATCAGTATGTGAATCATGGCATTAGTGCAACCAGTATCAGTGTAACCAGTGTTCATTAACACTGACACTGGTTGCACTAATGCAGCACAAAGGGGTTAAGTAACTGCCACTGGTCGGTCACTAATGCATCAGTGACCAGTGGCAATACATTAACCCCCTCATGCTGCATAATACAAATACCATTGGTAATTAAATTAACCACTTGCCAACCCGTCACAGTACATATACTGCAACAGGGTGGCAGCTACAGGTGTACGTCGCTGCCCGGTTTCTGGTGTATGCCCCTGTTCTATCCATTTTAAAATCATTTGGGGGGAAAAAAAGTAATTCTTCTTTGCGCTGATTGGCTAACTGTCTGATTGACAGCATCAGGAGCCAATGGTATCTGCTGCTGTGTCTCAACCAATCAGGAGGGAGAATCCCAAACAGCCGAGGCACTCATGCACATTGCTGGATCAAGATGGGGTTCAGATAAGTATTAGGGGGGCTGCTGCACATAGAAGATTTCTTGTTTTTTTTTTATCTTAAGCTCAGCTCGGGTGCCCCCATAGCAAGCTGTTTGCTGTGGGGGCACACCATAGGAGGGAGGGGCCAGGAGCAGAGAAGAGGAACCCGAGAAGGGGAGGATCCAGGCTGTCCTGTGCAAAAACAACTGCACAGAGGAGATAAGTATAACATTTTTCACATACACATATACATATATCGGCTAGAGCCGTGTGTACGAAGTTATGATATAACTTTGTACACACGGCTCTAGCCGGGAAAGTTGGGTCGGTGCTCTGTGTGACCGGTTACTGGCCCACTGGTCACAAACCTATCCAGCTATAGGTCAAGAGTGAAGGAGCCAATAGTGGAACCACAGCGCTTTCCATCTGCTGACTGAAAAGGCACCCCGGTGTAGATAACATACGGAGGAGGTGGAAGGGGATTCCAAGTCCATTTATATGCGCCTTTCATTTATTATCCGGTAAGGGACCATTTTGGGTGGTTCACGTGGAGTTTGGCAGTATTCACGTTTGCAGTGATCAACATACATGTTAATTTGTGCACACCTTATTTTTCCGTCTGGTAAGGAGGAATTTCACCTGGTGGTGGGTGTTAATCACACTGAAGTTGAAGATATTTCTTTGCTGTTGAGCACCTATTTGATTTATCATCTATGGACATTTAAAGATTTATGTGTTGGACTTTTTTTGAACACCCTATACACCTGTTATCCACATTGCTGTTTTGCATATTTTTGGATACCTATATTGTTTTAGCGCACCTATTTATTTCACCATTGTATATATATTTATTCAGGCACTGAATACAGGTAGCGGCTTTGACCAATCACTATCAGCGCACCCTCACAAACATATAATAGAAGACGGTGGCCTAGTCTGATAAACTCAAGAATGGTTTGAGGGACCCACAATGAGTTTGAGGTGTTAAAGCGGAGTTCCACCCAAAAGTGGAACTTCCGCTTTAGGGAGTCCTGACCCCCCGACATGCCACATTTTGGGGGGGGGAGCGGATACCTAGTTTTGACAGGTACCCGCTCCCACTTCCGCTCGGAGCGCCGCGGCACCCTGAGCGGAAGTTCTCCTCTCCCCCTCCCTGCAATCTTCTGGGACATGTCAGAGGTCCCAGAAGATTGCCGGCCAATCACGGCGCGCAGCGCGACTCGCGCATGCGCAGTGGGTACCCGGCTGTGAAGCCGCAAACTGTAACAGCCGGGTGCCCACAGCAGTGATGCCGGCGCCGAGGGAGAGGATCGAGGCTTCCGGCGGCCGCATCGCTGGACCGTTGGACAGGTGAGTAAATGGCTGGAACTCCGCTTTAACTTGTTCCAAATTCTCTAGATCTCAATCCAATTTAAGCATCTGTGGGATGCGCTGGAAAAACGAGTTCAATCCATGGTGGCTGCACCTTGCAACTTACAGGATCTGCCTCGGACAGCTTGGTACCAGATACCATAGCATACCTTCAGAGGTCTAGTGAAGTCCATGCCTCCTTGATAGGTTATGTTGGGTGCTCATAATGTTCTGTTTGATCGGTGTGTGTGCGCGCGTGTGTTCATGTATGTGTATGTATGTATGTATCAGAGTGTTCATATCGAACTGTAATGGGTATAAGGTTTGTGAAGAATTCATGGTTGTTTAAAAGATTGTGGTACTATTAAAGACAATAAGTGCTGGTTCACATATATGCAATACGGGAACCCTGGGAATCCACTGCGGGTTCCCGCATCACATTCAAATCGCAGGCAGTTCACCCTGTCATATGCAAATCGCTGGGGGTGTCAATACAAAGTTAACGACACCCCAAGATCAATTCGCATATCGCAGTGTGAACTGTCAGTTCGGACATGAATCGGATCGCATAGGTGTGAACCACCATGCGATCAGATTCTGCTGTGGACCCAAACAAGGGGTCCTGTGCTTGTTGTGTCCCAATCCGATGCAAAATCAGCAATACAATCTGTATGGCTGAATTCGCATCACACCTGATTTTCAGAGCAGTGTGCTCTGAATCACATGTGATGTCTGTCATCGCACTAATATGAACCGGGGCAAATATCTTCTATGTTATCAAATGTTAAATATCGATTCGTTTCTAATTATCTCCAATGGTAAATGGTGTGACATCTTAAAACCTCAGTTGGACTATCCAACGTGGTATTCTTAGGAGTATGGTATTGAGCAACACAGAGTACTTTGTTATTCAATGCCGACCTGTGGCACACTGATTTTAAAAAAAGTCTGAATTTTAGTGATGGGTACACTTTAAGGTTAATATTAATCCTGGTCTTGCCATTTATAAGCAGAGCGGAATAAGAGTGCAGTGACAACTGTCCTTCCTAAATGTTATCATGACTAACAGGCAGTGAAGTTTAGTAAACATTGATGCATAAGAGGAGGCAGCCACCCGTTACTATGTAAACACTAGGAAGGTCTATGGAGTTGCCCTGGGCCATGGCCTCTTTGCTTTTCACCTAAATAGAAGGCTAGCTAGGAAAGGCCAGATCTAGAGCTTAAGGGCTTGGAATAAATAGGCTAATTAAAGGAGCGGTAAAGTGATAATACACTTCTGACTTCACCTGTATGGTCTACAGCCAATAAAACGGAATCTCTAGCCCAACTTCTTTTATTCTGAATTGAGTAAGCCATGGTCAAAGTCCTCCATCAGTTTTATTTTTTTGCAATACACAGTGCAGCCTGATCACCCTCCTGCCCCCAGCCAGTGATTGAGCAGTTTACGGTCATCGGTTTTCTCTCTCTGTCTGCTAACAGAAATGATTACAGAGCACCTGATTGGCTCCTTGCTGTAACTGATAAAAAAAGTGTGAGCTGGTTCAATTTGTTAGTATATCTAATTTTGCTAGTACATCTAACATTCTCCTCCCCCCGATGATCGTCTGTTTTTTTATTTTTTGCATGCTAGTCTCATATCGAAAATTAAGAAGTTACGAAAATTCTTGCATGACAGAACACAACTTCGGAAGCGATATAATGTGTTGTATTGCATTGTAATGTATTCATTAATTTCCGAGCATGCGTAGTCTTGCTCTTCCATTTTTTTTCTGACAAAAACTGTGCGGTTAACCGCTTGCTGACCGCCGCACCACTATTTACTGCGGAGGTCCGCCCCTCACAGGCAAAGCGACGTAGGGCTAAGTCGCTAGCCTGTGAGGCTCTAGGGAACGAGCGCGCGGCGCCGGAGGCGCGGTCACGGACCCCGCCGGGCACTCGCGATTGTCCGTTACACCGGAAGAAAGGCAGGCGGCTAATGTAAACACAGCCGCCTGTCATTCTTCCCTGTTTAAGAATGGAGATCACACGGCTCTACTATGTAGGACCGTTGCTCTCTGTTCTTACACCAGTAGCCACAGCCAATCACAGTTAGAAACACGCCCCTAGGGACACACTTAACCCCTCCCTCTCCAATAAAGTTAACTCCTTCACTGCCAGTGTCATTTTTACAGTAACAGTGCATATGTATAGCACTGATTACTGCAGTAATGTAACTGGTAAACCCAAAAATGTCAGTCAAGGGTCCGATCTGTCCGCCGCAATGTCGCAGTCCCGAAAAAAAAAAATTTTGCAGATCGCCGCCATTACTCGTAAAAAAAAAAAAAAATAAATCGCACAGGTGATTAAATATCACCAAAAGAAAGCTCTGTTTGTGGGAAAAAAAGGACGTCAAATTCGTTTAGGTACAGCGTCGCACGACCGCGCAATTGTCCGTTAAAGTCACGCAGTGCCGAATCGCAAAATAGGCCCTGGTCAGGAAGGGGGGTAAAATCTTCTGGGGCTTAAGTGGTTAAAAACGAAAATCATACGATCTGGTATCGTACGAGGAATTTTTGTGTTTGTCCCTTCTGATAATTTTGGATGAACGGGATGAACTGTTGTGATCAGCTCTTGAATGCTGTGTTCTAATGGTAAGATTATCGTACCATCGCTTCAAAAGCGGTATTTTTTTGTCCGATTTTCTAATCCAGTGTACTAGGCCTAGTACAGAAATTTGTTGCATTCAAAAGTGCACTTTATTTTTCAATGAAACTATAACTGTAGTGACCTATGTTTATATATGCCAAAGCAGAACTCCCGACAAAAAGAAAAAAAAAAAAATTTCTTTAGAAAAACATGGCGTTAAGGTCCCTTTCACATGGGCTTTCCGATCAGTCCGCCTGTCCAAATGCCGCCTGTCCATTTTTTCAGGCGGACCCGATCAGACGCTCCATTCACATTTATGGGGCAGCGGATGTCAGGGGTGACATGTCCGCTGACACCTGCATCTTTCTGATCCTGTCCGTGAAATCCAAACAGATGGTAACCCTATTTTCCATCCATCTGGTGGATGGGATCAGGTGAATACAGACAGGCAGTTTGTTTTCATCCGATCCCCCATAGAGGAGAGCGGGACTCGGACAGGCCCATCTCTGCACAGTGAGCGGAGACAGACCTGTCATCCACCTGCTCGGTGGGGGAATCAACGGATCGATCCCCCACAGAGAAAAGCATTGTCCACCGGGCGGAATGCCCATGTGAAAGGACCCTTCCACTTTACCCACTTTTCTACTGGGACAATTTCCAAATTTTATGCACATATGTGAAAATATTTGTTAGAAATTACTTTAACCCCCCCCCCCTTCCGAACAATTACAGTATCTCACAAAAGTGAGATAGGTAAAGGTGATGGACTGGCCAAGCATGTCTCCAGACCTAAACCCTATTGATCATCTGTGGGGCATCCTCAAATGCAAGGTGGAGGAACGCAAGGTCTCTGACATCCTCCAGCTCTGTGATGTCGTCATGGAGGAGTGGAAGAGGACTGCAGTGGCAACCTATGAAGCACTGGTGAACTTAACGCCCAAAAAGGTCAAGGCAGTGGTGGAAAATAATGGTGGCCAGACAAAATATTGACACTTTGGCCCCAATTTGGACATTTGCACTTAGGGGTGTACTCACTTTTGTTGCCGATTTAGACATTAATGGCTGTGTGTTGAGTTATTTTGAGGGGACAGCAAATGTACACTGTTATACAAGCTGTACACTCACTACTTTACATTGGAACAAAGTGTAATTTCTTCAGTGTTGTCACATGAAAAGATATAATAAAATATTTACAAAAATGTGAGGGGTGTACTCATTTTTGTGAGATGCTGTATATATATTTTTGGAAAGCAGAGACCCTGGAGAATAACATAGAGCCTTCTAAAAGTGCTTTTAAGTCCCATGCACACAGGGCCTTGGCCCAGCTCTCCTGAACGCCTTTCTCCTGGCAGGAGAAATGCAGCGCCAAAAACACGTCTTAAGACGAGTTTTTGTAAATGCGTTTAGCAGTGTGAATTTCAGCAACGAAAATATTATCGTCAAGGAAATTAACACCATTTTCGTCTACTAAAATACAACTAAAACATTTCAGATGACTAAAACCAAATTGGCATTTTAGTCAAAAGACTGACTAAAACTAAATTGACGTCTACATCAACACTGGCGTTTAGGTGTGTCAAGCATTTAGACATTAATTCATTTAATTGGTCATAATAATAATGTATTCTGGCCACTATAATGAAATAACTCTCAAGTGTTAAACTCACCTAGGATAACACACTTTAAGACGTGTTTATATGCACTTAGGCGTGCCAAGACGTTTTTCAGCCAAACGCTGCTAAAAACGCAGTGGGGGGACTTTTTTAATGCCTCTAAATGCCTGTAAACACCTGTGTGTGCATGGACACATAGGTTAACATTGTTTAGAGGTAAAAAAAAAAGAAAAGTCAAACACTCCTAAAATAGCGTTTTTAAAGGCCCAGTGTGCATGAGGCCATACCAAAGCTGATCACTCGCTGTAAAATTCCATACCAATTTCATGGCTTCAGAAGCAGCCTTGAACTTGCTTTAACCTCTTAAATACCAGGACATTTACAAACATATGGTGGACAAGAAGGTAAACTATTCTAGAGAGCAATGGTTACTTCACAGGCATCTCTTCTATGGGGATTTAGTTGCACATTTTTCAGATGACAGCAGGAATCCTGAACGGCCCTAAACAACTACAGTCATTTAGAAATTTGACTGTGGAATGTAGAGGATTTTGTGATGGGTATTATGGGTAATCAGCCACACTGATGAAGGGTATTATGGGTAATCAGCCACACTGATGAAGGGTATTATGGGTAATCAGCCACACTGATGAAGGGTATTATGGGTAATCAGCCACACTGATGAAGGGTATTATGGGTAATCAGCCACACTGATGAAGGGTATTATGGGTAATCAGCCACACTGATGAAGGGTATTATGGGTAATCAGCCACACTGATGAAGGGTATTATGGGTAATCAGCCACACTGATGAAGGGTATTATGGGTAAATCACCCACACTGATGAAGGGTATTATGGGTAAATCACCCACACTGACGAAGGGTATTATGGGTAATCACCCACACTGATGAAGGGTATTATGGGTAATCACCCACACTGACGAAGGGTATTATGGGTAATCACCCACACTGACGAAGGGTATTATGGGTAATCACCCACACTGACGACGTGGTCAGAACTGACCTGAACCAGGGGACTCCCTACTACTTGAGGTCTCCTTTCAAGTAGAAACGGTTTCCCTTGAGAAATACAAAACAGGGTAAAACCACGAGCTTGTGAGTCAAGCGCATTTCCTCATATCTAAAAACAATCTACTGAATTTCATAAGACACAAGATTCACATGTCACAAGATTATCAGAAAAAAAGCCTTGGCTGCAGTTCTATGCAATTTTTCTTTTCTTTTTTTTTTTTTTCTTTTTTTAAAGACTCCGAAACACATTGTAGAGGGCTGATTCTTGGGAACAGATTCAAACCTCTGTGGTTATGTGTGAATGTTTTGTTAATGGCACAGTGCACTTCAGAAGTGGTAGGAGAGACATGGCCATTACAAAACTAAAAGAACAAGGTAAATACAGTGGGTAGGCAGCTGGGAATATACAACTGACCGCACATATTGGTTTTGAAAAAACTGAATGGGAAGAGGTTCCACCATAAAACACGATATGTGCAAGCAGGGCTGCTGATAAGGTGGTAGAACTTGCTCTCATTTTAATCGGGCCCAGGCCCCATATGTTCAACAGGGGGGCCCAGAGCAGCAGGAGTAGGCGCAATTACTGAAACCAAATTTATGAATGAACAGGGAGTCTTTGTACAGAACGCTTCCTGTTCAATTACTCTGAGGCTGCGGAGAATGAGGAATCAGTGTCTTCAATTTAATTTGCGGTCTCAAAAGTAAGGCAATGGGTCTATTGTAAACAAAAAATAAAAAAATTTGTAAAATAAGTAAACTATTCAAATTATTGAAGGGCTCATTTCACAGGTATTCTGGTTGCATGAATAAGTGGTTTGTTCCTTTGGCTGGTGCTGCCCATTAGGCTTGGTTCACTATTCCTGTCAGCTAGGCTGTACGGGGCCCCTGTAGAGCCCTGTGTGCAAGGGCCGTCATGGTACAAACGTTTCCCCAAAAGTAAGACATCCCCCGAAAATAAGACCTACTTGCAGTTTTGCCTCTCGCTGAAATACAAGGCATCCCCCCAAAAATAAGACCTCCCCGATAATAAGGCATTCCCCGAAAATCAGACCTACTTACAGTTTTGCCTCTCGCTGAAATATAAGGCATCCCCCCGAACATAAGGTCTCCCGATAATCGATAAGCCCCCCGAAGCTACCGTAACCCTGGACTCTGGACCATAGCGGCAGGCGTCGCAGCACAGCCGCAGCAGACAGGAAGTACGAGGTCTCTTTTAATCAGAGAACCCGTGCCACCACCAGGACAAGCTGCCGCCTGCTGCTCGCTCTGCCCTGACAGTCTGGCTGACTCACAAATTAAACAGTGAGTTGCGCGGGGCAGGAGTCGGGCACATTGTGTGGACACACAGGGGTGACTGAGGTAGGGGGGAAATGTCTGATAAAGGGGTGGGGGGGATGTCTGGTGAAGGTGTCCACTGGCACGGGTGGGGGGAGTGGGATCACTTATTGGTAAAATGACACAGGAGGATCAGAGAGGGCAATCAATATGACACCGGAGGATCAGAAGGGGTTAGTAAAATGGTAATCCCCCCCCCCCCCACATCTGATTCTCCTGTGCCATTTTGATTCCCCCCCTCTGATCCCCCGTGTCATTTTAAGAGATCCCCCTCCACCCACGCTGATACCCCACTACTACCAAATACAGGTAATAAATTTCCTTTTTTTTTTGTTCAATAATAAATGTGTACCGTATTCTTCTTCATGGAAAAATAAGACATCCCCTGAAAATAAGACCTAGCGCATCTTTGGGAGCAAAAAATTAATATAAGACACTGTCTTATTTTCGGGGAAACAGGGTGGTTGTACACAGAGCCCACCTCTCTTGCTCAGGAAATGTCTTATTGCTTGTCATGCCTTGAGGGTTAAAAGTCCCAAAGCTCATTACGTCAATACAGCTGAAAAGAAAGCTGGAAAGGGGAGTAACTTTTGGTCCATGAAATTTTACTGGTAAATGATCATCTCTAGCATCTCCCATCCTAAAACAACATAACTAAACAAGCCACAATCCACTACAGAAAAAAAAAAAAAAAAAATGTATATATATATATATATATATATATATATATATATATATATCTATCTACGGTCCCATTATAATGTAAGGCCCTGTGACTGCTCAGGTAATTAGACATGCATGTTCGGCTCTAACGATCATGCATGTTTAGAGAAAGCTCTTACACAATGATCTGTCAATGATTCTCCGGACACACATTCCATGTCTATGGCTAGCCTTCAGACTTGTGTACATGGGCTTTGGTTCATTTCAGAATGGGTTTTCTCCTGATCCCCATCAATGAGAATCTAAAAGCAGCGTAAAATTAAGTTGATGCAGTTTAAAAGAAAGGTCAACTGCACATGCTAAGGAACTTGGAAGCATCTCAATTTAATTCCAAACTCAAGTAAAATACACCTCAATACAAGCCGCAGTTGCCCATCTGCTCTAGCCCCACATCAAAACTGCTTTTTCTCCTGATACACAACAAGAATCCAAAACCAGCTAGAAGGAAGTTGATGCAGCTTAGAAGGAAGCCAAGTGCTGGTCAGGAGGTGGTCAACTGTCCATGGCAAGGAACCTCAAAGCTTCTCAGTCTAATCTCAAACTCAAGCAAATACACCTGAATGCAAGCTGCATTTGCCGATCTACTCAAGCCCTAAGCTTTCCACAAATGGGTGGACTGGAAAATGTTCCAAAAAACAATCTGTTGTCTGTTGATTACTGACATTATTTCTACAAATTGCACAGTGAAAGGTCTGCTTTCCTATGGAAAAATGGACCAATCAAGAATAAACCACAAGAAATTAAGACCGTCCACATCCCATGCACCATGTTGCCAGAAAAGGTTGATTATGTTTCATGGCTAATCTATTAGCAGACACCTTACATATGCAACAAAAGAGCACTTAGTGAGCTTTTGCTTATTTACATTGGAAGAAAGGAATGAAATGGTGTCAACAGAGGAACCTTTGCTTGCCTTTGCACTAATGGCAGCAGGTGGTGAGGCAGACGGGTACTGTATACCTGCAGAAAGCTGAATACAAACAATGTCAAATACACTGGAGAAGCACATGTGGCTTACAGGTCTCTGGTGAAGGAAACCGTGCTCTGTAGAGAAAAATTTTAATGCTTCTCAGAAAAAGAAAAAAAAAGGGGGAGGAAAAAAAAGAAAAGAAAAGCTGGATTTTCACGTAGGAAAAAAAAAAGTTGACACCTGACAGTTTAACAAATGAACGCAATAGGAAAAAATTAAGTTATGTCCTACTTTCTGTGCAATACATCCATCTTCCTCTTTATTAAAAGTAGGAGCAAACTCCCATGCATGAATTTTACCTATAGGTAAGTCTATAAGGCGGCTTACCGATAGGTACTGCAAATCTCTCCTAAAGGCCCGTACACACGTACCGATCGTCGGCCGACGAACGATCTGCCGATTGTACGCTTGTTAGTATGATGCCTCCGACAGCCGTCAGCGCACATTCTGCCGACAAGAATCTGTCATGCAAGCATTAAAATTTTTGTATGCCGACACCAGAGCGGCCGATTGTTCGCCAGTCAGTACAGAATTCGGCCGACAGACTGCAGATTTGCAAGACTGGGAATGCTCAGAAAAGAAAAAACACAGGGAAAGTTAACCATTACATGACATCACTTCTGCAGTCGGCTGCAGTCGGCGGACAAAATTCTTGTGCTGTCTTTGCACTTTTCAACAGACACCGACAGCCCGGGGACAAAAGATGGCCGATCGTTCGCCGACGATCGGTACATGTGTACGGGGCTTAAACGTGCACAGTTTAGGAGATATTTACTGTAGATGCAGCCGGTGACGTCACTGGCGCATGCACTCGGAACGGCATGCCGATGCCACCATTGCTTCAGAGTTCTGCGAGTCCTGTGCCATAAAGTCCTCCTGCCAGCGTGAAAGGGGCCTAAAGCTTTTACAAGCTTTTGCAGGTGTTGAGCTCTTGGGCTTTAATTATTGTCAATGGGCAGAATAAATCAATCATTCTGGTTATTGAAATGAAATAATACTCAAGTACTAAACTGCCTGGCGTTTAGGCGCATTTAGCAGCGTCAAGCGTTTTTTCTTCCCAAACTCCTCAAACCAAAAGCCTCAGCCAATAGATGCTGTTAAAAGCCCAAGTGTGCATGCACACTTAGGCTAACATGCAGGAGAGTTTAGAGGGGGGGAGGGGGAAATGGCAGACACCCTTAGGAGCAGATCAGTGGCCTAAGGTCACTTTGAATGTAGTTCAATAAACTCCAAAGCTACAAAAAAGAAAAAAAAAAAAACACACACACCACGAAAAAGGAGGGAGGTCTAAAACATGAAAAAGTATGCAGCACATGTCAAAGTCTACAGAGTCCAGACATTTGTTAATAAAATAAAGGTCTAAGAAGAAAGCCCTATATGCATACATGTTGCCATGCAAGCTGTAATGCATTGTTTGCGGTGTTGATGCCTGCCCATTTCCTATGGGTCCTAAATGCATCAAACATTTGCACATGACCCTTTTTCTTTCCAAACAGAGCAGCCATTTATTGTGTAGGCAATGCGTTAATTAGCCTCCACATTTTCTGCTGTGTGGATCGGATAAAAATGAATGGACACGACCCTAAAACAGCCGCACAATTCATCACCGCTTCTGTGCAAAGGTGTAAATAGGGGCTAGAACGCAATGGTTAGGCATCGGACAAGCCATGCATTTAACAGATCTTGTATTCTCAATGTCAGACTGTAACAATATATATATATATATATATATTTATTTATTTTTTTTTTTTTAAGGATTATATAATTATTTTTTGTATCCCTGCTGGTGAAAATCAGCTTCTCCAGGAAAAGAGAGCAGTAACCATCTAATGGGTATACTAGTTCCTGTGACAGCTGGGTTTTTTTTTTTCAAACCAGGATTGCTTTTTATTGAACAGACATGTGGTACAAGAAAAGCAAAGATCAGGCCAGAAGAAATCAATATAACAAATAACACCATACAGAGAATGCATGATACTCATACAAAGGAATGTATAGCTGAAGTTTAAACAGATATGAGCAAGAAAGAAAAATCAATATCATGAAAAACGTATGAGGAGCGTCTAAGATAGATCAACACAGGGAGCACTTATAATGACAACCAGGGCTGCCAAATCTTGTTATATTTCTTAGGACAGTTTCTGCTGATATAGTTCAGCTTATCCATAGGTAGCACCGCATTAATTGTAGACTCCCATGAGGCTGGGGGGGGGGGGGGGGGGACCTCTTGCAAATAATTTCTTAGCATAATAGAATAGGTAGGCGATCAATAGCTTGGTATATCTAGGTCTCCGTTCATCATCCTGAATGTCTAGCAAGGCCAGATTAGAAGACACCGGGAGAGACAGTTGTCGATAAAGATTAATAAGGTCAAAGGCCTCCATTGAGAACTGGGCCACCCTAGGACAGGTCCAGAACATATGAAAAAAGGTACAAATAGAAGAATGGCAAAGGGGTGCAGCCTGGAGACCTGTGTGTGATAATTTTGATGTAACCTTTGAGGTGTGTAATAGACTCTGTGAAGGAATTTGGTCTGGATCAATTTATCCTTGGAAGGAATAACCAATCTTGAGTTATCTTCAAAGCAATCCTCCCAAGTTTCCCTATCTAAAGTAGGTATATCCGCACTCCACCGCTCCCATAGTTTTTCTATCTTAGGAAACGCTATACTTAACAATGCTAAGTAGAGTGTTGAGAGGGATTTAGAGAGATGCTGTTGCAAGAGAAGATCTTCAGTTGGGTCTGTTGCTGGTGTAATGGAGCCAGCAAGCTGTGATTGAGCTGCATGATGCAACTGGCAGTAACGAAAGTACATCCAATGGGGTAGACCGTACTTAAAGTGGATGTAAACTTCATTCATGAAATCTGTTCTGGGCATATATATCTGTAGTGTTTACCCATCTCTCTCTCCAAAGCCCTAAATCCTGTTTCTTTCTGCTGCTCCATTCCTCTGTTATCAGCAGGATAACTTCTGACAAGCATTCGGACACAGGAAATAAAAGCAGCTGAAAATTTGTGTTGAGGAAAGGGGCTTTGAGACAGATAAGCAGAGAGCTTGTCTATTCAAAGCGGAGCTCTGCACGTTTCTTCATTCCTCTGCCTACGTGGGGAGGGTTGTGTGCCTTTCCTCCAATCAGCTCACACACAGTGTATGCCCAGACTCACCTCCCACTTTCTTAAACAGGAAGAAAAATGTATAACATTGTGTGCACTTTCTAACGCATATCGAAAGTGGAGAACAGCAGATATGCATGTTAAATTTATGTAGGGAGATTTGTCTCATCTCAAGCAGGGCCAGATTAACGTAGGGGCTATTGGAGCTGCAGCTCCAGGCCCCTACCTTTATATAGGCCCCGGGTTGGCCATATTCACTGTTACTGCTCTTCTGTCACTTGTAAACACAGAAGTCTGGCTTCTATGCTCGCTTCCCCAGGCAGCTCCCTCAGAACCTCCCCACACAGCACGAAGGCCGGACAAGGAGGGACAGTTGCCGATGCATGGATGTGTTTATGGGCTTCAGAGACAGCATCCCATGTTGAATTAGGCATGCATGGCTGCACCCTTCCTCCTCTGGGTGCATGCCAAGGCACGGCCCTTAAGGCCCTTCAAAATCCTCAGCACCAAGCCTATGATGCTCTAAATCCGGCCCTGATCTCAAGGTATCATCTGAGGCTGTTCACTTCACCGGGTATATGTGAGGGTTTACAACCACTTTAAGGGAATGGTCATGAAAAGACAACAGGGTACCCCATGAGATTTCCCTCATTTTTATGAGATTTCCTGTCTTCCAGTTTTGTTTTTAGGACAGGAGATTAGGAAAATCTTCCCAAGGGCACACAGTTGGCGAAAAAAAAAAAAACACACCTAAGGCTGACCATACATGGATCGACTTTCAAAAATCTTATCTAAGAACTTTCATTTCAATTTCGCACCATTAGTGTGTCGCAGCAACGGCCGATTTCCGTGCGGTCATCGAATTTGAGTGATCGGGCATGTTGGAAATTTTTGGAAAAAAAAAAAAACTAACAATTTTCTAATCAATAATGGGTGAATCATTAAAGAAATAAAATATAAAAAGAAATGCGCATGATTGCAAAAAAAAAGAAGATTCCTGGAAAGAAAAGAAGATTCCCAGCCATGAAAATTCTTTCCTGTAGAAATAGGAGGTGAAATTGAAGCCTTGGTTGGTCGAATTTCGAAATCAATGGTGGCACCATCTAATCCCAAAATTTGATTTTCGAAAGAATATGCTTTTGAAAAAAAAAAAAAAAAAAATCGACCCATGTATGGCCAGCCCGACACAACTTTTTCTGAACTATCTAAACGGGGAAAGGTTTGGGCTTTGGATTCGCTCCAAGTATGATCCTATAAAATGTTACGTATCTTAATCACTGCAACACATTGGCCCCCTAATAGCTACAGATGTTCACTCCAATTTTATTAGGAAATTAGCTGGTTTAGCACCTATAACCTAAGCTAATATAAGCAAGCTTTAATCATTCTAAAAATGTCATCATCTGCAATACTACAACACTAATGACCTGGTTAAATATCCTCTCTAGTGTAATAAAACGTAACCTGTTTAATAGGTTTTACTCCTAAAACTGGCTGAAGTCACTAGTGACTAATAGCCTTTTTCTTGTTCATTAACCCTCTGCAGCAAAGAAGATAGAGGCTTGGGACCTGGCATATCACACGTCCGTTTTCATCCGATCTCCCCATAGAGGAGAGCAGGAATCTGACAGGTCCATGTCTGTACAGTGAGCGGAGACGGACCTGACATCCGCCTGCTCAACGGGGACCAACAAAGCGATCCCTGCTGAGCAAGCAGAGTCCGTCAAAAACGAATCTGCCCCATGTGAAAAGGGCCTAACTGAAGAGGCAATTTGTAAACATTCAGCTATTGCAAAGTCATTTGCAAGAATCTTTAAAGCTGAACTCCAGAAATGTGACAAAACTCTGCCCTACAATACTTAAATGTTAATGTAGCCTAGGAGTACACCGATCAGGAGAATACTTGCCTTACTCCAGAAGGCTACCTCGATCCATGTGACCATTCCCCTCAGCCTCCTTACTAGGGCTCTTTGGGTTGTGGTCACATATTTACCCCCACCACATACAAGGGGTTAATAGCCCTACTTTGTACCCAATGATGCCTAGGTTTCCTCCACAGACCAGAGCTTCAGGGAGAGAAGAGGAGCACCAGAGGTGGCCACAGCAAGGGTTCAAGTAAGTAACCATGCCTATTCAGCTCTCCACACACTAAACAAGTATTTAAGCCAATGCAAGGGTTACTTTTGTCACATCCCAGAGTTCCACTTTAAACATTTTTACATGGACTATCTCTGCCTTACCAGAAATGCTCAAATCTACAATACATTGCTTTAGTAAAGCTGTCCACACTTGGATTAAAATTTGTCTGATCCCTTGTAAATGGTCTGAATTTTGATCCATGTATGGCCACTGTGGTTGAACAGAAGTGGATCTGTTGACGAACTTCTGTTCAATCACCCTGTTATGCCTCGTACACACGCAACGATTATCGGCCGACCGATCGGCCGTCTTTTGTCCAGTGTTGTTGTGTTGGTTGGAATGTGCCTAGACTGCACACAAATTTTCTCGGCCAACAAAAATCTACTTCAGAAGTGATGTCATGTGATGGTTAACTTTGTGTGTTTTTTCTTCTCTGAGCATGCCCAGTCTTGCTCATCAGATTTTTGTCTGCCGAAATCTGTACTGACTGACGGAAAATCGGCCGTTGTGGTGACCGCCAACAAACATTTTATAGCCTGCACGCCAGATTTTTTTCGGCCGAAAAGTCGGAGTCGGTTGTCGGAAGCATCATACTAACAAGCCGAAAATCGGGCAATCGGACGTTGGCCAAAAATTCACGGCCAACTATCGACGCGTGTGTACGGGGCATTCGATTTTAGCCACTCGATGAGCACTACGGGCTATAGCCTGCAGCACAGATCTGTGTATTCTGATGCCAAGGAAGTCTCTCCGCTGTCAGATTACAGAGACACAGCAGGGAGGGTTCCCCTATCTACAATGAATATGTAGATGGGGGAATCAGGTCAGTTTTTTCGTTCAACCTGTTGGTTGCCCTATAAAAAAAAATCATCTGTGGACAACTTTACTGCCAGGTGTGCACATGATTAGAAACAATAAGATAATTAAATAAAGCAAGAGGAAGTTTAATTTGAATGTTTACAGGCCATAGAAATAAATCACTGGTGGTAAACTGTTAATAATTCAGATACGGTGGACAAATTCCCAGGCGTGAATAGGCCCTTTCTGCAGATCAAAAAGGGAAAAAAAAAACAAACACAACATTTAAAAACAGAAGCTATAAAGAGCTATACAGTATCAATTATATGAATGAGATTAAGTGCCGGTTCACACTGAAGCGGCACGACTTCGGGGCGACCTGTGAAGTCGCATGCACCACGACTTTGGCACGACTTGCACGGACTTCATAAAATTAATGTCTATGCAAGTCGCTCCAGATCGCCCCGAAGTAGTACAGGACCCTTTTTCTAAGTCGGAGCGACTTGTGTCGCTCCTATTAGAACGGTTTCTGCAGCAGTCAATGGACCGCAACGGTGCGTGACTTGTCAGGCTGACCAAGTCCCCTGACAAGTCGTACTAGTGTGAATGGAGACTTAGTGTCCATTCACACTACCATGACTTGTCAGCCTAACAAGTCGCGGTCCATTGGGTGCTACATGAACCATTCTAATGGGAGCGAAACAAGTCGCTCCGGCTTAGAAAAAGGTTCCTGTACTACTTCGGGGCGACCTGCATAGACATTCATTATATGAAGTCCGTGCAAGTCGCGCCAAAGTCACGGTGCACGGGACTTCACAGGTTCGCCCCCGAAGTCGTGCCGCGTTAGTGTGAACCGGCACTTAGTGCCCATTCACACTACTGCGACTTGTCAGATGACTGGTCAGCCTGACAAGTCGCGGTCCATGAAGTGATACGGGAACCGTTCTAATAGGAGCTCCGACTTAGAAAATAGTTCCTGTACTACTTCGGGGCGACATTCATTATATGAAGTCCGTGCAAGTCGCGGTGCACGTGACTTCACAGGTCGCCCCCGAAGTTGTGCCGCGGTAGTGTGAACCGCCACTTAGGGACCAGTCACAGGTATGCGGCATTCCTTATGCACCAATACAGTAGCGGGAGCACATCCGCACTGTAGCACACTAGAACACATACACCATGCATTGTGGAGTGCTGCATTAAAAAAAGGTCACTTTTTGACTGCGATATGGCCCCGTCAAAACAGAGGGGGTAATGTGTGTGTTAATGAATTCAATACAATCAATAAGGGGACTAGAGGACCTCAATTACAAGGAACAACTACAAGCACTAAATTTATTATTCTCCCTGGAGAAGAGATGTTTGAGAGAAGATATGATAGCGATATACAAATACCTCAATGGTGATCCCAGCGTAGGAAAAAAAAATACTATTCAGTCTCAGGGAATGTAAGAGGACACGTGCCCACACAATAAAGATTGAAGGAGAAGCGGTTTAACCTTAAGCTGCGCGGGGGGTTTTTCACTGTTCGGGCGATAAGGATGTGGAACGCTCTTCCACAATTGGTGGTGTCAGCTGGGAGGATTAATATTTTTAAAAGACTTTGATGTGCATCTTCGTGAACACAACATACAGGAATATGGGAAATGATTATCAACACTGACACACACACATACACCTACACAGGTTGAACTATTGTCTTCATTCAACCTTACCTACTATGGAATACACGACAGGCTTTTATCGTGGTCTGTGCTGCCACTGGGCAGCATCACCCCAAGTGTCCTAGTGACCATTGATGGGAAATCTAAAAAAATTTAAAGATTTCTCTGAACAGCATTGGTGGGGGTGGAGTTACCTTCTAACTGGGTAAACTAAGACAGTAGGCTGAATGGGCTGCCTAAAAACACCAAAAAAAAAATAAAAAATAGGGTATTATGCATTATAGTGCAATGCAATGCATGTCCATTGAAAAGGTGCACTGGGATTCCCCTAATATTGAATGGCATGGTAGCACCCCAAAACACATTTTCACAGCGCAAAAGTGTCAACCCAGGCTAAGAAAGGATTTGCACTCACATGAACCACTGGGGAATATTTTATTGAGCCCAGCGTGTTAAAAAGTGTTCCTAAACCCAGGACCTGCATTCACTATATCTGGTCTCCCATAGTACACGGAACATGGAAATGAAATTCTTTTAGTAAATATAAACTGCTAAATACCTTTTCTCATCAGCAGTATATAGAAGTCATGTGACTTCTATCAGAGTCCAACCAAGCACTGGTTAAAGCTTGTAGGAGGAATTTTCATTCTCCTCCGACTGTCCTATGAGGATGCATGACCCCGGATTTTCTGTCTGACCCTGTGCTGATCACATGCACCCTTCCAAAGAAAAACCTCTAGCAATACACACCAAACTGAGCATGTGCAGAGTGCCTCCAAGGCTCTGTTCTATGAGCAGACGGATTGGGGACAGTAAAAGGGGAGGATCAGAGAAGACAGGATCAAACCGCCTTTTTAAACAATGCAGAGGATTAACCCCTTAGGTTCCACAGTGAGTATAACAAGCATGCTTTACTGCATATACAGACTGATTTTACAGTTGTGCGTCTAGGAACACTTAAGGTAATAAGTTATAAGTAAGTTTAATAAACAAAGTAGCTAGGAGGGCAAATTTAACAATGTAAAAAAAAAAAAAAACCCCACAACACAGATCTTTTCAGTACTGCAGGGTCACCACACCGATCACAGACAGTGAAGTCATGAAGTTCTTGGTATGTGAGCACAGGATGTTTGTAGATAAATCGCACTTCCTGCAGGATCTGGGCAGCTGTTCTCATAGGAAGTGACTCTTATCTCTGAGCTCCTTCCATCACTGTTCCCATTATTCACTAATCCTCTAATACTCACAGAACAATATTCTACCTCCAGTTCTCAGAGTTTTATAACCAAGGAACCCTCCTATCTAATAACACAGGACTAAGCGTGAATCACTGCTGAGTACTGAGCAGATATAAAAAACTCAAAATTAAAGTGACACTAAACTCTGGTTAAAAATGTTCTACTCAAGTGTGTATTCTTAAAGTGTTTGTTACTCCAACATTAAACACTCCTGATATGCATCTGTTGTACCATGTACTTGTGTTAAAGTATCCCGTTCTCTTTGAATTGCTTCCTTTGTGTGAAATACCTGGTGATCCTGCCAGTTACCTGCTTTCCTATTTCAAACTGACCATACTAGGCAGGAAAGCACATCCATCCCCAGCATGGTCAGTTTTATGGCTGTGCTAGGAGAACAACCTGGCTGTCCTCCATGGGTCAGACTTCTGCTGAAATTCCCCCCTCCCTGCACAGTTATTCAATGGGAAGATCAGTTTCCTGCTGTTTCTCTGCTTCCAGCTGACATGCCCACCTGCGGTCTGCACCCTCCTTGTGTAGTTGAGAACAGAGATTATGTGATCACTTATAAAATAATAAAAAGTGGTTTTGTTTAATATAAACACAAAAAAATGTTTTGCCTTTCATTTCCATTTTAAATTGAATGGGTTGTTCTACAAGGTGAGGCTTCACATACTTAAACTCCAAAAAAAAACAAAAAAAAAACTTCTATTGCTCTCACCCTCCTCCAAATTCCTTTTTTTTGGAATGCCGTGATCCAACCTCCTGTTAGAGGGTGGCTACATTTCTTCTCCATGGTCCCACTGTATCTAGAACTGTAGCCACCCTCTCTTGCTAACTCCTGAGATGAACCAGGAACTATGCCCTATGGACTATTGAATGTGTAGTGTGCATAGAGCAGTGCACATGACCACAATGGACTACTCATTGCACACCGACAGAAAAGAGAGGGGGGGTGAGGTCTGGGAGCTCCAAGAAGACATTATAAGAAGAACACTTTAAGAATTGATTTAATGAAAAATAAATTACAGAACCATTAAGTAGTGGACATGTATGGATTATTTTTGGAGAATAAGGATATTGTTTATGGTCACAATTCCATGAATTCAGCAACTTTTCAACATCTGTTGCCTTACTAGGAGTTAAATACCAACAAGAATGGGCAATGAATAAGCACATGGTGTGAAACGCGTCTGCTATCCAGTCTCTTGTGTTCCTGTCTGATGTTGGACCTTTGATTTAAACAATA
Source organism: Pelophylax lessonae (assembly GCF_965119305.1). Taxonomy (NCBI): domain Eukaryota; kingdom Metazoa; phylum Chordata; class Amphibia; order Anura; family Ranidae; genus Pelophylax; species Pelophylax lessonae. Next base: position 95,241,768 of record NC_138774.1, read on the forward strand.
AACTCAAGTTTCCAAGTTTCTGGGACTGGAAGTGCCGCTTTTTTCCTCTACATGCATGGACTTCTCAGGTTGCGGACCTTGGTGAGCACCCAGTCTTGCAGGACTTCCATAGTTGCTTGGGATTTGCCCGGTCCCGCCGGTTGCCTTTGAGCAGTGATCTGTGTTTTCTTTGTTGCTCTTTTAAATACCAACAAGATGCATGCCACCTCAAAGACTTAACTTACATCTGACAGTACAGGTTTCGGTATACTCCTGCCATTCTTCTAGAACAGACCCTGATTTCCCATACAGCATCACTCTGCCTTCCCTTGGCTGTTCATTCACAGAAGCCATTGTAGTTTGATTCAGCTCTGTGACTGGGCAGGGTGGGCACAGCAGCTGCAGACCAGAAGGTTCAGAAGTAAAGGTATAGCTCTACTCCCAGCACTCAGTAAAAAGTAAAATGAAAGAGAGAAGTCCACAAGGTGGCATGTACCTAGTTAGACTTAAAGCAGAGTTCCACCTAAAAGTGAAACTTCCACGTTAAGACCTCCTCCCCAGCTCCTGTTTGTGAAACTGAGCTTCTGGAGAGACCAGTATGTGTTTCTGAACTGCAGCAAAAAAAGGTCTCCTGCCCTGCCAGGCGTAATTGGGCTGCGTGGAACAGCTGTGTAAAATGCAGGGCTGGATAGACAGAAATCCAAATCCTTTGGAAGGTGAAACTGCTCTTTAAAATGTCTCAAATGTGATAAAAAAAAAAAAAAAAAACTGTGCAGCTTTAAGGAGTTTGGTTTAAAATGTATTACCAGTATGCCACGAGTGGCATCCTCAAAGCCTGCCTGAAAACTCCTACTGTAAAGAGCAGCCCTGAAATGCCCAGGATATGGGACAATCAGTATATTGAACCCACAGAAGCAGCCACTCTTCCTGGTTTAAAACCTGCACATGCACAGTGCAATTTCCCTCCATTGTAGCAACATATTTCAGTCTTGGCTGGTATCCAGAGGGTTGAATTATCTGCTGACATCTTCCTCACATATAAACAGCAAAGTTGCAAAACGGTGCTTATTACAAAAGAACTATAGAGGCTGCCATTGCTGACCTCACCCCAAAATGGTTAAACTTATTTAATCCCCCTGGGGACCAAGTCCTATCCTGTACTGATTCATAGCCCCACTTTGGATTAAAAGCACCTCTTTTCTCCCGTTATTCCTGGCTGTAGCTTCCCTCAGTCTTATGGTGGCCATACACTATACAAAAAATATCTACAGAAATTTGGTCATCATTTGGACAGTTCGTTAGTTTTTCGGCCAGTTAATGGGCACAAATTGGTAATGGGATGTGACGTTTTTGAGCCAAAAAAAGGAAGGACAAGTTTGGAAAATTTCTGCCGAAGGAACGATAAACTGAAAAGGTTAATGTGTTTCTCGTCTAAACTGCCCTAGGCATAGGGTAAAAAAAAAAAATGAACAAAAACCAGATTCATTTATATCCATTGAACAATTTATTAGTCATTACATGATGGCACGATCGTCTGCCATCACGGTAGAGCGTTAATTTTTCTAAAAAGAGTATGAACAATTTTTCGAATAGTGTATAGCCAGCGTAAAGCCCAATTTATGGATGTTCCAGGCTCATCTCCAAGTGGACTGTTCTTTTACTCTCTAATGAACAATCAGCACTGCAGGGCTATATAATAAAACTTCCAGCTACTAGCAAATCAGTGCACAGGCAGCTCTGTCACACAGCCCCAACAGTACTGCCTCCTTATTCATAATTAAAAGATCACTGAGTGCCTAATAAGACTCAAGGTGGCAGGATGGGGAGTAGATCTAACTCTACTCAGATATTTGGGATAGAGCAATGGTCATAGGTGAACTGGGGGAAGTGAAACCTGGGTTATAGATTTGGTTCAGGAAGAAATAAATAATGTGGGGGCGGCCTGGCTGGACGCTAAACAAGATGGACACGTGATCTCCCTGCTCTCCACGGACTTGCTCTCACACTGCTCCAACGGGGGACATTTCAGCTCCCAAATGTACAAATCCCGCTACACTCGATCACAAAAACAAGGGGGCACTCCGGGACCGTCCATCTCTCCCACCCCGCCGATCCACAGCTACTTTGAGAAGCTCACCAGATTTCCACTGCAGGAGGCAAGCAATATGGCGCGCAATGCTCTTCTCTCTCCTGCTCCTCCTGAGGCCTCAGGATTGAGGCAGGCACCCACACCAGCCCTCAATGACAGCCTTCCAGGCAGGGCCACTTCTCGCAGCAAGCCCGGACCCTCCACACCAACTCTGGCTGCAGAACTACCGCTCTCCACATCCTCATCCAGCCACATGGAGCGGGACCCGCCATCTTGCCACACAGACACTGAGATGCCACAGATCTCCCCTCAGGTGGGCCCACCGGCCCCCCCCCTCATTTGCTAAGGGACACAGCATAGACTCCCCCTCTCTCCTGGGCACCCCACCAGTCTTCCAGCACTGGGGAACCTCCCCCACAGCCATACAGGCCGCTCTTGATCCCTGAAACGGCTGCAGACTACGCCCTCCGCATCTCAAACACAGGCCTTGGCCCCCAGCTCTCCGCGACCACAGAGAGCACCCCGCTCAGGGGAGCCAAATACTACTCGCCTTGCCATTACTACCCCTATGCCCCAATCTCAACAGGCTACAGACAAAAGGGCACCTTCTCCACGTCCTTTGATACTCGCACAATTGGAAGATCAGAGCGAACGGTACGAACCCTGGGACTCATCCTCAAAAATAACAGGCTCTACCCGCGCCATTACTAAAATTCCATTTATCCTCACTGCGGATGAGCTGGTTTCCTGGTGTGAACAACTTCATTCTTTGTTGAAGGTGTTGAACTCCGCGCTAAGGAATGTATAATGGGTATGTGAGTAGGCTACAGCCTCCCAGAAATATAGCCAGAGACTATATAAAAGTATGAAAATAAGGGTATGGGAATGGCGCTGTCTACTGGGAAAATATGTTGATATATTGACAGGAAAGGTGTATACATAAAATGCACAAAGATAAATAAATAAATATCAATATCCAAAGAATGCATAAAGATAAATATCATAATAAATTAAATAAGTTAAAATATGATGTGACAGTGAATTAAAGGTGCAAACCTATAAAATGTTTGGATGAATAAATAATAAGAATCAGTTGATAAAGTGACCAGGTGCATACAAAGAATATATAAAAATATAAATTAATCCAATAAAAAGGTGCAATGTGTTCAATAAAATGGCAAAATATTAAACAGATAAAGTGACCAGTGCAAATAAGTACTGAGATCAAAATTAAAGTTAATAAGTGTCAGCAAACAACTATGCTGCATATAACTGGTGTATCAAAAATAAAAAGAACTAAGTGACAAAGACTGGTGGTCCAATAAAGTGACAACGTGGTGTAATTAGTCCATATAAGTGACACATATAAGTGACACATTTCTTCATATAGAAGTACTGGAAACAACCCCGTGGTGGGTGGTAAGGTGAGGTGCTCGGTGACCCCCAAGGTAGGTAGCCCACTCACCGGAAATACCCATCCCACACAGGGGTAAAGAGTGGGTATATGGATATAGGAAATAATCCCTCTGATGGATCCTGTTCCTCTCCGGGGGTCCTGGGATAAGGGTATATCAGGAGTGCCCAGTAGGGCTCCGGAATGGTTCCTATTGGAATGCCCGGAGGATCTCTTGAGACAGGTAGAAGTCTGTATTGATGACGAAACGCGTCAGCGCGTGAGCACGCAGTCACCCCAGCAACCAGGTGCTGAGCAGCTGTGAGAGCTAATGGCTCCGAGATCTTCCTGGACGCTGACGAGCGAGGGACGGTGAGATCCCGGTGACCCAGCTGCCATCTGAGTTTGCCAGTTATACATCGTTTAATGTGCTTTTGTATATGTATTATGTGAGTGTATAGAGAAGGGGACAGGGGGGTTCTTTACCAATAACGTTTTTGGACTACTACCCTATGATCCCTCTCTTTTATATATGCTCCTTCCCATGTCTTGGCTGGATGTGCATGCGACCACTGGCTAAGGTGAATTTACATGTATGTAAGCCGGAGTCTGGAGTCACTGCTGGAGATCCTGAAAACCCCTGTGGCGGTTTGGCACGCATCCCTGGCTGAGATCTAACCCGAGTGGGGATTCATTTAAAGGCACAATATTAATACTAGCTGGTGAGTGAGCATTACCTAAGGGGGGTCACGTGGTGCGGTGAAGGCTTCTGGCTTCACTTCGTGGTATCTGGCCATCCCACCCCTGGATCTATTGTGGACTCACCTGTGTACAGGGCCAGTGCGAGACTATTCTGCACTCTAGGCAAGACCAGCTACTCGCCCCCCCCCCCCAATAAATAAATACTTCAAAATTCCCCTATTCTCGCAGCACACTCCATGCATTCCCCATACTCCCCCCTATACTTGCATCACTCGCAGTGCCCCCATCCAATGCAGAGTGACCAGTGCCCCCATCCAATGCAGAGTGACCAGTGCCCCCATCCAACGGAGGCAGCCCAAGTGGGATCTATGGCGCCCCCCTGTTCCAGTTCACGGTGCACCGTGGACGTCTGGTCACCCTAGGGTGGCAGCCAGGCTAGTAGGGAAACAAGCTGCCGTAGCTGCACCCCCTAAGCAGCAGTGCGCCCTAGGCGACTGCCTAGTTCGCCTAGTGGGAGCACCGGCCCTGCCCGTGTACATTCCTTTGTGGGGTTACACTAACATTTCAGCGCTGCTTATGTGTTGGACTCTTCTTTCTCTGATTGATACAGGAGGAGTTATGCACATTTGTTTTTTTGATTATCTATTTATGAGGCAGCAGCTATATCATATAATTATATTATCAGTTGGTGATTTATGATTATTTGAATATAATTTTAATATCCATTTCCTAAGCGCAGGGTGATTGAGATATATTTGGGCAACACTTGGTCTCAGTCTTGTTTTAATCTTTTATATAGTATATGAGTTTCAGTTTTTGAATTGAATTACTGATATAAATAGCTTTTTGATGATATTCTAATTTTATGAGATGCACCTGTACTTTATGAACATGCTGATGCCATAATTGTATAGAATATCAGTATTATACAAAGTGAACACTATCATTTCTTTTGAGTATTTGGGATTGGAACCCTAAACTGAACTTTATGCATGTTCTGTTGCACTGGATATCTACGGATATGTAAGGAATGTATGAAAAGTAAGAAATGTACTGTTCAGCAGTCACACTGATTATCATTGTTATGTGTATGGAAAATTAAAAAAAAAAAAGGGAGGAGATCACTTGTACTTGATATTCTACCAATTTGAATGAACAGACAGCGTTGAATGGTCATTCAAAATAGTAAATGATCATCACTGCGGAGCTGTGCATCTATCAGCGGCTGCTTACAAACATACACAGTCCTGCAGATAGACACACAGCCCCAAGCAATGAATGATCAATTGTGAATGGCAGTATTGGTCTCCATAGCGCCCCCTGCTACCAGAGACCAGCGCTGACACAATTTCCTCTCCTTGCAAGCAGCGTGGTCGCAAAGTGGCGGGTAAACTATCAGACAACACAACTTAGCTAGCGCAGGATGGATCCTAACATGCACATGGCCCCATGGAGGGGGTAAATAAAAAAGTTTCCAAATATTGGTGAAGTTTCTGCGGTAAATCTATTCCCCAGCTGTCATGCTGTTGCTTTGGCTTTCTGAGGAACATGTATATAAATAAGGAATTCGATCATTCTGACCCTTATATACAACGTCCCTGGTATGGTTAAAAAATATCCATACCAGATACAGCCAGGAAGCTAGCATTTCCAAAAAAAAAAAAAAAAAAAAAAAAAAAAAAAGGTCAGCAGCCAGGACCATTTTTTATTATGACAGGTTCCATTTACCAGTACCCTAAACATAGTATTGCATTTTTTTAAACTCTATAGGGGGAAAAAAAAAAAAAAACAAAATGCACATGCTTCACCCTCTATAGAGGATTCCTGTTTACGTACACCCAAAGTGGCCATTTTGAAGCCAATTTTTCTAAGCACAAAGCAAGTGACATCACCGAGTCGGCCAGTATGTGAAGTCCTGATGACTCACAAGTCTTCCGCTCACTATAGTCACAGCTAAATCTCTGATTGCGGTCCCCTTCCTTCCTTTACTCTCTGCTCCATGTTTCCTCATTGTCCTTCTGAAATGGCGCGTTTGACCCCAGGACAATGAAAGGCAAGATGAAGGGCATTACAGGAAAAAAAAAAAAAAAGCACTTACATACAAGGTCCATACCGCTACATATAGGAACCCCATGAACTACATCTGCCCCACAAAGCCCCTATCGATTTCAACATCTATCAGTATTATCTGTGTATTCGCCATGCTTCACGATGCCTATAACACCACTGCATATGCACACACATTTTAAATATTTTCAAGGGAATCCCAGCAGCTGTACATGTATGTATGTATGTATATATATATATATATATATATATATATATATATATATATATATATCCTTTAGTATTAGGACTGCATACAGTGATGGAATACCAAACATACTGAAAAAAAAAAACATTTCTTGGGGTACACTGTACTACACACGTGCGCAATGAAAAGGGGTTAGCATTGTATAATGGCTGATTATACATTAAGCTACAGAGTGCAATCAGGAATATCAAATATCTCATTTCCGTTACAAATATGGGGCATTAGTGGTTCTTTTAAATAAAAGTAGACTCTGGTCTGGTTTACAGGCCCTTGGAGCTTTTTTTATGCCTCCAGCCATGTATATTATGTTTCAGGAAATGCACTTGTCAAAATACTAAGGGAAAAGGTAGAGGGAGTAAACCCAACCAGATGGGAATAGCAAACTTTACTCTACAATGGTCAGACAGATCTCATCAATGCGGCAGACATACACTGACAACATGACCTGCCCTTTATAAAAAGTCAACTTTCCCAGCCTCTGTCATCATTCCCCATCTACCATCCCCCTTCCCCCTTCCCCACCCACCTAAACCTGTTCCTCTACCGAAGGGCCGATGTAATGATTATCCAGGGGTGTTCCATGCTGCATGCAGCTTACAAATAAAATACTTTCTGCAGGTTTCTGAAACTCAATTTAATGTTAAAAACCACAAGAAAAATCAGCTATTTGCATGTCGCTTTGCATTTTCTATACATCTGTCAAAAAACAGAACATTTCACTGCGGACTGAAGCCTAGGAGACCTAAAAGGAAGAAAAGTTCTGTTGCTATTTTTTAAATTTTTTTTATGATATTAAAAGAACAGGGACACTTTAAATCAATACTGGGGTTTGGTAAAGTATAATCACCCAATGGCTTTAATATTTGTCTGCTTGGCAAACTAAGGGCTCATTCACACCACATGCAGGGGGATGCCTTTTTGAATGCATTTTCACTACATAGAAATTTCAAAATCCAGGTTATCCTTTGGGCAGAGTTTACACCAATGTTCTCCAAACTGTGGCCCGTGGGCTAAATGCAGTTCTTTGCTTGCCTTTACTTGGCCCTCAGGTCACCCATTCCTCCACGCCAACACCAGCAACGGGGCACCATTCCTCCCCACTGACACCAGCAAAGGGGTCACCCATTCCTCGTAGGCTAAATGCAGTTCTTTGCTTGCCTTTACTTGGCCCTCGGGTCACCCATTCCTCCCCGCCGACACCAGCAACGGGGGCACCCATTCCTCCCCGCCGACACCAGCAACGGGGGCACCATTCCTCCCCGCCGACACCAGCAACGGGGGCACCATTCCTCCCCGCCGACACCAGCAACGGGGGCACCATTCCTCCCCGCCGACACCAGCAACGGGGGCACCATTCCTCCCCGCCGACACCAGCAACGGGGGCACCATTCCTCCCCGCCGACACCAGCAACGGGGGCACCATTCCTCCCCGCCGACACCAGCAACCAGGCACCATTCCTCCCCGCCGACACCAGCAACGGGGGCACCATTCCTCCCCGCCGACACCAGCAACGGGGGCACCATTCCTCCCCGCCGACACCAGCAACGGGGCACCATTTCACCCCGCTGACACCAGCAACGGGGCACCATTCCTCCTTCTACTGACTACAGGCACTATGTAACTTTCTTACTTCTATTTGCCACTCCGGCCCCCTTAAAGTCTGAAGGACAGTAAAACGCACCTTTATTTAGACAGTTTGGATACCTGTGGTTAACACAATTACAATGCAGTAAAAAGGAGTACAGCAAGCTGCATTGTTTTCACACCACAAATGCATGTAAACGCACAAAAAAATCCAACACATAAAAGCCCAAAAGGAGAAAGATGTGATCTCAAAGAAAATGCAAGAACATGTACACCCATGTCAAATGTACATTCAAAAACGCACAGTTTCAGGTGTGAATGGCCCCTAAATGTCTGCGGTCCCAGCTCCGGCCAGTCTCTTAGCCAATTATGAGGAGCCTTCCTTCCTTTATAGATTGCACAGAAAGCAGAAGAAACATTGGGAAATCTTTTACACATTGCTCACGTAAAATTATAATCATTTAAATGTCATTTTAAAAGTAATTTGCATTTTTTTAAATCTGCAGCTTTCATTAAAATCACTGATCACCTTGCCAGAAAAGTCCTTGCACTGGGACTTCCTGCTCTAGTCCTTATGCATTTGAACATGTAACGGCTCCTGTTTGCTGAGGTGTAAAATCCCCAGAGCTTTCTGGCACCAGGGAGCCACACGTGCTGTGTACAGCTGCCAAAGCAAGAGACTGCCTGTACCCATCTCTGCTCAGGTAAACGCCGATGTTCACCCAAGCATGTGTGTGCAGCGCATTTCCCCAAACACGAAAATGGCAGATTTGAGAAGTGCCAGACTCGCACACATGGCTAAAGGTTGATGCAGAAGCCATCACGCTTACCCAAGCATAGCTGCTATTCATCTGCATTGCCAGCTGTATGCGGCTCCCTGCGCCCCAGAAGGAACCAGGGATTTTAGGTCTTAGCACATAGGAGGTGCTAAGCATCCATGTGTATGAGACTATAAGGTGACAACGATCTGTTCCGTCTCTCAGCTGTTAGGTAGGCCATACACAGTTCAGCAGGAACAGCCGAAATTCAAACCGTGTATGGGCAGGCTGAATGTACCAAGTTGATCAATCCACTTGGGTATTACCAGCATGCCGAGTTTTACCTTCAATGACCGATAGCGGCTGCTATAGCTGCTAGCAATAATCACTGTCTTCTCCCAGTGGGGACAGCATCCAACACGGTCTGTGTTGGTGGAGGAATCAAGTGAATTGGTTTCAGAAATTAGCTTCGTGTATGGTCAGCCTTACACTGCAAGTGGCTGTCTCGACACACTTTTTTCCCCCGGTATGGTCCACAGTTGTCACCATCATAGGCGTGCGCAGGGGGGTGTGCCTGGGCACACCCTAATCACTCTGTGCTGTGCCCATTCCCCCTACTGCTTGGGCCCCCCATGTTGTGCCCCTCCACCGCAGTGCTGCTGGCTTCCCTCCTTCCCCCCCCCCCCCCGGCTGCTGCTGATGTTTCAAGATGGAGAGTGGGGGAAAGGGCTAATCAATATGTCATAAACAGGAAGCCGCTCAGCACAAAGCACTTCCCATTCATTCACTCTCCAGTGCAGCAGAGAAAGGCGTGTGTGTCTGAGCTTTGGGGTGCACACCCTAATGCAATAGGCTGCACACATTTGTTCACCATCATGAAACCCACCAGCAGAAATGCCATGCAGCCATTGCTGGAGTGAATGTAGATAGGAAGAGGCTGCAGCCAATCAGGAGCAATGGAGCAAAATTTCTGAAGGGACAAGCTCCAAAATGTTCCTCATACGGGAACAGAAAGAATGATATTCGTTTAATGTGGACCAATTTTGAGAAAAATCAGAAAAGAAAGACTGCGCATGATCAAAAAAAAAAAAAAAGCCAGTCGTATGAAAACTTTCGTTCATCGGTTCTGATTTGCTGTAAATCAACGAGGAAATTCTGACAATCGTTCGCACAATTTTCTTACATTGTGTACCCCACATTAAGGTCATTGCATGCAGTTGCTGGTGCCGCCATGCAGTTGAATGGGTCACATTCAGTGGGCAGTACTGCCCAATAAATACGACAGTGGGGCTCCAATTTTTTTTTTTTTTTTTTTTTTTTTTTTTTTTTTTACGTACCGCAATGCAAAGTGGCTTGGTATATGTAATCCCGTTCTGCTGTCTTTGCAGCATAGAGGGGAACGGTTAGGGGCTGTAAAAACTCAGCTAACCTAAAAATGTATACCGGTCCCCAAACACAAGTGTAGATGAACCTTAATAGTGTGATAGGGTGGCGGCACAGTGGTGTAGTGGTTAGCACTTTCACCTAGCAGCAAGAGGGTCGCTGGTTCCAATCCCAACCATGACACTACCTGCCTGGAGTTTGCATGTTCTCCCTGTGCCTGCGTGGGTTTCCTCCGGGTACTCCGGTTTCCTCCCACACTCCAAAAGACATGCTGGTAGGTGAATTGGATCCTCTATTAAAAAAAAAAAAAAATGGCCCTACTGTGTGTGAATGTGAGTTAGGGACCTTAGATTGTAAGCTCCTTGATGGCAGGGACTGATGTGAATGTATAATGTATATGTAAAGTGCTGCGTAAATTGACAGCGTTATATAAGAACCTGAAATAAATAAATAAATAGGGTGCCAACCAAAATAAATGGCAATGTGTTGAAAATAGATGTGTGGGAGACAGGACTATGTTTTAGCCCCCATTCACACTGGGGTGACGCTACTTCGCACCGCGACCTCCGAGGTCGCGGTGCGAGCAGCGCGCCGCGACCTCGGAGCGGCCGCCACGGACTTCGTAACATTGAAGTCTATGGCGGTCGCCTCCTGGTCGCCCCAAAGAAGCTCCGGACCCTTTTTCTGAGTCGGAGCGACTTGTGTCGCTCCTATCAGAACGGGTCCGCAGCTTCCCTATGGGAGGCGACCTGCGGCGACCTGTGAGGCGACCAGGTCGCCTCACAGGTCGCCCCAGTGTGAACGGGGGCTTAGCACCACATCCCTTGAATGTTCTAGCACAAAATATTTTGTACTATAAAATGCACCAATGTGACTTTATATACACATAAACAATAATAAAATATTAATAAATCAGACCGAAGGCTGCAACATGGATGGGAGTACAAGTCTCCTTTAACATGGTTAGTATTAATATTGTGAGGACAGGACTTCCCCATTTCTTGTCGGACACGTGTCAAAACACATGTATAGTTTATACATAGTGTTACAGCAGGGGAAAATAATAAAATATATTTTGACAGCAGAATAATAATAATAATAATAATAATAATAATAAGGTACCAAAATGCGGCGCAATTTTTTATTTATTTATTTTTTAATAAAATGTAATATTATCCTCCATTGTTTTTATATAGCCTTTGCTAAAATATAAAAAAAAAAAAAAAAAATTAGGGCTGACTTGTGGGGTAGGGACCATGCTCTGCCATGGCATTGATGTAGTGGGGGGGGGGGGGGGGTCACCCTCGCTCAAAATGCAGGGATCCCAGGACTAGTAGCTTCTAATTTTATCCCAATAGGTGAGGCATTAAAACTGCATTACCTGGAGATTCTAGGGCAGAGAGCCAATCAGCTTAATGAGAGCAGATCCCACCACCTATGGGTGCGAGCTAGGTCACAATCTAATTAAAGGAAACCTGTACTGACCACCTTCTGAAAATGCTACCTGCCTGGCATTCTCAGGGGTTCAGTAATTCAGAACCCCAGGATTGATATAAGAGCCTGGCACTGACAAATTTCAAAATGAGAGAATAGCAATGGCAGCCTCATCTCAGAGCAGGTTTCATTGATGAATGATCCAAGCGTACGGCAGTGACACCAGAGAGTCACAAGCATAGACATATTTTGCAGGTGTCACCCAGATGACAGATCTCATTATCTATGTAGCTTGACAACAAGCGGTGTTTCACCTATAAAGAATCTGAGCTTTGCCAGGAGTTCGGAAGTCTCTTTCTTATTTTGCCTTAGGCATTGTATTCAATGCACCCTGAATTGTTGTAGTAACTAAAACTCACAGGCTGTCCTTGAAAGACTCCCATCATATCACTCCGAGCTCCTAGTACTGATCTGCCAAGCAGAAAACTAAAGCCGGTCATACACTGAGCAAATTTAGGCCAATTCCTGATGAACAGCCAATATGCTCTCAGTGATCGGATCTGCTGCTCCATTCAACAAAAGCTGGTCTTTTGAACAGCAGCTTCGTCCAATGAGATGCAGACACAGATTGGGTATTCTGACAGCAGTTGAAGGTGGCTGTCAGGATACAATAGCCAGGCAGGGTGCTTCGTCCATCCATGTAGTTTAGAATGGATAGAGGAGTTTGTTAGATTTGCTTCAGTCAGAATGAAAGTAATCTAACAATGTATGGGCAGCTCATGGGCTTGTCTCCGCCGCTGTTACATATTCAATGTTTGCAAATGCTGTGAAAAACACACCTGGGGCTTTTTTTTTTTTTTTTTTACGCGTTTGTGATTTTATTTAACATCTGTGACCGCCCTTGGGTTGGGAAGGTGGAAGTTTGCCCTATGTAAGGCCTTGTTCACACTGGTGTACCATACCCTGTCTGTCCGCGTTTAGGGCCGTGCACCCGCACAGATGTCAGACTGGGAGCAGCGGCTGTGTCCCTGCAGCATCCCAACTGATCTGAATGGGAGTGCCTGGGCATCCCTGCGTGAGCAAACATGGCCCACACACGTGTCCATGTGAATGAGCCAGATTCACACTTTCACGTCGCATGTGATTCGCACAGAAATCGCACCACATTCCTGTGCAAATCACAAGCGTTTCTGTGCGGTGCGATTACAGCCCATCATTTTGTATGGCTCAAAATCGCACTGCATCCACAAGAACAAGGTCCAGGCACCTTTTTTTATACCAGACTGGAACCGGATCTCATGAGTGTTCATACCCATGAGATCCGATTCAGGGAAATGCACTGAAATCTGCGACCGGCTTTTGGGGTGTGGTTAACTTTTAACTGACACCTGCAGCAGATTGCATGAAGACCATGCGATTGCAGCGATTCCTGTGCATTTCACGCAGGGGCAGCTTTCCCCCCCGTCGGTAGAACACAGTGATTATTACCTATAACAGCCACTAGGGGTAATCGCATTTAAAATTCAGTAGGCTGCATGTACGCAAGTCGATCGATTCATCAACTTGGGTACTTCAGCCTGCCCAAGCATGGGTCGAATCGCTGCAGGAACCAGCTGAGATTCGAACCATCTATGGTCGCCTTAAGGCTGACTATAAACTATACAATCTCATAGTACAATGTACAATCTTCATTAGATCACCCAACAACTATGAAGTACAAGGGCCTTATATGACCCTAATTACATGGATTGTTTTGGTTTGTCCTCATATTACATAGGCTTGATAAATCTAACTGAACAGAGATTGTGCAATCAGATTGTATAGTGAATGGCCAGCTTACATGATCATTTAAATTGGATACAAATTTCAAAAAGTTATTGATGGCGCTATATAAATCCTGGATAATAAGAATAGTTACGCTGCCCATTGATCTGACTGCTGTGGTCACATGACTGTTACCCATCACCCAACCTGACAAATCTCTCCCCAAATGGAGGATACTGAGAAGGATCTGTTATACACTCCACCAATCCTGAGCCTTCACAAAAAGGAAGATCCCATCCACTCCACCAATCCTGAGCCTTCACAAAAAGGAAGATCCCATCCACTCCACCAATCCTGAGCCTTCACAAAAGGAAGATCCCATCCACTCCACCAATCCTGAGCCTTCACAAAAAGGAAGATCCCATCCACTCCACCAATCCTGAGCCTTCACAAAAAGGAAGATCCCATCCACTCCACCAATCCTGAGCCTTCACAAAAAGGAAGATCCCATCCACTCCACCAATCCTGAGCCTTCACAAAAAGGAAGATCCCATCCACTCCACCAATCCTGAGCCTTCACAAAAAGGAAGATCCCATCCACTCCACCAATCCTGAGCCTTCACAAAAAGGAAGATCCCATCCACTCCACCAATCCTGAGCCTTCACAAAAAGGAAGATCCCATCCACTCCACCAATCCTGAGCCTTCACAAAAAGGAAGATCCCATCCACTCCACCAATCCTGAGCCTTCACAAAAAGGAAGATCCCATCCACTCCACCAATCCTGAGCCTTCACAAAAAGGAAGATCCCATCCACTCCACCAATCCTGAGCCTTCACAAAAAGGAAGATCCCATCCACTCCACCAATCCTGAGCCTTCACAAAAAGGAAGATCCCATCCACTCCACCAATCCTGAGCCTTCACAAAAAGGAAGATCCCATCCACTCCACCAATCCTGAGCCTTCACAAAAAGGAAGATCCCATCCACTCCACCAATCCTGAACCTTCAGAAAGGAAGATCCAGGTGTCTGATGGATACAAATAGAAATATTTAGAAACTTTTGTAACACAAACAAAATACAAATCTTTTTTTGTTACAGAAGTTTAAAAACAAATCTTCATGTTTGGACACATGACTGATCAGAAGCACTGAGACCCCAATCCAAAACACTATCATCACCAGGGATCAGATTTCTGGAAATCAAGTCCAGGGATCCAGTCCTGCTGAGATCTGAGTGGATATAATAGAAGGATGGGGAATCCACCTGTTGCTCAAACATTACTGATCACACAAGTCATCGGTAACAATGTAACATGCTGTGCTGTGTACAGGATACAATGTAACAAGTGTTGTATACAGGATACAATGTAACAAGTTGTGCTGTATACAGGATACAATGTAACAAGTGTTGTATACAGGATACAATGTAACAAGTTGTGCTGTATGTAACATGCTATTTACCTTGACGAAGAGCTCCACCTGAGGCTGGTCGGGGTCGTTGAGCTCCATGCCTGCTCTGGGATGGTTCCTCGGCAGGGACAGAGAAGTAGTTCGGAGGGAGTGCGGGGAGCGCTGTGATCAGTCTCTGGGCTGGGATTGGATGGTTCCTAGGAGCGGAGACCCGGGGAGCGCTGTGATCAGTCTCTGGGTGGGGTGGGAAGTGACTATAGGAGAGGAGTGACCACCGCAGGCAGCGGGGCAGCACGATGGTTGGAGAGCGCCGATTGGAGGACTCAGAGAGGTGGGGGCGTGTCCAGGACGTAGAGTGACAGCTCAGGTTGAGGAGTGGAGAGGTGGTGTAGGTGGGGAAGGTTGGGGTGGGGGGTGCCTGCAGGCACTGAGTGGTACAAGGGGGGAGGGAGGGGGCACAGACCTGCTGGTCACTTCTCTGGAATTTTTATATAATTTTATACAAACAGAAGGCTCACCGCAATTATAATCCACACCCCTGAAAACATGTCAGCTGCTCCATGTTATTGTGTTCAGCTTCTGTGTCTCAATCAGTTCTACTAAGTGACACAGAGACTGACACTCTATAGGAGGGGTCCCCAAACTTGCTACATAAAAGGGACCGCTCACTGTCCTTAGAGGGGCAGACTGCGGCCAATGTGGTCAGGGGAGGAAGAAACAATACCCCATAGTTGGTGTCACTGGCAGGAATTACACTCCACCAATGGGGTCAGCTGGAGGAAATGTGTCCATCAGTGTCAGTACCGATTACACTGCATGGTGTGTGTCAGTGGAAATTATACTGCCCCATCACTGGTGTCATTAGAATGAATAACATTCAATCACTGGTGTCAGTGGAAGGAATAGCATGCCATCACTGGTATCAGTGGAAGGAATAGCATCCCATAACTGGTGTCAGTGGAAGGAATAACATCCTATCACTGGTGTCAGTGGAAGTAATAGCATGCCATCACTGGTGTCAGTGGAAGGAATAGCATCCCATCACTGTTATCAGTGGAAGGAATAGCATCCCATAACTGGTGTCAGTGGAAGTAATAGCATGCCATCACTGGTGTCAGTGGAAGGAATAGCATCCTATCACTGGTGTCAGTGGAAGGAATAGCATGCCATCACTGGTGTCAGTGGAAGGAATAGCATGCAATCACTGGTGTCAGTGGAAGGAATAGCATCCCATAACTGGTGTCAGTGGAAGTAATAGCATGCCATCACTGGTGTCAGTGGAAGGAATAGCATCCTATCACTGGTGTCAGTGGAAGGAATAGCATGCCATCACTGGTGTCAGTGGAAGGAATAGCATCCCATAACTGGTGTCAGTGGAAGGAATAGCATGCAATCACTGGTGTCAGTGGAAGGAATAGCATGCAATCACTGGTGTCAGTGGAAGGAATAGCATTCAATTACTGGTGTCAGTGGAAGGAATAGCATGCAATCACTGGTGTCAGTGGAAGGAATAGCATGCAATCACTGGTGTCAGTGGAAGGAATAGCATGCAATCACTGGTGTCAGTGGAAGGAATAGCATTCCATTACAGGTGTCAGTGGAAGAAACAGCATGCAATCACTGGTGTCAGTGGAAGGAATAGCATCCCATAACTGGTGCCAGTGGAAGGAATAGCATGCCATCACTGGTGTCAGTGGAAGGAATAGCATCCCATCACTGGTGTCAGTGGAAGGAATAGCATGCCATCACTGTTATCAGTGGAAGGAATAGCATCCCATAACTGGTGTCAGTGGAAGGAATAGCATGCCGTCACTGGTGTCAGTGGAAGGAATAGCATCCCATAACTGGTGTCAGTGGAAGGAATAGCATGCCGTCACTGGTGTCAGTGGAAGGAATAGCATCCCATAACTGGTGTCAGTGGAAGGAATAGCATGCAATCACTGGTGTCAGTGGAAGGAATAGCATGCCATCACTGGTGTCAGTGGAAGGAATAGCATCCCATAACTGGTGTCAGTGGAAGGAATAGCATGCAATCACTGGTGTCAGTGGAAGGAATAGCATGCAATCACTGGTGTCAGTGGAAGGAATAGCATTCCATCACTGGTGTCAGTGGAAGGAATAGCATGCAATCACTGGTGTCAGTGAAAGGAATAGCATGCAATCACTGGTGTCAGTGGAAGGAATAGCATTCAATTACTGGTGTCAGTGGAAGGAATAGCATGCAATCACTGGTGTCAGTGGAAGAAACAGCATCCCATTATTGGTGTAGTCAGAGGAACAGCATCCCATTATTGGTGTCAGTGAGATGAACAGTATCCCATTATTGGTGTCAGTCAGAGGAACAGTATCCTATTATTGGTGTCAGTCAGAGGAACAGTATCCTATTGGTTTCAGTGAAAGGAATATAATCCCATCGTTGGTGTCAGTGTAAGAAATAGCATCCCATTGTTGGTGTCAGTGGAATTGTGCTCCATCAACAATGTCATTTGGAGGAATAGTGCCCATCGTTGGTACCAGTGTGAAGGATTACGCTTTATTATTTGTGGCAGTGGAAAGGATAGTGCCTAATCATTGGTGTTGGTGTAAGCAATCGTGTCGTTAGGATGAATTGTACCCCAAGAGCCACAATAAGGCAAGCAAAAAGGCTGCAAGTAGCCCACAGGCCACATTTTGGGGACCACTTCTCTGAAAGTTTGTGTAGAGGATTGTCGTTGGCAAACCCTGAATTATGTGTTTAAATGCAGGGCCACTAAAAGGATTTGTTTGAACACAAAATGCAGCAAAAATGTTGTGTTTGACCTGCTTTGCTAGCAGCATAAATGCATCTCAAAAGGACCTGCTGCATCCAAAGAAGTGCAACACAAAGCACTGTGTCCTTCACAGACCTGCAAAATAAACAGGAATCTGCTGACTCATACAGATGCATCTTATAAAATTAGAATATCATCAAAAAATTAATTTATTTCAGTAATTTAATTCAAAAGTGAAACTCATACAGTGCATCTGGAAAGTATTCACAGCGCTTCACTTTTTCCACTTTTTGTTATGTTACAGCCCTATTCCAAAATGGATTAAATTAATTTTCCTCAAAATTCTTCAAGCAATACTTCATAATGACAATGTGAAAGACGTTTTTTGAAATCTTTGCAAATTTGTTTAAAATAAAAAAATGACATGTACATAAATATTCACAGCCTTTGTCATGACACCCAAAATTGAGGTCGGGTGCTTCCTGTTTCCACTAATCATCCTTGAGATGTTTGATTGGAGTCCACCTGTGGTAAATTCACTGGATTGGACATGATTTGGAAAGGCACACACCTGTCTATATAAGATTAGCAGAGCATGTCAGAGCACAAACCAAGCCATGAAGTCCAAGGAATTGTCTGTAGACCTCCGAGACAGGATTATATGGAGGTACAGATCTGGGGAGGGTACAGAAAAATTTCTGCAGCATTGAAGGTCCCAATGAGGACAGTGACCTCCATCATCCGTACATGGAAGAAGTTTGGAAGCACCAGGTCTCTTCCTAGAGCGGGCCGCACGGCCAAACTGAGTGATCGGGGCAGAAGGGCCTTAGTCAGGGAGGTGACCAAGAACCCGATGGTCACTCTGAAAGAGCTTCAGCCAGGGCTGACTCTAGCGGGAACTTTGAGAAGGGCGGCAAATTAACGCCCAAGATTTTTTTTCCAGCAGTTTTGTGTGTCATACAGAGACGGGCACTCCGCTGCCTTGTAAAAAGGCCGCCCTGCTGCACTCAACATGCATACTCATAGTAGCCGGGTGCGAGGGTGCTTGCACACAGTCTAACACCAGCTGTTAAACACCCTAGCCTGTCTATATACTACCCTAGCCTGTCTATAAATACTACCCTAGCCTGTCAATATACTGCCCTAGCCTGTCCATATACTACCCTAGCCTGTCAATATATTACCCTACCCTTTCCATATACTACCATAGTCTGTCTAAATACTACCCTAGCCTGCCCCTAAACTACCCTAGCCTGCCCCTACACTACCCTACCTGTCCATATACTACCATAGCCTGTCTAAATACTACCCTAGCCTACCCCTATACTACCCTAGCCTGCCCCTATGCTATTCTAGCCTGTCTATATACTACCCTAGCCTGCCCCTATACTACCCTAACCTGCCCCCAATACTGCCCTAGCCCTAGCCTGCCCCTATACTACCCTAGCCTGCTCATATACTACCCTAGCCTGTCTATATACTACCCTAGCCTGCCCATATACTACCTTAGCCTGTTGATACACTACTCTAGCCTGTCCATAAACTACCCCAGCCTGTTTATATACTACCCTAGCCTGTCCATATACTACCATAGCCAGTCTAAATACTACCCTAGCATGCCCCTACACTACCCTAGCCTGCCCCTATGCTATTCTAGCCTGTCTATATACTACCCTAGCCTGCCCCTATACTACCCTAGCCTACCCCTATACTGCCCTAGCCTGCCCCTATACTGCCCTAGCCTGCCCCTATACTACCCTAGCCTGCCCATATACTACCCTAGCCTGTCCATATACTACCCTAGCCTGTCCATATACTACCCTAGCCTGTCTATATACTACCCTAGCATGTCTATATACTACCCTAGCCTATCCATATATTACCATAGCCTGTCCATATACTACCATAGTCTGTCCATATACTACCCTAGCCTGTCCATATACTACCATAGCCTGTTTAAATACTACCCTAGCCTGCCCCTAAACGACCCTAGCTTGCCCCTATGCTATTCTAGCCTGTCTATATACTACCCTAGCCTGCCCATATACAACCCTAGCCTGCCCCTTTTCTGCCCTAGCCTGTCCATACACTGCCGTATCCCAATGGGATATCATCCATGGGAGCAACCTCTTCACTGCACATGGGCCCTGAAGGGTGGGGGGCCCACTGTGCTGATACACACTGCATCCATGGATGCCCTAGGACGCCAAGATGGGGGAGTTGTAACATGGTGGTTTGTCATATCATTTTTCATATAGACAGGGTGCTGTTGCATGTAAATTTGACTTCCTGATAAATTTAATTTTAGTTTTATTTATCATGATATAAAATATTGGATGTGGGGGCCTTTTGGTGAGTATGAGTTTTTTTTTTATGGGGGGGGGGGGGGGCAGCATTTAATTCTTGGACCCAGGGAGCATAATGTATTTTGGCTTGCCTTGGCCCCAGCATTTCTCTGTGGAGAGAGGAGAACCTTCTAGAATAACAACCATCTCTTCAGCACTCCACCAATCAGGCCTGTATGGTAGAGTGGCTGGACAGAAGCCACTCCTCAGTAAAAGGCACATAACAGCCTGCCTGGAGCACCTGAAGGACTCTCAGACCATGAGAAACAAAATTCTCTGGTCCTATGACACTAAGATTGAACTCTTTGGCCTGAATGGAAAGCGTCATGTGTGGAGGAAACCAGGCACCAGTCATCACTTGGCCAATACCATGCCTACAGTGAAGCACGGTGGTGGCAGCATCATGCTGTGGGGATGTTTTTCAGCAGCAGGAACTGGGAGACTAGTCAGAGGGAAAGATGAATGCAGCAATGTACAGAGACATCCTTGATGAAAACCTGGACCTCAGACTGGGGTGAAGGTTCATCTTCCAACAGGACAATGACCCTAAGCACGCAGCCAAGAAAACAAAGGAGTGGCTATGGGACAACTCTGTGAATGTACTTGAGTGGCCCTGCCAGAGCCCCTGACTTTAACCCAACTGAACATCTCTGGGGAGATCTGAAAATGGTTGTGTGCTGACCAGGGCTGCTGTTAGAAATTGTGGGGCCCCATACAGACTACCTGTCAGGGCCCCCCAAGAAAATATTAAAGATATATTTAGCTTAAGTTACAACAAAATCACTATTAACAGACACAAATACAATGTAACTCACATAATTCCTGCTAAATCTAAAAGAAAAAACGATGTTAATAAATAAAAATTAAGATGAGATGGAAAAAATATATAGGCTGGGCAGTTGGAGCTCTGGGATCAGAGAGACAGAGGGAGAGAAACAAAGTTACAGATAAACTCGGGAGCAGAGCTAACATTAGAGCCAGTGCTGGGAGGGGGGCCCACATAGGGAGGGGGATTAGTGGGGGACAACTGTCTTTCTCAACAGATAAAAGCTGATAGCAGGGAGAGGGACAGAGATCAGATTCAGGTGCTGGAAGAAGATTTCTGTATTTGTTGTCCATCACTAATCCCCCTCTCTGTGTGGGCCCCCCTGTGTGCTCGGGCCCCCTACAAGAGGGCTGGTGGTCCCCCCCTATCAGCGGCCCTGGTGCCGACGCTCCCCATCCAACCTGATGGAGCTTGAGAGGTCCTGCAAAGAAGAATAGAAGAAACTCCCCAAAATAGGTGTGCCAAGCTTGTAGCATCATACTCAAAAAGACTTGAGGCAGCAGTTGGTGCCAAAGGCGCTTCAACAAAGTATTAGGCAAAGGCTGTGAATACTTATGTACATGGGATTTCTTTCCTTTTATATTTGTAATAAATTTGCAAAGATTTCAAACAAACTTCTTTAACGCTGTTATTATGGGGTATTGTTTGTAGAATTTTAAGGAAAATAAAGTATTTGATCCATTTTGGAATAGGGCTGTAACATAACAAAACGTGGAAAATGTGAAGTGCTGTGAATACTTTCTGGATGCTCCATATTTTCAGTGAAAAAAAAAAACATGTCACCAAACCATCAGTAGCAGATCCTTTAACTCTCTGCCTTTTCTTCTTCTCATAGTGCATCCTGGTGCCATCTCTTCCCCAGATAAGCAATAAACACCTGCACCTGGCCATCCACATGATGTAAAAGAAAACTTGATTCATCAGACAAGGTCAACTTCTTCCAGTGCTCTGTGGTCTGTTTCTGATATTCACATGCTCATTGTAGGCACTTTTGGCTGTGGACACGGGTCAGCATTGAACGTGGGTCAGCAAGGGACAGATCTGTGACTACGCAGCTCCATACACAACAAACTGTGATGCACTGTGTGTTCTGACACCTTTCTATCAGAACCAGCATTAACTTTTTCAGCAATTTGAGCTACATTAGTTATTTTACTTAATCAGACTCCATGGGCCAGCCTTTACTAACCACATACATCAATGAGCCTTGGTCGCCCATAACCCTGTCACCGGTTTTTCTTCCTTCGACCACTTTTGGTAGGTCTTGACCACTGCGGGCTAAGAATGTTCTACAAGAGCTGCAGTTTTGGAGTTGCTCTGACCCAGTCGTCCAGCCATTATGCTTGCCCAAATTGTCAGTTTAAGCCCTGGTTCACACTGGTGCTTCTTTAGCGAGATTTCAAAACCACAGATCACTGTTGATTTCATTGCAGCTTGCGGCTTCATGCGTTTTAGGAGCGTTAGTGATTTATTAGCGTTTTTGCAGTTCCTTTAATAGAAAGGAAAAAATCTAAAAAAAACACGCTATTAGTAGTGTCTAGGAGCATTTAGCAGCGTTTAGCGTTTCTGCTGGAAAATGCTCCAAGAAACTCTACAAAAAATTTTTTTTTCTGCTTCTAGACGCCAAAGCTCAAAAAACACTGATACCCTCAAGAAAAGGAAAGGGTCCCGCGCTAATGTTAGTGTAAAGGCTGCAGCCCCCCTAAGAATATAACCAGAGGTTATATAAAATGTTAAAAAAATTGGACGGGATGCAAAATCCAGTGAAAGAAATCCATAGCCGTGCCGCTTCCCAAATAGCAATAGGAACTAAGTGAAGTTGGAGTGCTCGTGATCCCGCTAGTATATATTGCACTCACCAGATTAAATAACCCCACATAGGGGTATTACGCCAAGGTATAGCTAGAGTGTATCTCTAGAGTGGGTCTCACTCACTGGAGACTCCAAGAGGTGGACGCCTCTATTCCCGGATAAGGGGTCTGTTGTGCCAAGCTTATCCGCAGGTTTCAGCAATCTTTAAATCGTAAGGTATTCCCCACATGCAGATAAAAAAGGAGGGACAATATAGTGTGATACCGTTTTTGTTAAAGTTTATTGAAAGCAAATTACAGGGTAATGTAGATATCTTAAAGCACTGTAACAGTAACTCCCGGCATGCAAGCACATTCCAAAGGCCAGAAACGGAAGTGACATAATGTAATGGTGCTCTACGTGTTTCGTCATCAGAAGCGGCATCAATCACGTTTCTGATGACATTTGATGACAAAACGTGTAGAGCACCATTACGTCACTTCCGTTTCTGGCCTTTGGAACACGCTTGCATGGTTGCAAGGACTTTTTACATTTATATTTGTTTGGAACACCTGATCGTTCACCATTGTTTATTTATTTATTCAGGATACATCTATTTATCTAGTTGTGATATATTTCATCACTATATGCACTGAGTCGCTTTATCATTGCACTTTAGTGTGTTGCTGTGATTTATTTCACCTTTAATCATTGGTTTAACCATTTATTTAATTATTGATTTGCAGATGTTCGCAATTCACATATGATTGCACTTTAATTGATTCACTTCATTCACATAGTTTATATTCACTGGCCTTTGCCGGCCAATTTATTGTTGGGATATCCATACTTACCGGCTTGTATCTTTTGAATATTACTGACACTCTATTTAAATTTGTACTCTATCTCATATCAACACTTCCTTTATACTTACTAGGCCTCGTCTCCCCAGGCAGCGCCACCATCCCGTCCAATTTTTTTATCTAATAGCCTAAAGTAGTGTGCATGGACACATAAGAAAATACTATTTAGCTTCTAGGAGCAGAAAAAAAATGTTAATACCAGCTTCTAGGTGGAGCTTAAAAACCACTAGTGAGCATGGAGCCTAAGGGGGGCAGGCTCAACTCATACCGTCCGTATGACCGTCCAAACAGGTTTGTTCTGCACTTTTATTCATCAATGCAAGTTTATAACATAAACCAAACAAAACTCAGGTCAGTTCCTGAATAGTGTTGAGCGAACACGGACTGTATTATTCGTGTTCGTACCGAATAATTGGATTTTTTTTACCCGAACACGGACACGGACACTTTACTGTATGTTCGGGTAAAAATCCGTGTTCGGTCGTTTTATTTCCGGGTTTTGCATGCTTTGGCGCTCTTTTCATGGCGGGCTTTCAACAGCCAATCAACAATCGTTTAACTGGTGTGCCTTAAGCCATCCCAGCCATGCCTGCAAATGTCTTAGTAGCTGTGATTGGCCGTCTGAAGCATGTGACCAAGTCTTTATAAGTTCGAGGCAGCCGCCGCAGCAGCGTCATTCTGCTGCTTAGCTAAGGGACAGAGCACACATCAATGTGCTGGCTGCTGATTAGGGAAAGATAGGCAGGAAAAAACCATTTGTGTCCGGATAGAATTGAGGGACAGGTCGGAGTGTTTAGGCAGGGCGAGTTGTAGGCATTTTAGGGATAGAGTCTGCTGAATTATAGGGTCAGTGTCTTCTACAAACTACAATCGATATTGCTGTGTGGGGGGTGGGGTGAATCTGCACTCAATCCTGATCTACGATCTCTTCTCAATCCTGTTAGGGACAGAGTCTGCTGAATTTTAGGGAAACTGTGTTCTACAAACTACAATCGATATTGCTGTGTGGTGTGGGATTGGAGATAGGCAGGTGTCAGTGATCCACATCCATTTTTCTGTGTGTGAGCTGCAGTGAACACAATCTTTTTGGGCTGCAGTGAACACAATCTTTTTGGGCTGCAGTGAACACAATCTTTTTGGGGTGCAGTGAACACAATCCTTTTTGGTGTGCAGTGAACACAATCTTTGTGGGGTGCAGTGAACAAAATCCTTTGTGGGGTGCAGTGAACACAATCTTTTTGGGGTGCAGTGAACAAAATCCTTTTTGGGGTGCAGTGAACAACATCCTTTTTGGGGTGCAGTGAACACAATCTTTTTGGGGTGCAGTGAACAAAATCCTTTGTGGGGTGCAGTGAACACAATCTTTTTGGGGTGCAGTGAACACAATCTTTTTGGGGTGGAGTGAACAACATCCTTTTTGGGGTGCAGTGAACAAAATCCTTTTTGGGGTGCAGTGAACAAAATCATTTTTGGGGTGCAGTGAACACAATCTTTTTGGGGTGCAGTGAACACAATCTTTGTGGGGTGCAGTGAACACAATCTTTTTGGGGTGGAGTGAACAACATCCTTTTTGGGGTGCAGTGAACAACATCCTTTTTGGATTGCAGTGAACACAATCTTTTTGGGGTGCAGTGAACACAATCTTTGTGGGGTACAGTGAACAGAATCTTTGTGGGGTGCAGTGAACACAATCTTTGGGGGGTACAGTGAACACAATCTTTTTGGGGTGCAGTGAACACAATCTTTGTGGGGTGCAGTGAACACAATCTTTTTGGGGTGGAGTGAACAAAATCATTTTTGGGGTGCAGTGAACAACATCCTTTTTGGGGTGCAGTGATCAAAATCCTTTTTGGGGTGCAGTGAACACAATCTTTTTGGGGTGCAGTGAACAAAATCCTTTGTGGGGTGCAGTGAACAGAATCTTTGTGGGGTGCAGTGAACACAATCTTTGGGGGGGTACAGTGAACACAATCTTTTTGGGGTGCAGTGAACACAATCTTTGTGGGGTACAGTGAACAGAATCTTTGTGGGGTGCAGTGAACACAATCTTTGGGGGGTACAGTGAACACAATCTTTTTGGGGTGCAGTGAACACAATCTTTGGGGGGTACAGTGAACACAATCTTTTTGGGGTGCAGTGAACACAATCTTTGTGGGGTGCAGTGAACACAATCTTTGGGGGGGTACAGTGAACACAATCTTTTTGGGGTGCAGTGAACAACATCCTTTTAGGGTGCAGTAAACACAATCTTTGTGGGGTGCAGTGAACAACATCCTTTTAGGGTGCAGTGAACACAATCTTTGTGGGGTACAGTGAACAGAATCTTTGTGGGGTGCAGTGAACACAATCTTTGGGGGGTACAGTGAACACAATCTTTGTGAGGTGCAGTGAACACAATCTTTGTGGGGTGCAGTGAACACAATCATTGTGGGGTGCAGTGAACTCAATCTTTGTGGGGTACAGTGAACACAATCTCATACTTCTGAAGATTTGAGGGTGCTGCCTGTTCCATACTCCCCCTACTCCTCATCTAGCCTTTTAGGGGTACAAACAATAGTAATTGGGGCCTAGTGTGGTTGTGTACGTGTGATATACATACACTTTTTTTGGATCATATTTTCTATTCCGCTATTTAATCAAAAACCTTTGGGGATCAGTTAAATTGGGGGATAGTCTGTGTTGGTACGTGTGAGAGAGATCCACCTTTCCAAGTTGTTGGGGTTCATCTCATACTTCTGAAGGTTTGAGGGTGCTGCCTGTTCCATACTCCCCCTACTCCTAGCCTTTTAGGGGTACAAACAATAGTAATTGGGGCCTAGTGTGGTTGTGTACGTGTGATATACATACACTTTTTTTGGATCATATTTTCTATTCCGCTATTTAATCAAAAACCTTTGGGGATCAGTTAAATTGGGGGATAGTCTGTGTTGGTACGTGTGAGAGAGATCCACCTTTCCAAGTTGTTGGGGTTCATCTCATACTTCTGAAGGTTTGAGGGTGCTGCCTGTTCCATACCCCCCCTACTCCTCATCTAGCCTTTTAGGGGTACAAACAATAGTAATTGGGGCCTAGTGTGGTTGTGTACGTGTGATATACATACACTTTTTTTGGATCATATTTTCTATTCCGCTATTTAATCAAAAACCTTTGGGGATCAGTTAAATTGGGGGATAGTCTGTGTTGGTACGTGTGAGAGAGATCCACCTTTCCAAGTTGTTGGGGTTCATCTCATACTTCTGAAGGTTTGAGGGTGCTGCCTGTTCCATACCCCCCCTACTCCTCATCTAGCCTTTTAGGGGTACAAACAATAGTAATTGGGGCCTAGTGTGGTTGTGTACGTGTGATATACATACACTTTTTTTGGATCATATTTTCTATTCCGCTATTTAATCAAAAACCTTTGGGGATCAGTTAAATTGGGGGATAGTCTGTGTTGGTACGTGTGAGAGAGATCCACCTTTCCAAGTTGTTGGGGTTCATCTCATACTTCTGAAGGTTTGAGGGTGCTGCCTGTTCCATACCCCCCCTACTCCTCATCTAGCCTTTTAGGGGTACAAACAATAGTAATTGGGGCCTAGTGTGGTTGTGTACGTGTGATATACATACACTTTTTTTGGATCATATTTTCTATTCCGCTATTTAATCAAAAACCTTTGGGGATCAGTTAAATTGGGGGATAGTCTGTGTTGGTACGTGTGAGAGAGATCCACCTTTCCAAGTTTTTGGGATTCATCTCATACTTCTGAAGGTTTGAGGGTGCTGCCTGTTCCATACCCCCCCTACTCCTCATCTAGCCTTTTAGGGGTACAAACAATAGTAATTGGGGCCTAGTGTGGTTGTGTACGTGTGATATACATACACTTTTTTTGGATCATATTTTCTATTCCGCTATTTAATCAAAAACCTTTGGGGATCAGTTAAATTGGGGGATAGTCTGTGTTGGTACGTGTGAGAGAGATCCACCTTTCCAAGTTGTTGGGGTTCATCTCATACTTCTGAAGGTTTGAGGGTGCTGCCTGTTCCATACTCCCCCTACTCCTAGCCTTTTAGGGGTACAAACAATAGTAATTGGGGCCTAGTGTGGTTGTGTACGTGTGATATACATACACTTTTTTTGGATCATATTTTCTATTCCGCTATTTAATCAAAAACCTTTGGGGATCAGTTAAATTGGGGGATAGTCTGTGTTGGTACGTGTGAGAGAGATCCACCTTTCCAAGTTGTTGGGGTTCATCTCATACTTCTGAAGGTTTGAGGGTGCTGCCTGTTCCATACTCCCCCTACTCCTCATCTAGCCTTTTAGGGGTACAAACAATAGTAATTGGGGCCCAGTGTGGTTGTGTACGTGTGATATACATACACTTTTTTTGGATCATATTTTCTATTCCGCTATTTAATCAAAAACCTTTGGGGATCAGTTAAATTGGGGGATAGTCTGTGTTGGTACGTGTGAGAGAGATCCACCTTTCCAAGTTGTTGGGGTTCATCTCATACTTCTGAAGGTTTGAGGGTGCTGCCTGTTCCATACTCCCCCTACTCCTCATCTAGCCTTTTAGGGGTACAAACAATAGTAATTGGGGCCCAGTGTGGTTGTGTACGTGTGATATACATACACTTTTTTTGGATCATATTTTCTATTCCGCTATTTAATCAAAAACCTTTGGGGATCAGTTAAATTGGGGGATAGTCTGTGTTGGTACGTGTGAGAGAGATCCACCTTTCCAAGTTGTTGGGGTTCATCTCATACTTCTGAAGATTTGAGGGTGCTGCCTGTTCCATACCCCCCCTACTCCTCATCTAGCCTTTTAGGGGTACAAACAATAGTAATTGGGGCCTAGTGTGGTTGTGTACGTGTGATATACATACACTTTTTTTGGATCATATTTTCTATTCCGCTATTTAATCAAAAACCTTTGGGGATCAGTTAAATTGGGGGATAGTCTGTGTTGGTACGTGTGAGAGAGATCCACCTTTCCAAGTTGTTGGGGTTCATCTCATACTTCTGAAGGTTTGAGGGTGCTGCCTGTTCCATACTCCCCCTACTCCTAGCCTTTTAGGGGTACAAACAATAGTAATTGGGGCCTAGTGTGGTTGTGTACGTGTGATATACATACACTTTTTTTGGATCATATTTTCTATTCCGCTATTTAATCAAAAACCTTTGGGGATCAGTTAAATTGGGGGATAGTCTGTGTTGGTACGTGTGAGAGAGATCCACCTTTCCAAGTTGTTGGGGTTCATCTCATACTTCTGAAGGTTTGAGGGTGCTACCTGTTCCATACCCCCCCTACTCCTCATCTAGCCTTTTAGGGGTACAAACAATAGTAATTGGGGCCTAGTGTGGTTGTGTACGTGTGATATACATACACTTTTTTTGGATCATATTTTCTATTCCGCTATTTAATCAAAAACCTT
The DNA here is from genome assembly GCF_965119305.1 of Pelophylax lessonae. Taxonomy (NCBI): domain Eukaryota; kingdom Metazoa; phylum Chordata; class Amphibia; order Anura; family Ranidae; genus Pelophylax; species Pelophylax lessonae. The sequence goes on from NC_138774.1 coordinate 95,270,570, forward strand.
TGGGGATCAGTTAAATTGGGGGATAGTCTGTGTTGGTACGTGTGAGAGAGATCCACCTTTCCAAGTTGTTGGGGTTCATCTCATACTTCTGAAGGTTTGAGGGTGCTGCCTGTTCCATACCCCCCCTACTCCTCATCTAGCCTTTTAGGGGTACAAACAATAGTAATTGGGGCCTAGTGTGGTTGTGTACGTGTGATATACATACACTTTTTTTGGATCATATTTTCTATTCCGCTATTTAATCAAAAACCTTTGGGGATCAGTTAAATTGGGGGATAGTCTGTGTTGGTACGTGTGAGAGAGATCCACCTTTCCAAGTTGTTGGGGTTCATCTCATACTTCTGAAGGTTTGAGGGTGCTGCCTGTTCCATACTCCCCCTACTCCTCATCTAGCCTTTTAGGGGTACAAACAATAGTAATTGGGGCCCAGTGTGGTTGTGTACGTGTGATATACATACACTTTTTTTGGATCATATTTTCTATTCCGCTATTTAATTTAACTGGGCCTCCATGCGAGACCTGTGTGCCTTGTTGCGCTGTTTTGAGTACTCCACCAACATGGCCAGTGGCAATGACGCCGTTCTCAGCTTAACTATCCCACTTCTATGCCTCCTTGAAAAAACAATTCGGGCGATGATGGAAGAGGATGTGGCACAGGATGAGGAGGAGGAGGAGGATGAAGAGGTAACATTTCCAAGGCTTTCAGGGCAGTCATTCGCAAGGGGCTCCGAGGGTGGGTTCCTGCACACGCAAACGCCAGGGACGCAATTGTCCAGCAGGGGCACAGTTCTGGAGGATGAGGAGGATGAGGAGGAGGAGGAGCTGGAGGAGGAGATGGAACCATGTTCACAGCAGGGTGGCACCCAGGCCAGCTCATGGCCATCACTGGTGCGTGGCTGGGGGGATACAGAGGACACGGACGATACACCTCCCACAGAGGACAGCCTTTCGTTGCCTCTGGGCAGCCTGGCACACATGAGCGATTACATGCTGCAGTGTCTCCACAACGACCGCCGAGTTGCCCACATTCTAACTTGTGCTGATTACTGGGTGGCCACGCTGCTGGATCCCCGTTACAAGGACAACGTACCGTCCTTAATTCACTCACTGGAGCGCGATCGCAAGATGCGCGAGTACAAGCGCACGCTGGTAGACGCCATGCTGCTGGCATTCCCATCTGACAGCGGGGCCACAGTGGAAGCACAAGGCAGAGGAGGAGGAGGAGGAGGTCGCCAACGCAACCAGGGCACCGCCAGCACCTCAGAAGGCAGGGTTAGCATGGCCGAAATGTGGAAAAGCTTTGTCAGCACGCCACAACAAACAGCAGCACCAGCAGCTCAGATGGAACGTCTTAGCAGGAGGCAGCATTTTACCAACATGGTGGAGCAGTATGTGTGCACACGCCTACATGTAGTGAATGACGGGTCTGCCCCCTTCAACTTCTGGGTCTCCAAATTGGGCACATGGCCTGAGCTTGCCCTTTACGCCTTGGAGGTGCTGGCGTGCCCTGCAGCCAGTGTATTATCTGAACGGGTATTTAGCACGGCTGGGGGCGTTATAACAGACAAGCGCAGCCGCCTGTCCAGAGACAATGTGGACAAGCTCACGTTCATTAAAATGAACCAGGCATGGATCCCACGGGACTTTTCCGTACCTTATGCAGAATAGCAATGGATACCGACCTTACCCACCCATTGTTCCATTTTTGCTCTTTCTCACTCTTTTGGGGTGTACCCTCATTTAAAATTTTTGAAAAGAAGCAGTGTTGGCTACCTCGTCCTCCTCCTCAGGGCCAGATTAATGTAGGGGCTATTGGAGCTGCAGCTCCAGGCCCCTACCTTTTATATAGGCCCCGGGTTGGCCATATTCACTGTTACCGCTCTTCTGTCACTTGTAAACACAGAATTCTGGCTTCTATGCTCGCTTCCCCAGGCAGCACCCTCAGAACCTCCCCACACAGCGTGAAGGCCGGACAAGGAGGGACAGTTGGCGATGCATGGATGTGTTTATGGGCTTCAGAGACAGCATCCCATGTTGAATTAGGCATGCATGGCTGCACCCTTCCTCCTCTGGGTGCATGGCAAGGCACGGCCCTTAAGGCCCTTCAAAATCCTCAGCACCAAGCCCATGATGCTGTTAATCCGGCCCTGGTCCTCCTCCACCGCCGCTTCCACCTACACCGCCCATAGGTGTGCGCAGCCTATTGCATTAAGGTGTGCACCCCAAAGTTGAAATACACATGCATGTGTTTGCCAGCAGGGAGAGTAATGTATCGGGGCCATGTACCTGTAGGCAAGGAGAAATAGAGCAGAGCAGGTCCCAGGGAGATCTTTCCCATCTCCTCACTGGCAATGCTATGTGCCCTAGGTGATTAGGGTGTGCCCAGGCACACCCAGCACACCCTGTGCGCACGCCTATGTCACCGCCACATCCACCACCACCTCAACCTCCCTCCTACTCCATATGGGCCTCGTCCTTCAGAGATGAAGAAGAACATTGTTTTATTTTTCTGTTTTTTTTTGTTGTTTTAAGTTATTTCCCTATCCACATTTGTTTGCAGAGCACTTGCCATTCTCTTAATTACGTTTTGCTGCCATTTGCAGCACTCTAGCCCTTTCCTTTGGTGTTTTAGAGCCATTTTAGTGCCTTAAAGTTCGGGTCCCCATTGACTTCAATGGGGTTCGGTGTCCGGGAAAAGTTCGGTAAAAGTCCGGGACACGGACCCGGACTTTTTTTTAAAGTTCGGCCGAACCCGTCGAACACGGACATCTAGGTGTCCGCTCAACCCTATTCCTGAATAACAGGAACTCAATGGCTTTCCTAAAACAAACAAACAAACAATACTTGCACTTGTGTGGCTACCAGATAAGATGTGGACTTAAATCGGAAGTACTGCCTAAGGGCTGTTTCACACGGCCGCTCCGTGTGAGAGCTCCGCTGCGGGACTTTTTTTTTTTTCACGGAGCGGATGACATTTCTGTCATCCGCTCCGTGTGCCCGCATATCATCCCATCCGTTTGCGGACATAATGTAAGTCTATGTGGATTGCGGATGTCAGCGGATGACAACGCTGACATCCGATTTTCCTTCCTTTCCGTTTTTTGAACGAAACAAAAATAGGGTTCTGTTCCATTCCAAAAAACGGAACAGAACTGAAAGGAGGAAAATCGGATGTCAGCGGATGGTATTCCGCTGACATCCGCAATGCCATTCACTTACATTATGTCCGCAAATCATCCGCAAAAAAATAGGATGATTTGCGGACAAGCGGAGCGGCCGTGTGAAAGAGCCCTAAGGCCCCTTTCACACGGGCTTTCCGATCTGCCTGTCAGTTTTTCAGGCGGACCTGATCGGGCGCTCCATGCACCCCTATGGAGCAGTGGATGTCAGCGGAGACATGTCCACTGACACCCTCTGCTATCTGATCCGATCCTGTCCGTGAAATCCAGGCAGATGGAAACCCTATTTTCCATCCGTCTGAAAAATCGATCGGATGAAAATGGACAGGCGGTCCATTCTCATCCGATCTCCCATAGAGAAGAGCGGGAATCTGACAGGTCGGTCTCTGCACAGTGAGCGGAAATGGAGCTGTCATCCGCCTGCTCAGCTGGGATTGGCGGATCAAACCCCACTGAGCGAAACAGAGTCCGCCGGGCGCACCGTACATGTGAAAGGACCCTAATACCTTAAATTCTCCCCTGCAATCATTGATGTAAGCTGTGTCAAAATTCAAAAATCCCAGTTTTTCTACTGTTTATTTGCAGTATTCAGTGCTGTCAAATGACTTTGATTCCTCTTCCTGAGCAGCAAGTGGGTGTGGTTTCTGAAAGCCAGTGACATCACTTCCAGGGAGGGGCGCTGTTCCTGTGTAGCCAGTGGGCGTATACAGAATGGGAGGAGCTGATGATAGGTTCCCGCACATATACAGTATAGCTGTGCTGGGCTTTGAATGACTGTCAGTGTAGCTGGAAGTGCTCCGGGGTCTCAGCTTACAGTCTACAATGATCATAGTACAGGCAACCACACTAAAGCCCCGTACACACGTACCGATTGTTGGTCGTAAATATGTAGGCTTGTTAGTATGATGCTTCCGACAGCCGATAGCGCATTTTCGGCCGAACAGAATCTGTTGTGCAGGCTTTAAAACTTTTGTTGGCCAACACCAGAACGGCCGATTGTTCGCCAGTCAGTATAGATTTCGGCCGACAGACAGCAGATTAGCAAGACTGGGCATGCTCAGAGAAGAAAAAAGACCAGGAAAGTTAACCATCACATGACATTACTTCTGCAGTCGGCTGTTGTTGGCCGACAAAATTCGTGTGCAGTCTTTTGCACTTTTCAACAGACACGACAGCCCTGGACAAAAGACGGCCGATCGTTCGGCCGATGATCGGTACGTGTGTACGGGGCTTTAGTCTCCATTTCCACCAGTGCGACTGATCAATGGCCCCCGTTCCCATCTATGCGACTTTGAAAATCAGTGACCTTAAAAAAGGTTCCTGCACTACTTTGATGCAACTTTTGATGCACCTTTGATCCAGAGAATGTAAAGTTGGATCAAAGTTGCACTCTAAATCGCAATAATGGAAACGTAGACTAAAGCTCTGTTTCCACTAGTGCGACTTGTCATGTAACACACAAAGTCGCATTACAAGTCACAGCCAATTGATTTCAATGGCACCTGTTTCCATCTATGCGACTTTGAAAATCAGCAACCTCGTAAAGGTACCTGCACTACTTTGATGTAACCTTTGATGCGACTTTGATCCAGAGGGTGTAAAGTTGGATCAAAGCTGCACTCAAAGCCGCACTCTAGCCTAGTGGTTACGTTTCCACCAGTGAGACTCTTAAGTTGTGCGATTTAGAATGCAACTTTGAGTGCAGCTTTGATCCAACTTTACACTCTCTGGATCAAAGTCACATCAAAGTATTGCAGGCACCTTTTCAAAGATCCTGATGTTCAAAGTGGCATAGATGGGAACGGGTGCCTTTGGAATTTAATGGGCTGTGACTTATCATGCGACTTTATGTGTCCAAAGTCGTATGAAAAGTTGCACTAATGGAAACAGAGCCTAAAACTCATTACTCACATGTAATGAGCAATAGAAATCGATCTGTATCCTAAACTTTCAAAAAATGTTCCTTTGTACCTTATTTCTTTCATATATTGCGCCAATCACGTGACCCCCCTCTCTTTCTGTCTCTCTCTCTCTCTCTCTGTTTCTCTCTGTTTCTCTCTGTCTCTCTTTCTGTCTCTTTCTATCTCTCTCTCTCTCCGTCTCTCTCTCTGTCTCACTCTCTGTCTCTCGGTTTCTCGCTGTCTCTTTCTGTCTCTCACTGTCTCTCTCTGTCTCTCACTTTCTCTCTCTCTCTGTCTCTCACTGTCTCTCTCTGTCTCTCTGTCTCTTTCTGTCTCTCTGCTTCTCTCTGTCTCTCACTTTCTCTCTCTCTCTGTCTCTCTGTCTCTTTCTGTCTCTCTGTTTCTCTCTGTCTCTCACTTTCTCTCTCTCTCTGTCTCTCTCTCTCTGTTTCTTTCTGTCTCTTTCTGTCCCTTACTGTGTCTCTCTATCTCTCACTGTCTCTCTCTTTCTCTCTCTCTGTTTCTCTGTCTCTCTTTCTTCTATCTGTTTCTCTCTGTCTCCCTCTGTCTCTCTGTCTCTTTCTGTCTCTCTCTGTCTCTTTCTGTCTCTGTCTCTCTCTCTGTGTCTCTGTCTCTCCGTCTCTCTGTTTCTCACTGTCTTTCTCTGTCTCCCTCTGTCTTTCTGTCTCTCTCTGTCTCTCTCTGTCTCTCTCTCTCTCTCTGTCTCTCCGTCTCTCTGTTTCTTTCTGTCCCTTTCTGTTTCTCTCTATCTCTCTCTGTATTTCTCTCTCTGTCTCCCTCTGTCTTTCTGTCTCTCTCTGTCTCTTTCTCTCTCTATCTTTTTCTGTCTCTCTCTGTCTTTCTCTCTCTGTCTCTCTCTGCCTCTCTCTCTTTCTCTCTGTCTCTCGCTCTCTGTCTCTCTCTGTCTTTCTCTGTCTCTGGGGGCGGGGCTGGGCAGGTCTGTCCAAGAAAGACCGACAACCTTTTCAGGAAGTGAAAGACAGCTTAGCAAATTCATATAAAGGAAGATAGCGTTGTCTACGAAGAACAGGAAGAAGTTGTTTGTCATAACAACAACATAACAACATGTTTAGATAAGGCTTTCTAAGCTACGCAAGCAGATAGCCAGAAAATGAATATTATCAAATATAAAGATATTTAACATACTATTAATAGGAAAAATTTCATTTTTGACTGGAGTTTCCCTTTAAGCCTGGTATACATGGGCCAAATAAGGACATTCGGCTGTGTGCTATTGAAAAAATAGTTACTGAGACAAACCGGTACAAAGAGCAACAATTGGCTATGCATCGGAAGTTTGCAAGATGCAGAAAGTGGGAACCAGTGACCAAAGATGACATTTGCAAATTTCTGGGCCTAATAATTCTTCAGGGAGTGGTGGGGAAACCCCTGCAGAAGTGGTATTGGACAACCAATACATTACTACCCACTCCATTCTTTGGCACGGTCATGTCAGAGTACAGATTCTCCCTCATAATGAAATATCTCCACTTCGAAAACAATGAAGAATTTGATGAAATGTATTATTATTATATTATATTTTAAGATTACGTGTTTCAAACTTTATCATACCCGGGATGTCTACTAGGTAATTTTTTTGCCGAAAATATGTAGCAGAATACAAATTGGCCTACAAGGATGAAAAAAATTGATTTCTTATTTTTTTTGGAAATGTTATATAATAGAAAGTGAAAAAAAAAAAATATATATATATATATATATATATATATATATATTTTTTTTTTCAGAATTGTCGCTCTTTTTTTGTTTATAGTGCAAAAAATTAAAATCGCACAGGTGATCAAATACCACCAAAAGAAAGCTCTGTGGGAAAAAAGAATTTCAATTTTTATTTGGGTACAGCATTGCACGGCCGCGCAATTGTCCGTTAAAATAACGCAGTGCCGAATCACAAAAAATGCCTGGCATTAAAGAGGAAGTAAACCCTCCTCTGCAACTTGTACCTATAGATAAGACTATAATAAGGCTTACCTATAGGTGCTGTAAATATCTCCTAAACATGCACCGTTTAGGAGATATTTACCTTACATGCAGCCAGTGACATCACTGGTGCATGCGCTCTGAAGGAACGGCCGCTGGTGCCGTTCCTTCAGAGCCCCGTGCCGTGACCGTCAGCTCCTGCGCGCGTGCGCGGGAGTGACGTCACCGCGCCTCCGGCCACTCAGATGGCCGGAGGCCGCGATCCCGGAAGACGGGCGACTGAACATGTCACCCGTCATAGAGGTAAGCGGGCGGCACGGCGGGGGCTCATTCTAAGGTAAGTATTTCATAATGAGCTAGTATGCGATGCATACTAGCTCATTATGTGTTTCTCTTTCAGGTTGAAAAAAAAATTGGGGGTTTACAACCTCTTTAAGGGGGAAAATCCTTCCGGTCCAGAAGTGGTTAATGGACTTTTATTAGCGTTGCATTTACTTTTTTATATATTTGTAATTGTTACCCACAATATATGCTGGCTGCTGTCCTCTGTTTTTATATCCATTAACAGTTAGACAAAAATAATGTGAAAAGCCAACGCATTTTGGAAACTAAGCATTGTTCTGGAAAACTGGACCCCGGTGTGCTTCTGCTTTAGATCCCCCAGTCTACCAATGTTCTAGGAACTCATCTGCTTACCATTATATTTTAAGCCCAAAAGAAATTGGTCCTTGGAAGAATGATTTCTGACAAACATACAACCTCAGAGACAAATTCCTGTCCCCCACTCGTACCCCCCCCCCCCCCGACACACTGGTGGTACATCTTCGTGTTGGCACACAACTGGGAGCTATCACATACAGTATAAAGCTGGAGAGAAAACACTTCATACACTAAGAGTTATTCAGCTGGAAGATTGTAGATGTTCACACTGATGGGAAGAGTTAATATTTGCTAAGGGCTGCTATTATGTGGAATGGTGTATAATGCATTGTCTAAGCTGCAACATCAATAGAAATGTAATTTTCCAAAGAATTTATAAAAAAAGAAATGTCATTTTCCAACCCTGGCTCTTTATTTCACCCTTCTTGAATGGTGAACATCGAAATAAAAAATGCAGTAACCACTGACAACCAATTAGAATTAATCTTTGATTTATCCATTGTATCTAAACTCTGCATTGTTTCTGTGGGTTACTATACTCTGCCTATTATCATTGCTCCTTTCACCGAGTTATAGTTCTAAGAATGTATAAATCAGAGGAATTGATGTACTCTACGGAGAAGACCTTAAAGCGTAACTCCACTTTTGTTGAGAAAAAAACATTCTCCGCTGGGTGGTCTATGTACATTGCATAACAACCCTGTTGCAGATTCCTACCTTTTGTTATTCTGAAAAAATCATGGTTCATCAAAAATGACATTTTTGTTGCAGAAATCTGACTCGTATCTTAAGCAGACTTCTGGGAAAATTGGTGAGCCAATCACACAAGCAGGAAATGATGTTTCTGGGGTGTGGTCAGTATACATTCTGTGTACAGAACAGCTCCAGGTAGCCATATTGTATTGCATTTTCAGAAAATTACAACAGCTGCAGATTAAAAAGGAAAGGTCATTTTAATAAAATTAATTTACAATATGATTTGTGTTGCAATTGTATACGCTATATTGTTTTTTCTTTATTTGCTGATTCCCCCCCCCCCCCCACAAAAGTGGAGTTACCATTTAAAGTGCCCCTGTCCCCCAGGATCACTTTTACTCTCCTGTAAAAGAAGGGTGGACATACTTACCTTTCCAGGGGCTTGTGTATTTAAAAGACACCACTTCCCTGCTCCCCAAATGCTGCAAGGATTTCACACTTTCAGGTGTGTGTGATAGTTGATCCCCTGCTGGTCTCTGTGGTTACATAGTTTGTGAGGTTGAAAAAAGACACCAGTCCATCCAGTCCAACCTATAATGTGTGTGTGTTTGCTGTTAACCATACATTGTATACCCCTGTATGTTGTGGTCTTTAAGGTGCCCGTCTAATATTTCTTTGAAACTATCGATGCTCTCTGCTGATACGACTGCTTGTGGAAGAGAATTCCTCATCCTTACTGCTCTTACAGTGAAGAACCCCCTACGTATTTTAAGGTTAAACTGTTTTTCCTCTAGTTTTATTGATTGGCCACGTGTCTTATTGTATTCCCTTTCTCTGAAAAGTTTGTTCCTTATGCTAGGGTCACCAGTACAGTATTTGTTATATCATATCCCCTCTCAAGCGTCTCTTCTCCAGTGAGAATAGGTTCAGTGCTTGTAGTCTTTCCTCATAGCTGATGTCCTCCATTCCCCTAATTATTTTTGTCGCCCTTCTCTGGACTCTCTCCAGTTCCAACTTCTGACACTCTGGTTAGCTTAAAGTCCTGGACTGTACTGAGAACTGACTTCTGACAAAAGTCCTGAACACTGCTCCCTCCATTCCTTCCTGACTGAAGTAGCTTCTGCAAACTGCTTCTACTGCTGCAACTTTCAACACTGTACACTGCACACTGTACACTTCAGGGCCCAACTGCTGGCACCCCCTCTACACTTCAGGGTCCACACACTGACACCCCCTTTACTATTCAGGGTCCACACCCTGGCACCCCCTTGTACACTTCAGGGCCCAAACTCTGGCACCCCCGTTACACTTCAGGGTCAACACTGGCATCCCCTTTACACTTGCTTTCTGCACCGACTAGCTAGCTCCCGGATCCCTCTGACGTTCTCCAGAGTTGTCCCCTCTCACTAGGCAGACCCCCAGGGGCAGTTTACAGTACTCACGAACTGGGAATGCTTTCCTGAAACTCGACCCCTCTCAGCTCTGCTAGTCCTCGGCACACCGGATCCTAATGCAGCTCAGCTCAGCCCTTCTTGTCCCCTCAGACAAACGCCTGGGACACCCGATTCCTCTGACAGGAGGAGAGACAGCCGTACTCTCCCTCCCGAGACTCTGCTTCCCGCCAAAGACGCTGCGTCATGTGCTCCCCTCCACTCCCAGAATGCTGTGTGGCAGAATCTGCCTTTCTGGGGTAGATACAAGCCTGAGTGTGCCACTGATTGGGTTTCCTCCACTGCCCAATGAGAACCCTCTCATTAAGTACAGTGGGGAGACTCCCCTGTCTAAACAGCCACACCTGGGAGACATGACAGCCCAGCTGAAAATCATGGCCCTGCTGTCAAGCAGACAAGGTCCACCATACTTCACCAAGCACCTACCTTGCAGGGTGCTACATATGTCTACCCTTCTTTTACAGGTAGGTTGTTAAGATAAAAAGAAGGTTGTAACCGCGCTAAAGGTGACAGGTAGTGAGCTGCGACTTCAAGTGTGACCACACCCCTAAAAATTATGTATTGTATAAGTCGCGCTAAATTGAAAAAACAAACAAATAAATGTCCAACTGTTTAAAGTCCCAAATATCATAAGGTGACTGGTGATGTATGAGAATCTTGTGCTGCTTCCAAAAGATCCCGTAGGAATTGTGCTTACCAGAACGGCAATTTTAAATTGCAGAATTCATGTGATGAGATGAGTTCACGTGCCCAGGTGATCCAATGGAATTCTAGCGCAAGGAACTCCTGATATAATGGTCGTGTATCATGTGGAGGAAAAATAGTAATCCATAGCGTGATACCGTACAAAAATGTCAATATTAAAACTGTGTAGGACTACAAGTACAGTGAAATCCTTCACCAATTGTGCAGCCGCTTACCAAAAATAACTAGTAAAATGGCATGTAATCAAAATAGAGGAAAAAAAAAAGGACCGCCACCAAACGTAGAGCCTCTTACCAGATAGATCTGTATAGGTATATTCTATCCAAGTATAGAAAAGGTGAACCACCACCAGACATAAGGCCTCTTACCAGATGGAGATGGAAAGTCAGCAGAACATTGAATCCACATGCACCAATATCAGCAAGCCACCCAAGAGCGTATAAAGCCTCTTACCAGACCATAAGAAAAATGCTTGATAACACTTGGTATATTTTCCCAATGGAGAGGTAACCTCAGGGTCCCAATGACAATCCAGGCAAATCACTGATAAATACCACGATGTACCACTTGTTGTGCCTAGGTGGCCTCTAGGACCCCCTAATGCCGCAAGCTGAGCCGCTGTGGTTCTCAGGGTACAACGCCAGACCAGCCAATAAAGGAAAGAGAAGGCGCCAATAGTGTAAAAACTTCCAACAGATTTATTCACATAAGGTAGTGTACTTACAAACAAAGAAGAAAAAGTAGCGAAGGATGTAAAGCCGCCGGCCGGACGGCAAGGCGCATCCGTTCCCTCGATAAGCTTCCGGAGATGACGTCAGCACGCCGTGACCTAACGGTGTTTCGTCCGAGGAGACGTTATCAAAGGTACGGACGGCGTGCTGACGCCATCTCTTATAGTCCGATCAACCGGATATCCGGATAGAGGTAAACAACTCCGCCATAGAGTCGGAGACCAGAGGACCGGAAGTCCGGGAATGATTGAAATTGCTCAACATATTCCAGAAGGCATAATTATATATTGTAATACAATTGCATTATTATTCTGTGCGTCAATCAGTCTCCACTATATCATCGCACAAAAAAGGAAAATTAAATTAAATTTCTTAAATGAATGCATTTCGGTGATTTCAGCCCATCCAGAAGGTTGTTAAGAAAATATTACTCTGTGGAGACAGGGTCACTTTAAAGCCCCTAAATCATGATGCAGCAAATGACTGCAGATCTTCTTGGATCGCTCCTCTTCTTGGCTCTCTAAATGTTCTGACTGGCATGTAATTCACTGACATGTGTGACAGCAGATGGGATTGTGTCCCTTCATCATTCTACTCATTAGAATGTTCAGTAGCATGTTGGATGAAATGACCTTGTTTTATTAGGAACCTGCATGTATGGGTGTCAAGGGGAATATGTATGAGAAAATTATTTAAGTCTCTATTGCTGAGTTTCTCCTAAAAATTCTGGATTTTTGGGTGTCTCTGGCTTCAAAACTTTCAAACTCACTGACCTGGAGAAAGCATGTAGCAAGTGAAGTCTGAGTGACTTGTTTTGATTCAGTGACCCATAAGGTCCTAAATTCACTGACAGCCAGTCAGAAAGAGAGGTCAGCAATTGCAGCTTAGATATTTTTTCTCAGTAAAGGTTATCTTTACCGGGTTGCAGGGCCATCTTACCGAATGGGCACGCTGGGCAGTTGCCCAGGGGCTCCACTTCCCTGGGGTCCCACCTGCCCAGCGATCCAGCCCTAGCCAAGCATTAGTCCAAACTCCCGTGTGCATCCCGTCGCCAAACTTAGCAGGTGGCAAGCTGCTGTCAGGCCACTTAGGCCATGGAGGGGGAGCCCATAACTGCAGGAATGCCTGTCTGCCTCCACGGGAACAGGCACACACAGGACAGTCGAGACTGACTCCCGTCCGTGTGTGTGTTCACCGGACACAGCCCCCGAACTTGGAAGCTTTTTAATTTGCCTTGCACTACTGCACCAATAAATATAGCCTTATCGACAATTTGCATTTTTATTCTGGTGGGCGATTGTGTAGGCAGGGCCTCAGTGCACTACATTGCCCGGGGGCCTTTAATGCTCTTAAGATGGCGCTGCCGGGTTGACATTTTTTTTCCTGTACCTGAAAGTTAAATTTCAGACAAAGAGCTGCATACATATACTGGAACTGTTGTGCCTGCCAATAGAGTTCAAATCCTGTTCAGCCAGACTTGTGATCCAGGGACCTGTACAAGCAGCACAGACAGGTTGGCGACCTCGCTTTTCTCCACTGTAGTTAAAGCGGAGCTATGGCTGTTTTTGTGTTTTTTAAAAGTCAGCAGCTACAAAACGTGTAGCTGCTGACTTTAGGCCTCATACACACTGGACGTTTTTGCAGCTGCTGTTTTTGGCGTCAGACGTTTTTTTTCTGCAGCCAGCAAACTCCCCAGCATGTTATCCTATGTGTCCATGCACACATAGGCTGTCATCAGCAGTTTTTGGCAGGGGCAGTTTCTGGCTGTAAAAAAAACAAGTGGGTTTTGAGTGGCGTTTTTCAGCTTTAAAAACACTCTAACGTCATTAGAGTTATTTTCCTGTTTTTGATCATGCGTTGTCTTTGTCTATCAATTTTTAGTGAACGCATACTGTACTGATTAAACGATTGTCGTTCGCTAAGCTATCCTACGAGAAAATTTTTTGTGTTTGTCCCTTCGGATTTTGGGTCCTTTCACACGGGCGGTCCGTATGTCCGTTTTTCATCCATTTTTTTGCGGATGAAAAACGGACATAATGCATGTCAATGGGATTGCGGATGTCAGCGGATGACCATCCGCTGACATCCGATTTGCGTCCTTTCCTATCAGTTCCGTTTTTTGGAACGGAAGAGAATCCTATTTTTCTTCCGTTAAAAAAAACGGAACGGACGCAAAAACGGATGTCAGGGGTGTCATCCGCTGACATCCGCAATCCCATTGACATACATTATGTCCGTTTATCATCCGTAAACAGATGGGATGATAAATGGACATACGGACTGGATGATAAACGGACATACGGACCAGATGACACAAGTGTCATCCGTGTCCGTAAAAAAAAAAAAAGTGCTGGAGTGGATCAAAAAACGATCCGCCCCGTGTGAAAGGCCCCATAGTTGGACAAAATGTCGTGATCGGCTGTCAAAAGCTGAGTACTAACGATCAGATTATCGTGCGATCAATTCAAAAGCAATTTTTTTTCGTGTGATTATCTGATCATGTGTACCAGCCATTAGTCATGTTATCAGTTTTCGGCAGCACCTATATTTGTCAGCAACTATTTTCAAGGATGAAGCACCCGAAGGGCAAAATTAGAACCAAAATATCTGATGAGCACCTTGAGATTTCATTGGGAATTGCTACTACATCTATCCAGCCAGATATTGATGAGTTAGTTGATCAAAAACAGTGTCAAGCATTGCACTAGCTTTATTTTGCCCTCTTTTACTTTTATAATCAAAAATATTACAAAAAAATGAAGTTTTATTCCTCAGATAGATACATTATTTATATCCGTGATTATTAGCTTGTGATTTGCTTGGTTTTTTCTGCTCATCAGCTCTCCTTATTGTTAGTGTATTTTATGTGCGGCTCAGGACAATTCCCCTTTTTCCAATGTGGCTCAGGAAATTCAAAAGTTTGGACACCCCTGTCCTATAGGGTAACAACACTCACTTAATATTCTATACTACTAAGGAGGAGCAGTACTGGCACCCTAGGACGGACTACAAACATCTCCTTCTCTCCTCATTAACATAGAGGAAAGAGTTCTATAGTTCCTCTGAGAAAGCTCAGAGCAATGCAACTTTATCCCAGGTAAGGCAAAGTGTACACCTCAAAAGGTTTCTGGCAGGATCAACAGGTATTTTTACAGGTAAACAGATCCAACAAAGCACTTGCAATTATGTTATTACAAATCGAAAGGCAGCAAATAAGAGGTCATTGTCAGGGTATACATATACATATCTTAGCATGATAGAGGGAAAATACATATGTTGTTGAATAAGAAAAAATTGTTGTATATAGAACTGTTACGCACTGCTCAAAGGAACTCACAATCTAATGCCCATACCATGGTCATGAACATTCTAGAATGAGTTTGGCCAGAGGCCAATTCCACTACCAGTATGCTTACAAAAAAAATTTTTAAAAATACAAGAACATTATAAAAAAACCCAGAGCTGCAAGACAAGTATGTTACCCACATAGCTACTCTTAGTTTTAAAATAAAAGCTCCAGCGCCTGTAAAAGCAGCTTTTTATTGAGCTGCAGTGTGCATGAGCCCTAAAAGAAATTAACATAAAACATATTTATTTGTTGCATCCCATCTGGATTTATATTGTTGTCTGAGGTATACTGAGGAAATCTACACCCCCCCCCCCCCCTCCCTGATATGGATGTAACAAGCTGAAACCTTTAGTTTACACTGGCATTAAAAGAAGGCGTTTGAGGGGCGTTTTTAACGCAAAATTATCCTATGCTGTTCACATGATCAAAACATGAAGCATTGCGTCGAGTCGCTTCAAGATTGAAGCCTGTGACAGACCCAACCAGGACAGGAACTTTTTCAGGGGACTGCAGGGTGGCCTCTTGCCTACTGATGATGGGTCCTGGCTTTAAAGGGAACACTACTCTTTGGGAGGTGAGTGCCTTGGGGAGTGGTCTTGCTTTGGATTCAAGTCCATGTTTCCCCAAAACACACAGACTCTGGGAACTGGAGGACCCATATACATATTTGGTGTCTCTATGCCCAAAACAGCAATGACTGCTTTAGACTGTGATACTTACAGCAGATGTTAAAGGAGTTGTAAAGTCAGAAGGTTTTTTATCCTAATTCATTCTATGCATTAGGATAAAAAAAACCTTCGGTGTGTAGCAGCCCCCCCCATTGGCCATCGGGGACTCTCCCTCCTGATTGGCTGAGACACAGCCGCGGCGCCATTGGCTCCCGCGGTTGTCAATCAAATTAAGTTAGCCAATCAGGAGAGAGGGGGCGGGGCTGAATGGTAGCTCCATAACTGAATAGACACACAACGCTGCACCTCGTCTCGAGTTCCCCAGTAACAAAGCTGCTTGCTGTGGGGGCACTCGATAGGAGGAAGGGGCCAGGAGCAGCAACGAGGGACCCGAGAAGAGGAGGACCCAGACTGTCCTGTGCAAAACCAACTGCACAGAGGAGGTAAGTATAACATGTTTGTTATTTTGGGAGAAAAAAAAACTGGACTTTACAATCACTTTAATACAATCAGCTCAAAGCAACCTGATACTGGGATCTCCTGTCTCCTGCTATAGCCTGTTTATGTGTCTTTCTCTTAAGCATGTCTCTCCCATTGTGTGACTCCTAGGTGTGAATTCCCATTGTTAATTGAGTTAACTGAGTCACCTATTGTTTCTGTCTGTTGGCTAATGTGGCTAACTCTTGGAGGTTCTTATGATGGGATTATCCTTGTGTCAACTTTAGCTCATTATCTAACCCTTGTGTCATGTTTTGGGTAATATTTGGTTTTATTGTCCATGTGGTGACTGACCTACTTTTGAAGTGTATAAAAACCTGTAGTTCTGTTCAATAAACAGTCATTCCTTTGGATTTTACCTCAACATCTTGTCTCTGTATGATGCTTAGGGTTAAAGGGCTGGTATTAGCTCTCGGTCTGCTGGAATGGTTTGGCGAGCAGAAGGCACTGTTTGGCAAGCGTTCCATCACAAAGCCCTATGTTGAGTCTGGAGCAGTTTTAAGCCTTGCAATGCCTCCCATCCAAGTTTATGGTAATGCTCCGGAAACACCTGCTAGCACAGTTGCGGCATATTAAAAAAAAGTTTTAAAAAAAAATCATGCAGCAGGAATATAATGTCCAACAATGCCCTGTAATGATAGAAGAGAGCATAGAGTGTCCTATCACATCCTTCTATTCACTTCCTGTTTGTGCTGCTTGAAGATGGCTGATATCGACTTCTGAGGGTAAGTGGGTAAATCATGATGCAGGGCATAAAAGTGGTCTTTAGAATACCTCTGAGATACAATTGGATGTACCCAATTGGATGCCCTTCTCCTCTTCCTCTGGTCAGCCATTTGCTCATCAGCATTGTCTGCAGGAGGCTAAACATGAGATAAAGCCTAGTAAAGGAATCCATGCTGCTGCCTTTCCTGCTGATGGAGTATGCACAGGAAATATTTATCATGAGAAGCCACGCCTCAAACTCTTTATATTCTGTAATGTCACTTCCCTTCCCGTTTGTGGAGCGGTTTTAACACATCAAAACTGCGCAAAGGGAATTTGGGGAGTGTTTTTAAAGTGTCAATAATGCTTAGAAAATGCGAGTCTAACGCTTATACTAAAGCTAGAGGAACATTTGTTAAGATATAGACATTTAGTCAAGTGTGAACAAGCCCTTACATTTCAGCTGAGCTACTGTTGCCACCAGCCAGTATGTATTCCATATTCCTATAGAGAACCTACTAGGGTTCATAGAGCACAGAAGTACCATATCATTCTTTCTTCTCAGGATTCTCTATGGAATTATAGGAATAACTCATAACTTTAGCCGGGGGCCTGGACAGCAGTGAAGATTTTGTGGTGGGTGAATGGAGCCTGCTTACTGATTAGACACAAGTCAGTGCCAATTCTAGATGTTCCCTACAAAGATAGCCAATCTACTTTCTGAATTCATGTAGACTTTTAACAGAGGATCTCATTTAACCACAACAAGTTGTCGTGTTCATTGTAAAATTGAAGAAGGGAAGAGAAACTAGAATTACAAGAAAACACACAGATTTACACAATTATGCATGGTTTTGCAAGGAACATGAACTAAAAACCATAATCTATAGTGCAGGACCACAAATGTGACTGTACAGTAGCTGCAACTACAGGGTTCAACACTGGCTACGAGGTCAGCTGGGACTTTTCAGCTGGATGATTACAGGCTGCAGTTCCAACTCCTGCAAAGTCCAGTTCCGGTGTTGTAAAATTTTGTCGGACCCGTGAAAAAATCGGACCTCGTCACTTCCGGTTATGGGAGTCTCAAGTGCGCATGCGCAGAAGACATTATCTTGGTTTGGTAAACTTATAACACAGAGCGACCAGTTGAATGAGAGGAGGCGGGGCTGAGGTGGGACGGAAGACACCGCCGCGTCATCTGCAGAGCTGAATAGAGGAGGCGGGACGGAGGTGCGACCGTGTAATAAATGCAGGACTTTAGCGACTCCTTCTGTTTTATTATCTTTACTAATTATCGTATTATTTACCCTTAGGATTTCATTACATTTAGTATTTCTTATTTTGCATTATAGAAATACTAAATGTCATGAAATCCGAAGGATAAATAATACGATAATTACTAAAGATAATAAAACAGGGAGTCGCTTAAGCCCTGCATATATTACACGGCCGCACCTCCGTCCCGCCTCCTCCGCCAGCTCTGCATATGTGCCTCCGTCCTCCGTCGCACCTCAGCCCCGCCTTCTCTCAATCAGCTGTCCGTTCTCTGTTATAATTTTGCCAAACCTCGAAAAATGTCTTCTGCGCATGCGCACGGACGACTCCTATCAACTGTTTTGTGACGCTCTGTCACCGGAAGTGATGAGGTCCGATTTTTTCACGGGTCCGACAAAATTTTAGAACACCGGTCCAGAGTTATAAAAGAGGGGAGATGCTCAATAGACTTGACCTAGGGAGAAAATGCTGCTCCTCTATACAGTGCCTTGCGAAAGTATTCGGCCCCCTTGAACTTTGCGTCCTTTTGCCACATTTCAGGCTTCAAACATAAAGATATAAAACTGTATTTTTTTGTGAAGAATCAACAACAAGTGGGACACAATCATGAAGTGGAACAAAATTTATTGGATATTTCAAACTTTTTTAACAAATAAAAAACTGAAAAATTGGGTGTGCAAAATTATTCAGCCCCCTTAAGTTAATACTTTGTAGCGCCACCTTTTGCTGCGATTACAGCTGGAAGTCGCTTGGGGTATGTCCCTATCAGTTTTGCACATCGAGAGACTGAAATTTTTGCCCATTCCTCCTTGCAAAACAGCTTGAGCTCAGTGAGTTAGGATGGAGAGCGTTTGTGAACAGCAGTTTTCAGTTCTTTCCACAGATTCTCAATTGGATTCAGGTCTGGACTTTGACCTGGCCATTCTAACACCTGGATATGTTTATTTGTGAACCATTCCATTGTAGATTTTGCTTTATGTTTTGGATCATTATCTTGTTGGAAGACAAATCTCCGTCCCAGTCTCAGGTCTTTTGCAGACTCCATCAGGTTTTCTTCCAGAATGGTCCTGTATTTGGCTCCATACATCTTCCCATCAATTTTAACCATCTTCCCTGTCCCTGCTGAAGAAAAGCAGGCCCAAACCATGATGCTGCCACCACCATGTTTGACAGTGGGGATGGTGTGTTCAGGGTGATGTGCTGTGTTGCTTTTACGCCGAACATAATGTTTTGCATTGTTGCCAAAAAGTTCGATTTTGGTTTCATCTGACCAGAGCACCTTCTTCCACATGTTTGGTGTGTCTCCCAGGTGGCTTGTGGCAAACTTTAAACAACACTTTTTATGGATATTTTTAAGAAATGGCTTTCTTCTTGCCACTCTTCCATAAAGGCCAGATTTGTGCAGTATACGACTGATTGTTGTCCTATAGACAGAGTCTCCCACCTCAGCTGTAGATCTCTACAGTTCATCCAGAGTGATCGTGGGCCTCTTGGCTGCATCTCTGATCAGTCTTCTCCTTGTATGAGCTGAAAGTTTAGAGGGACGGCCAGGTCTTCGTAGATTTGCAGTGGTCTGATACTCCTTCCATTTCAATATTATCGCTTGCACAGTGCTCCTTGGGATGTTTAAAGCTTGTATCCAAATTTGGCTTTAAACTTCTCCACAACAGTATCTCAGACCTGCCTGGTGTGCTCCTTGTTCTTCATGATGCTCTCTGCGCTTTAAACGGACCTCTGAGACTATCACAGTGCAGGTGCATTTATACAGAGACTTGATTACACACAGGTGGATTCTATTTATCATCATTAGTCATTTAGGTCAACATTGGATCATTCAGAGATCCTCACTGAACTTCTGGAGAGAGTTTGCTGCACTGAAAGTAAAGGGGCTGAATAATTTTGCAAGCCCAATTTTTCAGTTTTTTTTTTGTTAAAAATTTTTTAAAATATCCATTAGATTTCGTTCCACTTCATGATTGTGTCCCACTTGTTGATTTTTCACAAAAAAATTACAGTTTTATATCTTTATGTTTGAAGCCTGAAATGTGGCAAAAGGTCGCAAAGTTCAAGGGGGCCGAATACTTTCGCAAGGCACTGTATATACAGTATGGTAAGTGAGCGATGTCACTCTAGGACAGGAAGCATGTCACTGGCAGGATCACCAGGTGAAAATAAAGAGAAACGACCTAAAAAAAAAAAAAACGCATGCAGCCACCACATTTAAAGCCAGGCAAGCTGCAAAAATATTTTTCCACTGTAAAATGTCTTTGTAACTTGAAAAATCAACAGAATTTACAAATGGCTTGGACATAAATAAATGGTGTTCAGAATATAATTAGGAAAGGATAATGCAGGGAGGATTGGCTCCAGAGAATTATTCCAACTGTAGCTTCTAACATTTAAAACATATCTAAACCCAAAAACAAAAGTGCAATACATTCAAAACACCTTTCCTCCGGCAGACTGACATTTTGTAGTGTGGCATTTTTTATGGCAGTGTTTTTGCCCTTCTGCCAGGTAGGATGTAAATTGGACCTGCAAATGTAATGTTTTACTTTTAAAAACTGGTCTGTCTCTGCACAGTGAGTGGAGACGGACCTGTCATCCGCCTGCTTAGCGGGGTTCAACGAAGCAAGCTGAGCAAGCATAGTCCGGATCTCTCCCATGTGAAAGGGGCCTTATGGAGATGCTGATTTCATTTTCCAACACTGCCAAAAGTACCAATACCTGGTATCATTGTGCTTGATTGGCCAAACTCGCCTGACCTAAACCCTATATAGAATCTGTGGGATATTGTCAAGAGGAAGATGAGAGACACCAGACCTAACCATGCAGACAAGCTGAAGGCCGCTATCAAAGAAACCTGGGCTTCCATAACACCTCAGCAGTGCCACAGTCTGATCGCCTCCATTCCACGTCGCATTGATGCAGCAATTCATGCAAAAGGAGCCCTGACCAAGTATTGAGTGCATACTATACTGTACATGGACATGGCATTTCAGTAAGCCAATATTTCTGTATTATAAATCCTTTTTTTTTTTGTTTATTGGTCTTATGTAATATTCCAATTTTCCAAGATACTGCATTTTGGGTTTTCACTAGCTGTAAGCCATAATCATCAAAATTAAAAGAAAGAAAAGCTTAAAATATATCACTCTGTGTGTAATACATCTATATAAAATGTATGTTTCACTTTTTGAATTGAATTACTGAAAAAAATTAACTTTTTGATGCTATTGTAATTTTATGAGATGCACCTGTATTTCCTGATATTTACAGAGCCAGGGTACAAACTGCACAAGTTCAGTTTGTTATTTATTGCTGGAGAGTTGTTTTTTTTTTTCTTGGGAGAGTGCATGTGATCAGCACAGGGCCAATCAGCACTGTCCAGACAGAGTGTCAGGGGTCCTGCATTCTCATTTGACAATCATGGGAGAATGAGAACTCCTCCTACAGGCTTTAACCAGACACTCATAGAACTCAGAAGAATGTTCTAACTGCTGATGAAAAAAGGTATTTAGCAGTTTATATTTACTAAGGCTATTGCATTTCCACGTTCTGTGTACTGTGGGAAACCAGATATATTGAATGCAGTGTCCTTGGTTTAGTAACACTTTAACATACACAACTGCAGTGGTTCGCTGTGAATTCCGCACCGCTTCAGTGTGAATCGAAGGCTGGTCATACATTATACAATTTTCTTATTCAATTTCCTTTAGATTTACCTTCAACTATGACGTTTAAGAGACTGCATACAAATTAAAATTGTTTAGGTTTGACCTCATATTATATGGTTTTGGTAATTCTAAAGGAAAATTGTACAAGTAAATTGTATAATGTGCGGCCAGTCTAACTGACACTGTCATTAATAATGACACTAATACAGTGATCAGTGCTAATACCATACAGTGTCACTGTACTAATGACACTGGATAGAAAGGGTTTAACATCTAGGGGTGACTGTGTGCCTAACAATGAGTAATGTGTGTAATATGTGCTGCATTTACTAAGCAATATTGTTGTTTTTTTTCCCTGCTTTGCACTGAATAAAAAAGCAGAAGATCGTCTGTTACTATACAGAACTCTGTTTTTTACAATGACATGAATGACGGAGCAGATCAGCAGGTCCCAGTGATTAATCGTTGGCCCACTGATTGGCTTGTCCTGCAACAAATCACAGCACAGCCAGGGTGGCGGGCAGCTCACCGGGAACCGCTGATCATGTACCAGATACCTGATCCAGCGCACAGCGACCGCCCTGCCGCAGTTGCTGAACGTGGGGCCAGTTAAGGTACTTTAAAATGTACCTAAAACCCAACGGTGTGAATCAGCCCTAACACGGCAGGGGTGGCTACCTCACAAACGTATATACATTTCCTTGTGATTCACTTTCATTATCTGCGTTTCATGATCATCTATTTATTTAGCTGTTAAGTTGGGTATGTCATTTATTATATTTACTCTGAATTTCTTGATATAGAGAAGCCACACAAGGACAGAAATTGTGCAGGCTGAGGATTTAACAAAAGGCGGTACGTAGGAGGAAGGAAGGAGGGGAGGGGTGAAGCGTGAGGACGGAAATTAGAAAAACTAACTGACACATCTGCGGCGCTAAGCTTCCTCTCCTCTTCATTCTGGAGTGTAGGTTACGATCAAGACCCATTCTAATTTATATGTTGTGTTGTGATTCCAAAAGAGGAGCACAAATCATGTAACATACAAATGCTGGCACTTGTTGTTTTACACTGCTTGGAGAAACACACTGGACCTAAAAAAAAAAAAAAAAAAGTTTCAAAATAAATGTACAGTTTTATATCTCTACCACCAGTTCTTTCACATACCAGTATGTAAGATGAAATTCGGACATAAAAAAAAACAAACAAAAAGGCAGGTACACAGTGGAGATAATTTACTAAAACTGGAGAGTGCAAAATATGGTGCAGCTGTGCATGGTAGCCAATCAGCATACAATTTCTCCTTGCTCAATTAGGGCTCTTTCACACGGGCTGTCCGATCAGATCCGCCTGTCAGTTTTTTAGGCGGATCTGATCGGATCCTCCATGCAGCTCTATGGGGCAGCGGGTGTCAGCGGAGGTCACCTCCGCTGACACCCGCTGCCATCCGCATCCGATCCTGTGCTGAAATCTGGACGGATGGAAACCCTATTTTTCCATCCGTTCAGTAATCGGAGCGGAGCGGATCTGATGAGAGCGGACAGGCGGTCTGCTCTCATCCGATCCCCCATAGAGGGCAGCGGGTGCTGAGACACCTTCCTCTCCGCTCTGCAAGCGGAGACGGAGCTGTCATCCGCCCGGCTCAGCGGGGATCGCGGATTTATCCCCGCTGAGCAACACGGATCCGCCTGCGGAGGCGGACCGTGTGAAAGAGCCCTTAAGCTTTGACAAAGAAACCTGGAAGCTGATTGGTTTCTATGCAGAGTTGCACTGATTTGGCACTCTACAGTTTTAGTAAATTAACCCAGTGTTTTGACAAAACTGCAAGAACCAAATACAGTAAAACCTTGGTTTGAGAGTAACTTGGTTTAAGAGCGCTTTGCAAGACAAGCAAAATTTTCAAATAAATTTTGACTTGATATACAAGCAATGTCTTGATATACAAGTAGCCTCAAGTCACAGCGGAGTATAAAAGAGAAGAGAGGCGCCTCTAAGTGTAGCAATATGGTAAAAATTTATAGAAGGTACAACATTTAGCAGGGGTAAAGCTGTCCACATAGGACCATCCTCCGCACCATCATCTACGTCATCCCTTCCATGCTGCCCCTCGCTTTCAGATCGCTTTACTGCAGGGTGGTCTTCCCGGTCAGGATTACAGACTAGCAGCCGGCGGTGCAGAAGATAGTCTATGTGGACAGCTTTACCCCGGATGCCTGCATACTTAGATGTGCCTGTTTTATTCATCAACCATGAATTGCTAAATGTTGTACCTTCATTAAATGTAACCATATTGCTACCCTGTAGCTCCTTCTGGATTTTGCTTCCAATCCCCTTGTGGAAGCAGCTATTTGTGAATGGACATTTTATGGTTACACAACCTATCACAATGCTATAATCTTTTTATATGGACTATAAATTGAAGGATTTATGAATAAATGGTTGTGGAACGAATCATCTGAGTTTCCATTATTTCTTATGGGGAAATTTGCTTTGATATAAGAGTGCTTTGGATTACAAGCATGCTTCCGGAACGAATTATGCTCGCAATCCAAGGTTTTACTGTACAATTCTGTGATCAATAAACAAATGTATTAGAGCCGGTATACACTGGGGCGACTTGTCAGGTGACTTAATCCCCGTACACACGTACCGATCGTCGGCGAACGATCGGCTGTCTTTTGTCCCCGGGCTGTCGGTGTCTGTTGAAAAGTGCAAAGACAGCACAAGAATTTTGTCCGCCGACTACAGCCGACTGCAGACGTGATGTCATGTAATGGTTAACTTTCCCTGTGTTTTTTCTTTTCTGAGCATGCCCAGTCTTGCAAATCTGCGGTCTGTCGGCCGAATTCTGTACTGACTGGCGAACAATCGGCCGCTCTGGTGTCGGCATACAAAAATTTTAATGCTTGCATGACAGATTCTTGTCGGCAGAATGTGCGCTGACGGCTGTCGGAGGCATCATACTAACAAACGTACAATCGGCAGATCGTTCGTCGGCCGACGCTTGTCTGCCGACGATCGCTACGTGTGTACGGGCCTTTAGTCGCCTGACAAGAAGCGCTCCATTCAGTGCAATGGGACCATTCTAATCAGAGCGACTCAAGTCGCTCCGACTTAGAAAAAGGTTCCTGCACTACTTTGGGGGCGACTTTGTAGCGGCTTGCATTGACCTCTATTAAAGAAGTCGTTTGCAAGCCGTGCTGAAGTCATGCTGCTGGGGGCGGCTTCAGAGTCGGGGCGCCCCAGTGTGAACCGGCTCTCAGACTTGGTTTAAAAAGGTTTTCAAACAACATTGTATAAAAAAAAAAAATGATAATCTAAATTAAAGTAGAATTATAGACAACACTTTTTTTTTCATTTTAGATAGAGTAAGGGAAGGTTTTAACCCCTGTCAGTTTATTAATCGCTATCTGTGCCTCATTGTGGGTTGTTCTCTTCACTTCCTGTTCCATAGCCAAACAAAAAGTTAGAGAAAATCCCTGCAAAATAAGGGAATCCATTGGACACCCCCCCCCCCCCCCACCCCGGTCATAAACAGAGAGGATGAATCTTAATATCCAGTAATTATGTTTATAAGGGATCGGGCACATGGGTGCTGAGGCCCATACAGCCAGGGCCGGTGCTTCCACTAGGCAAACTAGGCAGCCGCCTAGGGTGCATTGCCACCTAGGGGCGCATCCATGAGTCAGCACTCACTCTCCTTCATGAATGATACTTGTGAGCTGAGGAAAGGGGCGGCAGTGGGGGAGGAAGAAGGGACAGAGGAAGATGCCAGGTGTTTCGGGCAGTGGCAGAACTACCAGGCCCTGGCTTTCCACCATTGTTGGGGGAGCCCCAAGGGGCAGGAAAGGAGCCCACCGGAGTGCTAGCTGCATAATGATCCTCTTCATCTGGAGCTGATCCCTGGGCGGGAAGTGACTCTCTAATCTGAGCTGGTGGGCAGCCGTTCATTTCCCTGGGTCGGTATTAAGCATGGAGTGGAGGAGAGCTGAACCTGAGCCGGAGCTCGGCACTGGAGGGCGGCACCTTTACTGGAGCAGAAGCGACGAGGCAACGGAATGGTCTGAGGATGTTGGTGATGAAGGAGGTGCGGAACTCTCTGACTGCTGCTTCTCCCTCCACCAGGAGCCGGAGGAGCGTCCTGGGAGAAGGAATAAGCAGGATCATGGTGAAGGAGGGCAGAGTGCAGGCCACTCTCTTCATACTGCCCAGTAAGTGTCCCTAGAACAGGGAATCAGGGTCCCTGGGTGTGACATGGAGTATCCCTGGTGTGAAAGAGAATTGCGGTCACCAGGTATGCCATGGGGAATCGGAGTCACCAGGTGTGACATGGGGGAGAGGGGTCACAAGTGTAACAGGGGTTTGGGGTCACCAGGTGTGCCATGAGGAATTTGGATCCCTGGGTGTGCCATTGGGGATTGAGGTCCCCAGGTGTGACATGGAGGAACATCAGGGTCCCCAGGTGTGACATGGAGGAACATCAGGGTCCCCAGGTGTGACAAGGAAGAACATCAGGGTCCCCAGGTGTGACAAGGAGGAACATCAGGGTCCCCAGGTGTGACATGGAAAAACATCAGGGTCTCCTGGAATGACATGGAGGAACATCAGGGACTCCTGATGTGACATAGAGGAACATTGGGATCACTGGGTATGACAGCATTACAAAGAAGGAACCATCAGATCAGGGTCACTGGATATGACATAGAGCAGTTTTTAACCCCTTCCCTTTTTATTTATTTTTTAGGGGGGGCGCAAGTAGCTGATCTTGCCTAGGGCGTAAAACAGTCTAGCACCAGCCCTGCGTACAGCCTACAAAACCTGTTTGTTTCTGTTTTTGGAGAAGCGTGGAGCTGTGTGCAGGCAACTTATGTTAGTTAAAGTGTTACTAAACCCAGGACCCTGCATTCACAATATCTGGTCTTCCATAGTACACAAAACATGGAAATGCAATTATTTTAGTACATATGAACTGCTAAATAACTTTTCTCATCAGCGGTAAATAGCAATCAGTGTCTGGTTAAAGCTTGTAGGAGGAGTTTTCATTCTCCCCTGATCCTGTGTCTGGACATGTTTGGACAGTGCTGATTGGCCCTGTGTGGATCACATGAACTCTCCCAAGACAAAAAAAACTCTCTAGCAATACACACCAAACTGAGCGTGTGCAGCCCGTCCCCTGGCTCTGTAAATATCAGGTTATTTTTTGGAGACAGTGAAAGAAGAGGAGGATCAGAGACAGGATGAAACAGCCTTTATACACATTACAGAGGATAAACCTCTTAGGTTCCACAGTGAGTATAACAAGCATGCTTTACTGCATATACAGACTGATTTTACTGTTGTGGGTTTAGTAACACTTTAATAGAGATGCAAAGGCTGTTTGGACCCACCCATCCAAGTTTGGCAAGTGTGCAGGAATGGATGCAGGTCCTGAACACAGACAGTGTACATTTGAAGGCTATGCATTCACCCCTGCATGTCTTTCACACTTGGATGTGCCATTGAGTCCTTTCAGTTGGCATGTCTCCATTCACTACACAGGCTGCCTGCATGCAGCTCCTTGCTGCTCTTGCACACTGTTTGGACCTTGGCACCCGTGCAAATGAGCCCTTATACAGAAAAAAAGTATCTTTCATTTCCATATATACTGTACACTACCTGAGTATTGTTGCTGACAATGTCCATCCCTTTATGACTACAGTGTACCCATCTTCTGATGGCTATTTCCTGGAGGATAATGCACCATGTCACAAAGCTCAAATCATCTCACCACTGGTTTCTTGAACATGACAATGAGGTCACTATACTCCAATGGTGTCAAGGTCTTACTTTGCCTTCCTGTTGGCAGCCATCTTGGGCATGTGCAGACTGCCTTCTCTTATAAACTCTTATTGTATTATCTCTTGCCTGCTGCCTGGGCGTCGCTGATGATGATGCACACCTGACTATATGTATCACCTGAGAGCTTGCAGTCCTTGCCATTGTGTTTGTGCTTCAAGGTGCAATTGCAAGGTACAATTACTGCTAGCAGTCTTCTATTCTCTTCTCCGTGTTCCTCCGTGCATGACCTGGCTTGGCTGATGACTTTCCTGGCTCTCGATCCTGCATCGGCAGAGGACCCCGCATCGGCAAAGACGATCTGGCATCGGCAAACTACCCGCTATTGAACTCGACCCCGGCTTGGATGACTACCCACTTCTGGACTTGACTCTGGCTGTTCCTGATTTTGCGCCTCACTCTTGCCGTGTGTTTATTGTTGTTGCCTTAATAAACTGCTTTATTTTACTTGCATCTACGTGTGGTCTAGTTTTCTGGCACCCTGACAGTACGCAAGGGTACTTCACTTCGCTCAGGCATTGCAGACGCTGCTTGAATGCACAGCACACCTTGGTCCTGGTGGTGCTAGGCCGGTGGTCCCTCCTGCTACTGCTTTTGCGGCTCCTGCAGCTGGAGTCATTGTTACCAGAGGGATGACTGGTTCAGCCTCCCTCCCGCATCGCTATGGGGGTGAACCGAGTCAGTGTCGTGGCTTCCTAAACCAAGTGGGCATTTATTTTGAGATGGTTCCTCAGGCGTTTCCCTCTGACAGGTCCAAGGTGGGCTTCCTAATCTCGTTGCTCTCAGACAAGGCCTTGGCCTGGACGAATTCCTTATGGGAAATCGATAATCTTGTCATACTCGATTACCTGAATTTTGTTGCCTCCTTTCGTAGGGTATTGATGTGCCTGCTCACTCCGCTTCTGCTGCTAAGCTGCTCCTGTCCATTCAACAGGGTATACGAACCATTGCCAAGTATGCCATCGAATTTCGTACCCTGGCAGCAGAGGTGGGCTGGAATAATGAGGCTTTGGTGGCTGTCTTCTTTCGTGGTCTCTCCGATGCATTGAAGGACGAGATTGCAGCCAAGGATCTCCCTGACAAGCTCAAGGCTCTCATATCTTTCCTGTTTTTGATCAATAGCAGGCTCAGGGACAGACCATTGTTTAAGGAGTGCCTGCGAAGGCCTCCAACCAGATTGGCTCCTACGTTTTCTTCCCCACCCATTCCTCCCTCCCCTCCCACACTTCCTGGGGATGGTGCATCTGGCTGTGAACTCATGCAGCTGGGGTTCACTCGCCTTTCTGAGGCTGAGCGGCTCTTTAGGAGGAGGGAGGGCCGGTGCCTGTATTGTGGCCTTGGTGAGCATTTCCTGAAATCTTGTCCTACCTGTCTGGGAAACGATCACACCTAAGGTCCTGTCGGGGGCAGGTCTTAGGTGGAATTTCCTCATCCCCAGTTTCCTGTAAAGATAAACCGCTAATCACAGTTGTCCTCTCCTGGGCAGCAGGTTCGGTGGTTACTCAGGCATTGGTAGACTCCGGTGCTAGCGTTTACTTTATTGACAGTATGTTTGCTGCGGAGAATTCCATACCCTTGCAGCCCCATGTTTCTCCACTAGTCATCGATGTGATTAATGGCAGACTCCTGCAACCGGCACAGGTTACCCATGAACCTGTTTCCAGGTTATATTGTTCCCACACTACTCTATTGTTTTGGGGTACCCTTGGCTTCAGAAACACAATCCGACCTTTGATTGGCAGTCGGTCGAGATCCTCTCTTTATCTCCGCAGTGTGGCGCTGTTTGTATCCATGGGCCTGATAAGGTGCTTTTTACCTCCTCAGATTCAGTGTTGCCTACTTAATATTATGAGTATCAAGATGTATTTGACAAGGTGCACGCTGGTACTCTTCCTCCTCATCATCCGTATGATTGAGGCATCGACTTGCAACCTGGTGCCATTCCCCCCTCATGGCAGGGTTTATCCTCTCTCAGTTGCGGAGAATAAGGCCATGGAGGTGTACGTGGCGGATGCGCTTGCCTGGGGGCACATTCGCAAATCCACTTCTCCAGCTGGTGCCGGTTTTTTCTTCATAAAGAAGGGGGTGAGTTGAGACCTTGCATTGATTATAGGGGCCTCAATCGCATCTTGGTCAAGAATGCATACGCGATTCCACTGATTACTGAATTATTTGACCGCCTCAAGGTAGCAACGGTCTTTACCAAGCTTGACCTAAGGGCAGCGTATGACCTCGTAAGGATCAAGGAAGGTGAGTGGAGGACCACGTTTAATACCAGAACAGGTCATTACTAATATCTAGTGATGCTCTGTGGCATGTGCAACATGCCCGCTGTCTTCGAGGAGTTCATCAATTATGTCTTTCGTCATGTGTTGCAGCAATGCATTGTAGTCTATTTGGATGACATCTTGATTTACCTGGACTCCATTGAATCACACTACCTGGATGTCAGACAAGTGCTGCAACGTTTGTGTGAGAATTGGCTTTTCTGTAAGCTTGAGAAATATGAATTCCAGCTGTCTCAGTTTGCCTTCTTGGGCTACATAATTTCTGCTGAAGGGTTCTCCATGGACCCTCAGGAGGTTTCCACTGTTCTACAATGGCCTCGCCCTTGTGGTCTCCGTTCCATTCAGTGTTTCCTTGGGTTTGTCAACAACTATCGGAAATTTATCAGGAACTTTTCCTCTTTGGCCAAACCTATCTCAGATCTGACTAAGAAGGGCAGCGATCCCCACAATAGGACGCTTGCTGCCATCCAAGCTTTCGAGGTCCTCAAGTCTGCTTTAGCTTTGGCTCCCATTCTGTCTCATCCCAATCCTGGTTTGCACTTTGTCCTAGAGGTGGATGCGTCTGAGACAATAGTAAGCGCCCTCATGTTTCAGCGTCGGACACCTGATGGACCCTTACTTCCATGTGGGTTCTACTTCAAGAAGCTGTCTCCAGCTGAATGCAATTACGAGATTGGAGACAGAGAGCTCTTGGCAATTATCCTGGCTCTCAAGGAGTGGCGACACTTGCTTGAAGGTTCTGTGGTTCCAGTTCTCATTCTCACCGATCATTAGAATCTGACGTATCTATCGGAGGCCAAGAGGCTCCCACCCAGTCAGGCCAGATGGGCCTTATTCTTGTCTCGTTTTAACTATGTGGTCTTCTATTTGCCCGGCTCCAAGAATGTTAAAGCTGATGCCTTGTCTAGCCAGTATTCTGAGTTGTCCAGGGAGGACTCCGTGAAGACACATTGGTCATACCTTCGGATCATATCCTGGCTGCCATCAGCACCTACTTAACCTCTTCTCTTGGGGAACAGATCTTGGCTGCCAAACCTGATGCTCCCACAGAGAGACCTACTGGCAAATGTTTTGTACCTGAGGGGTTGCGCATCAGACTTTTGCGCACATGCAACAATTCCAATGGTAAGAACCAGTTGTCCTGAGCTGTTTCCTGTCAGTTCTGGTGGCCATCCCTCCGCACTGATGTTGCTGGGTATGTTGCTGCTTGTTCGGTCTTTGCCCAGAATCGATCTCCGGGGCACCTTCCCTTGGGCCTACTGCATCCCATTCCCAATGAGGAGCGTCCCTGGTCTCACTTTGCCATGGATTTTATTGTGGAACCCCGTCTCGAGGTTGCTCGGTTATCATCATGGTTGTCGATCGGTTCTCCAAAATGTGCCATTGTGTTCCGTTTAAGCGGCTGCCTACCGCTCAGGAGCTTGCCTCTGTTTTTGCCAGGGAGGTTTTCCGCTTACACGGGTTGCCTAAGGAGATTGTCTCAGACTGTGGGAGCCAGTTTGTCTCCAGGTTCTAGCGCGCCGTTTGCTCCCAGTTGGGTATTCGACTCTCTTTCTCCTCGGCCTACCATCTGCAGTTCAATGGTGCCGCTGAGCATTTCAACCAAGCTCTGGAGAAATTTCTCCGTTGCTATATTTCTGGCCATCAGAACAATTGGGTTGATCTGCTACCCTGGGCAGAGTTTGCCAGAAACTCTGCCATCAACTCGTCTTCTGGAATATGTGAAAAAATAAAGGTGCTCTGATAAACGTGCGTAAAGCTGCTACCAAGATGTGTAGGTAATTATATGTAAAAAAGAATTGGTGCGCTAAACTTACAATATCACAAATAAACAATGCATACAAAAGTATAATATTTGTGAAAAATTCAAAAGAAAAAGTCCATTCTCTTGTGACAACGTGCAAATGAATAAACTTTAAAGTGACTTGAAACAAATTGTGAATCCTGTAACTTGATTGAATGTATGTGACCACCACGTGAAACGATCCCCACCACCGACAAGCTATTCTTCTTACCAGATAGACAGATTTATACGTGAGTTGAACATGTTAAACGACCACTCACTCCCCATGCAGCTTCACCCGAAGTGTGTGTATAAGCCGCTTACCAGATAACAATAAGGTTTGAGCAAGGGAATGTAATCTCCTCTCTTCAGAATAGGCTGTCTGTTGGTATGACGATCCAAATACAGAGTATAGTGTCTCCTTGTGGCTCCGCAACGGATATGTAAAGAATGCAAGAGGACCAATAGTGCATTACCCCCAATTTATTAAAGGATAAAAGCAATTGCACTTACATGTCTCTTTGGTATCACAGGCATATACGTAGAATTGATACAGGAACGCTCCCGTGTCTGACTGCAGTAACAGACAAACGGGATGACGCGAGTGACGGCGCGACACGCCTCCTCTCTTGTCCTCCTCTCTCCATCGTCTTCTGAAATGTCTCCTTACATGGCCAATTATGGGTTCCAACCCGTTGTGAGTCAATCTCACCACAGGACATCCCGGCTGTGGAGGATCATCTTCGTGCCCTCCATTCCTCTTGGGTGCAGATTCAAGAGTCTTTACGGGTCTCTGCACAGCGTCAGAAGCTCCAGGCAGACCGGAGGCGTTTATCTGCTCCTTTGTACCAGGTTGGGGAGAGGGTGTGGTTGTCAACCCGTAATGTCAACCTTAGGGTGCCCACTGCTAAACTGGCACCATGTTTTGTTTGGCCTTTTCGCATCCTCCGTAAGGTGAACCCAGTGGCCTTGATCATCCTCCTGGCATGCATATCTCCAATGTCTTTCACGTGTCACTTTTGAAGCCACTGGTTTGCAATCGCTATACTTCTTCACTTCCTCGCCCTCGTCCCATTCCTGTAGGCAATTATGAGGAGTATGAGGTTAGCAGCATCTTGGATTCTCGTCTGTTCCGAGGTCAGGTTCAATATCTGGTGCACTGGAAGGGTTATGGTCCTGAGGAGTGCTCCTGGGTTCCCTCCACTGATGTTCATGCTTCCGTCCTTCTCCACGCTTTCCATGCTTGCTTTCCTCAGAAACCATTATTTGCTCCGTGGAGGAGGGGCCGTTGAGGGGAGGGTACTGTCAAGGTCTTACCTTGCCTTCCTGTCTGCAGCCATCTTGGAAATGTGCAGACTGCTGTCTTTTATAAACTCTGTTTGCATCATCAGTTGCCTGCTGCCTGGGTGTCGCTCAGTGATGATGTTGCACACCTGACTATATATATATATCACCTGATAGCTTCCAGTCTTTGCCCTTGTGTTTTTGCTCCAAGGTGCATCACTGCTAGCAGTTTTTTGTTCTTCGTGTTCCTCCGTGCATGACCCGGTTTGGCTGACGACTTTCCTGGCTCTCGATCCCACATCGGCAGACGACCCCGCATTGGCAGATGATCCGGCATCGGCAGACTTTCCGCTACTGGACTTGACCCTGGCTTGGATGACTACCCACTTCTAGACTCGATTCTGGCCTGGATGACTACTGGCTTCTTGAACCTGGTTCCAGATTTTGGTCCTCACTCTTGCTGTGCATTTATTGTTGTTCCCCTAATACACTGCTTTATTTTACTTGCAGCTTCATGTGGTCTGGTTTCCTGGCACCCTGACAAATGACCTCCACCGTCCCCAGATCTCAATCCAATAGAGCACCTTTGAAATTTGGTGGAATGGGAGATTTGCATCATGGATGTGCAGCCGACAAATCTAAATCAACGGCGTGATGCTATCATGTCAATATGGACCAAAATCTCTGGGGAAGGCTTCAAGCACCTTGTTGAATCTATGCCACAAAGAATTAAGGCAGTTATGAAAGCAAAAGGGGGTCTTACCCAGTACTAGCAAGGTGTACCTAATAAAGTGGCCAGTGAGTGTATACATATATATCTATACGTATATTTATACACTCACTATGTTATTAAAAATATTGGGACGCCTGCCTTTACATGCACATGAACTTTAATGGGATTCCAGTCTTTAATGGGATTCCAGTCAATCCGTAGGGTTCAATATTGAGTTGGTCCACCTATTGCAGCATTAACCTTGTTTGCGCACTCGTCATGTTGGAACAGGAAGGGGCCATCCCCAAACTGTTCCCACAAAGTTGGGAGCATGAAATTGTCCAAAATGTCTTGGTATGCTGACGCCTTAAGAGTTCTCTTCACTGGAATCAAGGGGCCAGACCCAGTCCCTAAAAAACAACCCCACACCATAATCCCCCCTCCACCAAATGATTTGGACCAGTGCACAAAACAAGGTCCATAAAGACATGGATGAGAGAGTTTGGGTTGGAAGAACTTGACTGACCTGCACAGAGTCCTGACCTCAACCCAACAGAACACCTTTGGGATGAATTAGAGTGGAGACTGCAAACCAGGCCTTCTCGTCCAACATTAGTGCCTGACTTCACAAATGTGCTTCTGGAAAAATGGTCAAACATTCCCATAGACACACTCCTAAACCTTGTGGACAGCCTTCCCAGAAGAGTTGAAGCTGTTAGAGCTGCAAAGGGTGGGCCAACTCAATATTGAACCCTATGGACTAAGACTGGGGTGCCATTAAAGTTTATGTGGGTGTAAAGGCAGGTGTCACAATACTTTTGACAATATAGTGTAAATACATACATACACACACACACACACACACAGTATATATACAGTATCTCACAAAAGTGAGTACACCCTTCACATTTTTGTTAATATTTTATTATATCTTTTTGTGTGACAATACTAAAGAAATGACACTTTGCTACAATGTAAAGTAGTGAGTGTACAGCTTGTATAACAGTGTAAATTTGCTGTCCCCGCAAAATAACTCAACACACAGCCATTAATGTCTAAACCGCTGGCAACAAAAGTGAGTACACCCCTAAGTGAAAAAATCCAAATTGAGCCCAAAGTGTCAATATTTTGTGTGGCTACCATTTTTTTCCAGCACTGCCTTAACCCTCTTGGGCATGGAGTTCACCAGAGCCTTACAGGTTACCACTGGAGTCCTCTTCCACTCCTTCATGAGGACATCACGGAGCTGGAGGATGTTAGAGACCTTGCGCTCCTCCACCTTCTGTTTGAGGATGCCCCACAGATGCTCAATAGGGTTTAGAAACATAGAAACATAGAATGTGTTGGCAGATAAGAACCATTTGGCCCATCTAGTCTGCCCAATATATCTGAATCCTATGAATAGTCCCTGGCCCTATCTTATATGAAGGATAGCCTTATGCCTATCCCATGCATGCTTAAACTCCTTCGCTGTATTTGCAGCTACCACTTCTGCAGGAAGGTTATTCCATGCATCCACTACTCTCTCAGTAAAGTAATACTTCCTCATATTACTTTTAAACCTTTGCCCCTCTAATTTAAAACTGTGTCCTCTTGTGGTAGTTTTTCTTCTTTTAAATATGCTCTCCTCCTTTACCGAGTTGATTCCCTTTATGTATTTAAACGTTTCTATAATATCCCCTCTGTCTCTTCTTTCTTCCAAGCTATACATGTTAAGGTCCTTTAACCTTTCCTGGTAAGTTTTTTCCTGCAATCCATGTACTAGTTTAGTAGCTCTTCTCTGAACTCTCTCTAGAGTATCTATATCCTTCTGGAGATATGGCCTCCAGTACTGCGCACAATACTCCAAGTGAGGTCTCACCAGTGTTCTGTACAGCGGCATAAGCACTTCTCTCTTTCTACTGCTTATACCTCTCCCTATACATCCAAGCATTCTGCTGGCATTTCGTGCTGCTCTATTACATTGTCTTCCCACCTTTAAGTCTTCTGAAATAATTACTCCTAAATCCCTTTCCTCAGATACTGAGGTCAGGACTGTGTCAAATATTCTATATTCTGCCCTTGGGTTTTTACGCCCCAGGTGCATTATCTTGCACTTATCCACATTAAATTTCAGTTGCCAGAGTTCTGACCATTCTTCTAGTTTTCCTAAATCGTTTTCCATTTGGCGTTTCCCTCCAGGAACATCAACCCTGTTACATATCTTTGTGTCATCAGCAAAAAGACAAACCTTACCATCGAGGCCTTTTGCAATATCACTTATGAAGATATTAAACAAAATTGGTCCCAGTACAGATCCCTGAGGTACCCCACTGGTAACATGACCTTGTTCTGAATGTTCTCCATTGACTACAACCCTCTGTTGTCTGTCACTTAGCCACTGCCTAATCCACTCAACAATATGGGAGTCCATGCTCAATGACTGCAGTTTATTGATAAGTCTTCTATGTGGGACAGTGTCAAAAGCCTTACTAAAATCTAGATATGCAATGTCTACTGCAACCCCACCGTCTATTATTTTAGTCACCCAGTCAAAAAAATCTATAAGATTTGTTTGACATGATCTCCCTGAATTAAACCCATGTTGTTTTTTATCTTGCAATCCATGGGATTTAAGATGTTCCACAATCCTATCCTTTAATAGGGTTTCCATTAATTTGCCTACTATTGATGTCAGACTCACTGGTCTATAGTTGCTCGATTCCTCCCTACTACCTTTCTTGTGAATGGGCACGACATTTGCCAATTTCCAATCTTCCGGGACGACTCCTGTTACTAATGATTGGTTAAATAAATCTGTAAATGGTTTTGCCAGCTCACCACTAAGCTCTTTTAATAATTTTGGGTGTATCTCATCAGGACCCTGTGACTTATTTGTCTTCACTTTAGACAGCAATCTTAGAACGTCTTCCTCTGTAAAGACACATGCATCAAACGATTCATTAGTTATCCTTTCAAGTGGAGGTCCTTCTTCTTCTTTTTCTTCTGTAAAAACTGAACAGAAGTATTCATTAAGGCAGTCGGCTAGCCCTTTATTCTCTTCTACATACCTTCCGTCCTTTGTTTTTAATTTAGTTATTCCTTGTTTTAATTTCCTTTTTTCATTTATATATCTGAAGAATGTCTTATCCCCCTTTTTCATAGACTGAGCTAGTTTTTCTTCTGCCTGCGCTTTAGAAGTTCTTAGAACTTGCTTGGCCTCTTTCTGCCTAATCTTGTAGATTTCCTTATCTTCATTGCTCTGGGTTTTTTTATAATTACAAAATGCTAGCTTTTTATTTTTAATGATTTGGGCCACTTCTGCTGAGTACCACAGTGGTCTCTTCCTTTTTTTGCTTTTACTGACAAGTCTAATGCAATTTTCTGTTGCCTTCAATAATGCACCTTTTAAGTAGTCCCATTTCTCCTGGACTCCATGTAATCCGTTCCAGTCTGATAAGGACTCATTTATGACTAATTTCATTTTTGAAAAGTCTGTTTTTCTAAAATCTAAAACGTTTGTTTTTGTGTGGTGTGACTCTTTCACAGTTCTTATATTAAACCACACTGGCTGGTGATCACTAGATCCCAAGGTTTCGCCTACAATGACATCATATACCGAATCCCCATTTGTGAATACCAAATCCAAAATGGCCTCCCTCCGGGTTGGCTCCTCAACCACTTGTTGCAGAGACAACCCCAGTAGGGAATTTAGAATATCTGTACTCCTGGTAGAACTTGCTATTTTGGTTTTCCAGTTTATATCTGGAAGATTGAAATCTCCCATAATGATAACTTCTCCTTTCATTGTCATTTTAGCTATTTCTTCAACTAGTAGATCATCTAGTTCTTTGACTTGACCAGGTGGTCTATATATCACACCTACACGAGTTACTGCATGATTAGCAAACTGCAACGTAACCCAAACTGACTCTATGTTGGCCTCACCAACTTGTATTAGGTTAGATTTAATGCTATCTTTCACATACAGGGCCACTCCTCCTCCTTTCTTGCCTTCTCTGTCTCTTCTGTATAAAGAGTACCCTGGTATGGTTATGTCCCAGTCATTTCTTTCATTAAACCATGTCTCCGTAACAGCCACTAAATCTACATTCTCAGATGCCATTATTGACCCAAGTTCATTGATTTTTTTACCTAAACTGCAAGCATTTGTAGACAGGACTCTGAGCTTATCATTTCTTAACCTCTGTGCTTCTGACCTGTTCTGGCATTGTTTCGGGGGGCAATTGGACTCTTGTAATTCCACTCTTTTGCCCCCCCCTTCCTAGTTTAAATACTCTTTCGCAAATTCTTGGAGTTGTTCACTAAGTACATTTGTTCCTTTGAGAGAAAGATGCAAACCATCTTTTTTGTACAGTTCCTTTCTATTCCAAGTAGAGCTATCATGAGAAACAAAGCCAAATCCTTGCTCTTGACACCATTTACTAAGCCATATGTTGAACTCCTTTATGCGCCTCTGCCTATCATTCTGAACATTATGCACAGGCAGAACTTCAGAAAATGAAATGGTGGATGCAAAATCCTGTACGTCATTACCAAGTGTGATAAAAGATTTTTTCACCTCTGACACTTCATTGCAAGCCAGGTCATTTGTCCCTAGATGGACAAGAACATCCACGTCCCCTTCCTGCTTTGCTTGCTTAACAATATTAATAATACGTCTTCTATCTCGTCTAGCAGTAGCACCAGGGAGGCATCTCACAAAACCATTTTCTTTAAGCTCCACACTTCTTATGATTGAATCACCCAGCAACAGCTGCTTCCTTTGAGACTTCACTTTATCTTTTTTGTCCTTGGCTGCAGTCTTGCATATATTAGACATAGGAGTCGATGGTTTCTAACCCTCTGTGCTTGAGTCCATATCCATGTTGTCCTTACATTCTGAGAGTGCTGCAAATGAATTTTGGAGAACCACAGACTGTGGGACATGTCTTCTATCCACCACTCTAAGTCTTCCAGAACCTACAGTAACCCATCTGCCATTTCTGGGGGTCCTCTGTGGCAGTGGCATTGCAGCAGTCCCAGCTGGAGTTTGTTTAACAGATGATTTAAATATCTCTGATTTCAAAAATGCAATTTCCTGCTGCAGTAAGGAGAATTGTCTACAGATCTGACAACATCCGAATCTCCAAAGAGTGGAACATGAAATAAATGCACAACAATTCCTGCACTGAACCAAGTCTGCCATTTTAAAGAGGAGAAAAAAAAAAAAAAAAAAAGAAAATTTGTAAATTTAAGTCAAACAAATCTTACCTTTTTTTTTCTTTTTTCCACCTTCCAGCCTACCTCCTGACTATCTCCTGCAATATCTCTTCACTGTACTTAAAATGTTGTACTTGAATGGAGTACTTGCAGCTAATGAATTAGGCCAGCTAATGAGTATGTCTATATATATACACACACTCCTTCACAAGCTCCTCCCCAGCAACAAATGTAACACCTTAATGAGCTGGTCTCATTAGCAAATCCACAATAGCAGACACCTGACCAAATTCCTTTCCTCTTCTCAAGCAATGGTCAGCAAAAAGAAACATAGATGAGTTGGTTGCAAACTCCAAGCCAATCTCTTTCAGTATCTCTTCAATCTCTTCAGTCTCCTGCAATATCTCTTCACTGTACTTAAAATGTTGTACTTGAATGGAGTACTTGCAGCTAATGAATTCATTTAGGTCTGGAGACATGCTTGACCAGTCCATCACCTTTACCCTCAGCTTTTTTAGCAAGACAGTGGTCGTCTTGGAGGTGTGTTTGGGGTCCTTATCAGGTTGGAATACTGCCCTGCGGCCCAGTCTCTGAAGGGAGGGAATCATGCTCTGCTTCAGTATGTTACAATTTATGTTGGTATTCATGGTTCCCGCCATGAACTGTAGCTCCCAAGTGCCGGCAGCACTCATGAAGCCCCAGACCATGACACTCCCACCACCATGCTTGACTGTAGGCAAGACACACTTTTCTTTGTACTCCTCACCTGGGTCCACCACACACGCTTGACACCATCTGAACCAAATAAGCTTATCTTGGTCTCATCAGACCACAGGGCATGGTTCCAGTAATCCATGTCCTTTGTCTGCTTGTCATTAGCAAACTTTTTTGCGAGCTTTCTTGTGCATCATCGTTAGAAGAGGCTTCCTTCTGGGACGACAGCCATGCAGACCTATTTGATGCAGTGTGCGGCATTTGGTCTGAACACAGACTGGCTGACTCCCCCACCCCTTCAACCTCTGAAGCAATGCTGGCAGCACTCATATGTCTATTTCTCAAAGACAACCTCTGGATATGACACTGAGCACCTGCACTTAACTTCTTTGGTCGACCATGGCGAGGCCTGTTCTGAGTGTACCCTGTCCTGGTAAACCGTTGTATGGTCTTGGCCACCGAGCTGCAGCTCAGTTTCAGGGTTTTGGCAATCTTCATATAGCCTAGGCCAGGCGTCTTCAAACTATGGCTCTCCAGTTGTTCGGGAACTACAATATCCATCATGCCTAGTCATGTCTGTGCTTTTTTAGAGTTTTACAATGCCTCATGGGATATTTTCGCAACAGCTGGATAGCTGTAGTTTGAGGATCCCTGGCCTAGGACATCTTTATGTAGAGCAACAATTCTTTTTTTTAGATTCTCAGAGAGTTCTTTGCCATGAGGTGCCACGTTGAACTTCCAGTGACCAGTATGAGAGAGTTAGAGAGATAACACCAAATTTAACACACCTGCTCCCTATTCTCACCCGAGACCTTGTAACACTAACGAGTCACATGACACTGGGGAGGGAAAATGGCTAATTGGGCCCAATTAGGGCATTTTCAATTCGGGGTGTACTCACTTTTGTTGCCAGCGGTTTAGACATTAATGGCTGTGTGTTGACTTATTTTGAGAGGACAGCAAATTTACACTAATATACAAGCTGTACACTCACTACTTTACATTGTAGCAAAGTGTCATTTCTTCACATGAAAAGATATAAAATATTTACAAAAATGTGAGGGGTGTACTCGCTTTTGTGAGATACTGTATATATATTACATTCTATCACTATAAATAAAGTGAAGATCACTCCAAAACAGAATCGTTGTGCTTCCCCACCCCAGCACACTCATGGATGACTCACTAGAAGTAAATGCTCTTTGTGATAAGAAAAGTCTGACGTTTCATTGAAAATTCACCTCTAATCCTTTTCCTTCACAACCAGATTGTCTCCTCAATAATGCAGCAAAGAAATATAATAATGAAAGGCTACAGGTAGTATGATATTGCTTATTTTTTTTTTTTAAATCAAAAAACCTTGCACTTGCATGTATATTGTGCTACTCACAGCACCAGTATATTATATAATGCTCAATCTCATGTACAGTAATCCACCTGCCTGTACTTGCTTCTAAGGGCTACTTCTAAGGGCTATTCAGTGTCTCACACTGGCCTGATAACTGATATAAAAAATAACGCATTTACTGGCAGGACCAACAAGTAAAAATTATTATAGGGGGCTCAGAAAAACAGTCTGTTGTGTGCATGCTAGTGCCAGACTGCTTTCAAAAGCCATTCTTTATTTTGCCCATTGTTATATTTCAATTGTCTTAGGGCCAGTTCACACAAGAATACAGTGTGGGAAACCCAAACGTTTCCAGCACCACGTTCAAAACGCATTGCACTAGCAAACTAAAGTGGGTGTCAGTGCAATACTGATGTAGCACCCTACAGGTTCACTGGCTCTGTGAGGGATTCTCATTGGGCAGTGGAGGAAATCCAATCAGTGGCCCATTCAGGCCTGTATCTACCCCAGAAGGCAGATTCTGCCACAGAGGATTCTGGGAGGAGGTATAAGTCTGAGGGGAGCGCATGATGCAGTGTCTTTGGCGGGAAGCAGAGTCCCAGGAGGGAGAGTACGGCTGTCTCTCCTCCTGTCAGAAGGATCGGGTGTCTTGGGTGGCTGCCTGAGGATCCAGAAGAGAGAGCTGAGCTGTAGAGAGGATCGGGTGTTCCGAGGACTAGTGGAGAAAGAGGGGTTCAGTTCCGGGAAAGCCTTCCAAGGTTGTGAGTACTGTGAACTGCCCCTGGGGTCTGCCTAGTGTAGAGGGGATCACTCCGGTGGAGGTCCCAGGGATCCTGGAGCCTGCAAGTGTAAAGGGGGTTGCCTAGTGAAAGGACCCTGAAGTGTAAAGGGGGTTGCCTAATGAAAAGACCCTGAAGTGTAAAAGGGGTTGCCTAGTGAAAGAACCCTGAAGTGTAAAGGGGATTGCCTAGTGAAAGGACCCTGAATTGTAAAGGGGGTTTCCAAGTGAAAGGACCCTGGAAGTGTAGAGGAAACTTGGGAAAGGTTCCCCTAGGTTTGGGACTTTGTAGGCACAAATAAATGTAAAAGGTTTGAATATACACAAAAATATAATTTATTCAAAAAGGTTTGTATATTCAAACCTTTTCCATTTTTTTTGTGCCTACAAAGTCCCAAACCTAGGGGAACCTTTCCCAAGTTTTTTGTATTATTAGGGATGTGGCACGCATATTAGGACCACTGGTCACGAGCAAAACCCCATTTTGGAAGTGTAGAGGGGGCGCCAGCGGTTGGGCCCTGAAGAGTTAAGTGTGCAGTGTTAAGAGTTGCAGCAGTACAAGCAGTTACAAGGAGTTACTTCAGTCAGTGAAGGGCTGGAGGGAGTCATGCACAGGACTTTTGAGCTATACAGTGTCAGGGGTCAAGGATCA
Source organism: Pelophylax lessonae (assembly GCF_965119305.1). NCBI lineage: Eukaryota > Metazoa > Chordata > Amphibia > Anura > Ranidae > Pelophylax > Pelophylax lessonae. Next base: position 95,312,620 of record NC_138774.1, read on the forward strand.
TTACAGTCCTGGATCTTCTGAGTTAACCAAGGAGTTAAAATCAAAGTTTCAGCACTTTCAGCAGAACAGTATTTAAAGCGCCAGGAAACGTTGGTCGGCATTCAGCTGGCATCAGGACATTTTTCTACAAAGTGTCCCAGTTGAACCTAGTTGAGCCAGAGGAGTATCCCACTCATTCCCTTCTCCCATCCCCATTATAAAATAAACAACACAAACCAAAGATGTTGGAATGGTCATTGTCTCAGTTCTCACACTTGGGTTTTCAACTTAAATGTGTTGGAAGTGTTTGCGGTAACAATGGCAGACCCACCTCAGGCCCAATGCCTGGAAATATTGCTACACTAACAAAACCAGTGCGTTTTCTTGCACTGGATCGTATCGTACAGAAGTACTATGCAATCCGCTTGTTCTGTTTTGTAAAGTAGTGCACGCACTTCTTTTGCTGCAGTCTGGTGTGATTTAATTCCATTCAAATGAATAGGCCAATAGGGTTCTTTTAGACAGAAGGTAAGTTTATTGCCCTTTTAAAAGCTATTTGCAGTGGATCACTTTTCAGAGGAGCGGCATAGCAGCGGCTGACAGGCATTCAGGAGGCGCTAATGCTGCATTTTTTTTATACTTCTAAACAGCAATTTTACATTGCTTCACAAAGTATTTGGCCCATGGTTGCAGTGCAGACCTTTGATGTCAATGGGTGAGGTGGTCAAACTCTGCACCCCGAGTTCAAATGTCACGGCTACAAAGCAAAGCATCGCAGCCACGGCATGTGTACAGCCCTTTCTGACTGCATTGTTATATCTACTTTTATATTAACTTTTGATCATTCCCTGCACACAAGGAATCAGCCAGACAGCAAAATTGTTAGTGCTGCTGCAAAGTTTTGCCAATCTAACATGTTTTGGGCAGTGGTGACTGGGGGATGTGTGCAGGCAGAATTAGAAGAGGATCTATGAATGTAATCATTAAATCTTATATGGACTTTGAAGTAGGGATGCACAAATACCATTTTTGTTTACGGCTGCATGTAACGTAAATATCTCCTAAACGGTGTACAATTAGGAGATATTTACAGTACCTATAGGTAAGCCTTATTATAGGCTTACCTATAGGTACAAAATATGCACAGGAGTTTACTTCCTCTTTAACTACCTCCCACCCGGCCATAGTATATATACGGCCGGGCGGGAGTCTCGTCCTTCTGAATGGACGTTCCGGAACGTCCTTCAGAAGGAGAGAGATCGCGCCGCCGCGGGCACGCGCAGCGGCGCGATCTCGATGTGCCTGTGTCCCTCGGACACAGAGCGACATCAATCGGCAGGAGGGCCCTGTGATTGGCCCTCCTGATCACATGACGGCTGTGTCCAATCACAGCCGTCATGTAATGTAAATAGAGCCGTTGTAACGGCTTCGATCTCTTCTCCTCACTGACAGATCCTGTCAGTGAGGAGAAGATCAGAGGATCGGTGCTGCTGCGGGGGTGATCAGTGAGTATTTCTAATTACTCACTGATCACAGGGGGGGTCTGTGCTGGTAATCAGAACATTGATTACCAGTGCAGCCTTGGGGGGGAGGGGTGCCACTAAGCCACCAGGGATGCCCACCCATGACCACCAGGGATGCCCACTATGGCCACCAGGGATGGCAAGCAGGGCTCAGAGAGCCCCCCAGTGCCCTCCCTATCAGTGTTGCCCACCAATGGCATCTATCAGTGCTGCCCACCAGTGCCATTATTGCCATCTATCAGTGCCGCCCACCAGTGCCCATTATTGCCCACCAGTGCTGCCTATCAGTGCCCATCAGTGCCCCCCATCAGTGCCGATCAGTGCCACCCATCAGTGCCGATCAGTGCCGATCATTGCTGCCCAACAGTGCCACTATCAGTGCCCATCAGTGCCGCCAATCAGTGCCCATCAGTGCTGCCTATCGGTGCCCATCAGCGCTGCCTATCAGTGCCCACCAATGCTACATATCAGTGCTATCTATCAGTGCCACATATCAGTGCCCATCAGTGCTGCATATCAGTGCTACCTATCAGTGCCCATCAGTGCTGCATATCAGTGCCACCCCATCAGTGCCACCCCATCAGTGTCTCCTCATCAGTGCCTGTCAGTGCGGCATCATCAGTGCTCATCAGTGCAGGAAAAAACATATCTATTTACAAAATTTTATAACCCAAACAAAAAAACTTTTTTTTCAAACTTTTCAGTCTTTTTTTATTTGTGCACCAAAAAAGAAAAAACCTGACGGTGATCAAACACCACCAAAAGAAAGCTCTATTTGTGGGGAAAAAATGACACAAATTTGGTTTAGGTATAGCGTTGCATGACCGCGCAATTGTCATTCAAATTGCAACAGCGCTAAAAGCTGAAAATTGGTCTGGGAAGGAAGGGGGTTTAAGTGCCCTGTATTGAGGTGGTTAAGGACCCGGCGGCCCCACTCTTTAACAACTGATAATTGCCGGCTTTTTTAAAAATTATATTTCAGCTGTCAGTGGGGGAATTTTGGGTATTGGTGCATTTGACCGAGTACCGATAGACGTTGAAATGCTTAGTATTGGCACTAGTGTTGAGCGAACACGGACTGTATTATTCGTGTTCGTACCGAATAATTGGATTTTTTGTACCCGAACACGGACACGGACACTTTACTGTATGTTCGGGTAAAAATCCGTGTTCGGTCGTTTTATTTCCGGGTTTTGCATGCTTTGGCGCTCTTTTCATGGCGGGCTTTCAACAGCCAATCAACAATCGTTTAACTGGTGTGCCTTAAGCCATCCCAGCCATGCCTGCAAATGTCTCAGTAGCTGTGATTGGCCGTCTGAAGCATGTGACCAAGTCTTTATAAGTTCGAGGCAGCCGCAGCGGCGTCATTATGCTGCTTAGATTCAGGGACAGAGCACACATCAACGTGCTGGCTGCTGATTAGGGAAAGATAGGCAGGAAAAAACCATTTGTGTCCGGATAGAATTGAGGGACAGGTCGGAGTGTTTAGGCAGGGCGAGTTGTAGGCATTTTAGGGATAGAGTCTGCTGAATTATAGGGTCAGTGTCTTCTACAAACTACAATCGATATTGCTGTGTGGGGGGTGGGGTCTGCACTCAATCCTGATCTACGATCTCTTCTCAATCCTGTTAGGGACAGAGTCTGCTGAATTTTAGGGAAACTGTGTTCTACAAACTACAATCGATATTGCTGTGTGGTGTGGGATTGGAGATAGGCAGGTGTCAGTGATCCACATCCATTTTTCTGTGTGTGAGCTGCAGTGAACACAATCTTTTTGGGCTGCAGTGAACACAATCTTTTTGGGCTGCAGTGAACACAATCTTTTTGGGCTGCAGTGAACACAATCTTTTTGGGGTGCAGTGAACAAAATCTTTTTGGGGTGCAGTGAACACAATCCTTTTTGGTGTGCAGTGAACACAATCTTTGTGGGGTGCAGTGAACAAAATCCTTTGTGGGGTGCAGTGAACACAATCTTTTTGGGGTGCAGTGAACAAAATCCTTTTTGGGGTGCAGTGAACAACATCCTTTTTGGGGTGCAGTGAACACAATCTTTTTGGGGTGCAGTGAACAAAATCCTTTGTGGGGTGCAGTGAACACAATCTTTTTGGGGTGCAGTGAACACAATCTTTTTGGGGTGGAGTGAACAACATCCTTTTTGGGGTGCAGTGAACAAAATCCTTTTTGGGGTGCAGTGAACAAAATCATTTTTGGGGTGCAGTGAACACAATCTTTTTGGGGTGCAGTGAACACAATCTTTGTGGGGTGCAGTGAACACAATCTTTTTGGGGTGGAGTGAACAACATCCTTTTTGGGGTGCAGTGAACAACATCCTTTTTGGGGTGCAGTGAACACAATCTTTTTGGGGTGCAGTGAACACAATCTTTGTGGGGTACAGTGAACAGAATCTTTGTGGGGTGCAGTGAACACAATCTTTGGGGGGTACAGTGAACACAATCTTTGTGAGGTGCAGTGAACACAATCTTTGTGGGGTGCAGTGAACACAATCATTGTGGGGTGCAGTGAACTCAATCTTTGTGGGGTACAGTGAACACAATCTCATACTTCTGAAGGTTTGAGGGTGCTGCCTGTTCCATACTCCCCCTACTCCTCATCTAGCCTTTTAGGGGTACAAACAATAGTAATTGGGGCCTAGTGTGGTTGTGTACGTGTGATATACATACACTTTTTTGGGATCATATTTTCTATTCCGCTATTTAATCAAAAACCTTTGGGGATCAGTTAAATTGGGGGATAGTCTGTGTTGGTACGTGTGAGAGAGATCCACCTTTCCAAGTTGTTGGGGTTCATCTCATACTTCTGAAGGTTTGAGGGTGCTGCCTGTTCCATACTCCCCCTACTCCTAGCCTTTTAGGGGTACAAACAATAGTAATTGGGGCCTAGTGTGGTTGTGTACGTGTGATATACATACACTTTTTTGGGATCATATTTTCTATTCCGCTATTTAATCAAAAACCTTTGGGGATCAGTTAAATTGGGGGATAGTCTGTGTTGGTACGTGTGAGAGAGATCCACCTTTCCAAGTTGTTGGGGTTCATCTCATACTTCTGAAGGTTTGAGGGTGCTGCCTGTTCCATACTCCCCCTACTCCTAGCCTTTTAGGGGTACAAACAATAGTAATTGGGGCCTAGTGTGGTTGTGTACGTGTGATATACATACACTTTTTTGGGATCATATTTTCTATTCCGCTATTTAATCAAAAACCTTTGGGGATCAGTTAAATTGGGGGATAGTCTGTGTTGGTACGTGTGAGAGAGATCCACCTTTCCAAGTTGTTGGGGTTCATCTCATACTTCTGAAGGTTTGAGGGTGCTGCCTGTTCCATACTCCCCCTACTCCTAGCCTTTTAGGGGTACAAACAATAGTAATTGGGGCCTAGTGTGGTTGTGTATGTGTGATATACATAAACTTTTTTGGGATCATATTTTCTATTCCGCTATTTAATCAAAAACCTTTGGGGATCAGTTAAATTGGGGGATAGTCTGTGTTGGTACGTGTGAGAGAGATCCACCTTTCCAAGTTGTTGGGGTTCATCTCATACTTCTGAAGGTTTGAGGGTGCTGCCTGTTCCATACTCCCCCTACTCCTAGCCTTTTAGGGGTACAAACAATAGTAATTGGGGCCTAGTGTGGTTGTGTACGTGTGATATACATACACTTTTTTGGGATCATATTTTCTATTCCGCTATTTAATCAAAAACCTTTGGGGATCAGTTAAATTGGGGGATAGTCTGTGTTGGTACGTGTGAGAGAGATCCACCTTTCCAAGTTGTTGGGGTTCATCTCATACTTCTGAAGGTTTGAGGGTGCTGCCTGTTCCATACTCCCCCTACTCCTAGCCTTTTAGGGGTACAAACAATAGTAATTGGGGCCTAGTGTGGTTGTGTACGTGTGATATACATACACTTTTTTGGGATCATATTTTCTATTCCGCTATTTAATCAAAAACCTTTGGGGATCAGTTAAATTGGGGGATAGTCTGTGTTGGTACGTGTGAGAGAGATCCACCTTTCCAAGTTGTTGGGGTTCATCTCATACTTCTGAAGGTTTGAGGGTGCTGCCTGTTCCATACTCCCCCTACTCCTAGCCTTTTAGGGGTACAAACAATAGTAATTGGGGCCTAGTGTGGTTGTGTACGTGTGATATACATACACTTTTTTGGGATCATATTTTCTATTCCGCTATTTAATCAAAAACCTTTGGGGATCAGTTAAATTGGGGGATAGTCTGTGTTGGTACGTGTGAGAGAGATCCACCTTTCCAAGTTGTTGGGGTTCATCTCATACTTCTGAAGGTTTGAGGGTGCTGCCTGTTCCATACTCCCCCTACTCCTAGCCTTTTAGGGGTACAAACAATAGTAATTGGGGCCTAGTGTGGTTGTGTACGTGTGATATACATACACTTTTTTGGGATCATATTTTCTATTCCGCTATTTAATCAAAAACCTTTGGGGATCAGTTAAATTGGGGGATAGTCTGTGTTGGTACGTGTGAGAGAGATCCACCTTTCCAAGTTGTTGGGGTTCATCTCATACTTCTGAAGGTTTGAGGGTGCTGCCTGTTCCATACTCCCCCTACTCCTAACCTTTTAGGGGTACAAACAATAGTAATTGGGGCCTAGTGTGGTTGTGTACGTGTGATATACATACACTTTTTTGGGATCATATTTTCTATTCCGCTATTTAATCAAAAACCTTTGGGGATCAGTTAAATTGGGGGATAGTCTGTGTTGGTACGTGTGAGAGAGATCCACCTTTCCAAGTTGTTGGGGTTCATCTCATACTTCTGAAGGTTTGAGGGTGCTGCCTGTTCCATACTCCCCCTACTCCTAGCCTTTTAGGGGTACAAACAATAGTAATTGGGGCCTAGTGTGGTTGTGTACGTGTGATATACATACACTTTTTTGGGATCATATTTTCTATTCCGCTATTTAATCAAAAACCTTTGGGGATCAGTTAAATTGGGGGATAGTCTGTGTTGGTACGTGTGAGAGAGATCCACCTTTCCAAGTTGTTGGGGTTCATCTCATACTTCTGAAGGTTTGAGGGTGCTGCCTGTTCCATACTCCCCCTACTCCTAGCCTTTTAGGGGTACAAACAATAGTAATTGGGGCCTAGTGTGGTTGTGTACGTGTGATATACATACACTTTTTTGGGATCATATTTTCTATTCCGCTATTTAATCAAAAACCTTTGGGGATCAGTTAAATTGGGGGATAGTCTGTGTTGGTACGTGTGAGAGAGATCCACCTTTCCAAGTTGTTGGGGTTCATCTCATACTTCTGAAGGTTTGAGGGTGCTGCCTGTTCCATACCCCCCCTACTCCTCATCTAGCCTTTTAGGGGTACAAACAATAGTAATTGGGGCCTAGTGTGGTTGTGTACGTGCGAGATACATACACTTTTTTTGATCATATTTCCTATTCCGCTATTCAATAAAAACCTTTGAGGATCAATTGAATTGCGGGATAGTCTGTGTCGGTACGTGTGAGAGAGATCCACCTTTCCAAGTTGTTGGGGTTCATCTCATACTTCTGAAGGTTTGAGGGTGCTGCCTGTTCCATACTCCCCCTACTCCTCATCTAGCCTTTTAGGGGTACAAACAATAGTAATTGGGGCCCAGTGTGGTTGTGTACGTGTGATATACATACACTTTTTTTGGATCATATTTTCTATTCCGCTATTTAATTTAACTGGGCCTCCATGCGAGACCTGTGTGCCTTGTTGCGCTGTTTTGAGTACTCCACCAACATGGCCAGTGGCAATGACGCCGTTCTCAGCTTAACTATCCCACTTCTATGCCTCCTTGAAAAAACAATTTGGGCGATGATGGAAGAGGATGTGGCACAGGATGAGGAGGAGGAGGAGGATGAAGAGGTAACATTTCCAAGGCTTTCAGGGCAGTCATTCGCAAGGGGCTCCGAGGGTGGGTTCCTGCACACGCAAACGCCAGGGACGCAATTGTCCAGCAGGGGCACAGTTCTGGAGGATGAGGAGGATGAGGAGGAGGAGGAGCTGGAGGAGGAGATGGAACCATGTTCACAGCAGGGTGGCACCCAGGCCAGCTCATGGCCATCACTGGTGCGTGGCTGGGGGGATACAGAGGACACGGACGATACACCTCCCACAGAGGACAGCCTTTCGTTGCCTCTGGGCAGCCTGGCACACATGAGCGATTACATGCTGCAGTGTCTCCACAACGACCGCCGAGTTGCCCACATTCTAACTTGTGCTGATTACTGGGTGGCCACGCTGCTGGATCCCCGTTACAAGGACAACGTACCGTCCTTAATTCACTCACTGGAGCGCGATCGCAAGATGCGCGAGTACAAGCGCACGCTGGTAGACGCCATGCTGCTGGCATTCCCATCTGACAGCGGGGCCACAGTGGAAGCACAAGGCAGAGGAGGAGGAGGAGGAGGTCGCCAACGCAACCAGGGCACCGCCAGCACCTCAGAAGGCAGGGTTAGCATGGCCGAAATGTGGAAAAGCTTTGTCAGCACGCCACAACAAACAGCAGCACCAGCAGCTCAGATGGAACGTCTTAGCAGGAGGCAGCATTTTACCAACATGGTGGAGCAGTATGTGTGCACACGCCTACATGTAGTGAATGACGGGTCTGCCCCCTTCAACTTCTGGGTCTCCAAATTGGGCACATGGCTTGAGCTTGCCCTTTACGCCTTGGAGGTGCTGGCGTGCCCTGCAGCCAGTGTATTATCTGAACGGGTATTTAGCACGGCTGGGGGCGTTATAACAGACAAGCGCAGCCGCCTGTCCAGAGACAATGTGGACAAGCTCACGTTCATTAAAATGAACCAGGCATGGATCCCACGGGACTTTTCCGTACCTTATGCAGAATAGCAATGGATACCGACCTTACCCACCCATTGTTCCATTTTTGCTCTTTCTCACTCTTTTGGGGTGTACCCTCATTTAAAATTTTTGAAAAGAAGCAGTGTTGGCTACCTCGTCCTCCTCCTCAGGGCCAGATTAATGTAGGGGCTATTGGAGCTGCAGCTCCAGGCCCCTACCTTTTATATAGGCCCCGGGTTGGCCATATTCACTGTTACCGCTCTTCTGTCACTTGTAAACACAGAAGTCTGGCTTCTATGCTCGCTTCCCCAGGCAGCACCCTCAGAACCTCCCCACACAGCGTGAAGGCCGGACAAGGAGGGACAGTTGGCGATGCATGGATGTGTTTATGGGCTTCAGAGACAGCATCCCATGTTGAATTAGGCATGCATGGCTGCACCCTTCCTCCTCTGGGTGCATGGCAAGGCACGGCCCTTAAGGCCCTTCAAAATCCTCAGCACCAAGCCCATGATGCTGTTAATCCGGCCCTGGTCCTCCTCCACCGCCGCTTCCACCTACACCGCCCATAGGTGTGCGCAGCCTATTGCATTAAGGTGTGCACCCCAAAGTTGAAATACACATGCATGTGTTTGCCAGCAGGGAGAGTAATGTATCGGGGCCATGTACCTGTAGGCAAGGAGAAATAGAGCAGAGCAGGTCCCAGGGAGATCTTTCCCATCTCCTCACTGGCAATGCTATGTGCCCTAGGTGATTAGGGTGTGCCCAGGCACACCCAGCACACCCTGTGCGCACGCCTATGTCACCGCCACATCCACCACCACCTCAACCTCCCTCCTACTCCATATGGGCCTCGTCCTTCAGAGATGAAGAAGAACATTGTTTTATTTTTCTGTTTTTTTTTTGTTGTTTTAAGTTATTTCCCTATCCACATTTGTTTGCAGAGCACTTGCCATGCTCTTAATTACGTTTTGCTGCCATTTGCAGCACTCTAGCCCTTTCCTTTGGTGTTTTAGAGCCATTTTAGTGCCTTAAAGTTCGGGTCCCCATTGACTTCAATGGGGTTCGGTGTCCGGGAAAAGTTCGGTAAAAGTCCGGGACACGGACCCGGACTTTTTTTTAAAGTTCGGCCGAACCCGTCGAACACGGACATCTAGGTGTTCGCTCAACCCTAATTGGCACCGATACCGGTATCAGAACAACCCTACTTTAAAGTATAATAAAGTAGTATAATTTTTCTTTTGCAAATAAATAATTATTTTGCAGCATAGTCCCCACCTCCCCCTTAAAGCGCCAACATGCTTCCGACGTTTCCGGAAAGAATTTATGCAGTAGGGAAGAAACCCTATACCACCGAGTAAGAATTTTGTAATTGGTTTCCTGCAATTTCGTACAGGTTGGGATTTTTAGCGCCAGGGTACAGACCTCCAACCTCTGAGCAGGAGTCAGTTGCAGGTCCAGTTCCCATTTCCCAAGACAGGGCAGAGCATAGTCGTCCACCGGAGTGATCAACAAGCCATACGTTTTGGACAAAGGACTGGGGATACAGCCACTGCCAACACAATACTCCTCGAAAGGCATAAGAGCCCGTGCATACCGGGCAGGCGCTGGCAAAGAGTGTAAAAAATAATGGAGTTGGGCCACCTGCCAAAATCCTAAAGCGAAGAGGCCATCCACCGCCATCAAGGTTTCCATAGATGGCCACCGGTCCTCCCGAACAAAATGGGAGGCCTGGAAGATGCCCCGAGCCTCCAGCCTGCAGAAGGCCAGATCCGCAGTGCCTGGAGCAAAGGCCGGGTTGCCCAGAATGGGGTAAAGTGGGGAAGTAGGCGTGGAGATTGCAGGATGGGACAGAAGCGAACGAACGCTGGCTAACGTTACCCCTATCGTGGGGTGGGTTATTTTATTTTTTAAGGAAAAGAAATGGCCCTTTCCTGGCCAGTTATAAAGTCTTCTGAGCATGCACGCCCATATCCTATTCATTTCTATGGAGAGGCTGCTTATCATTGGATCCCATTGAGAGATATCTATAGGAGTGAATGGAATTTGGTGTGCATGCATGCTCAGAAGACTTTAGAACCGGCCAGGAGAGTTTAGAGCATTGGCTGTGTGGTTTGTCTCTTCCTATAGGGTAAATCTTCAGAAGACCTACCTTACAATAGACTTACAAGAAACCATTTTAGATACAGTATGAGACAGTTAGAATTTTATTTATTTTTTTGTCCCCAAGGGGGTAAATTTGCCCCTCTTTTAGATGATGGGGTCAAACAGAATGGGAAGAGCAGAGCAATCTCCTGTATAAAGACAGCATTTAAAGTCTTCAGAGTATATCTGAAGGAAAAACATTTTTTTAGTTTGTATCACTTCTTGCAAAATATGGGTGAAAAGTTTAAGTGATAAAAAGGAAAGAATCTTACCAATGTGATGCATCCCACTCAAACAATAAAAGTGAAAGAAGATAATTTTAAAGCTGAACTCCAAGCAGATGTACAAGGTACACTTAATGCAGCTATGTATTCTTTATTAAATCATTACATTTATTTTTTAATGCAACTAATGTAACTATCTAAATGCCACTCTAGCAATCCTCTATACAGCCATCTAGTAGAGGGATAGAGGAAGGACTGGGTACCAATCAGGTGTGCTCCATAGAAATGTGTTGACAAAGAGCATCCTGATAGTAGGAAAAAGCAGAGTGAGCAGAGGAATGACCTTTTAACCACTTTACCACTAAGTAATGTAATAGTACTGCGGCAAAGTGGCTCGTTCCCGTCTGACGATGTAGACCTACGTCGTCAGACTCCTCCCCTGTAGGCGGCGCTCGCGCGCCGCCGGAGGCGTGCTCCCGCTGTTTTCATTCACAGCGGGAGTCGGGCCAGGGGAGGAGCAGCGGCGATTGCCGCTGCTCTGCCCCGATCGTCGGGGATCTAGTGTGGAGATCCGCCCGCCTGTGTAAACACAAGCGGGCGGATCTCCTCAGTGACAGGGAGTGATAGATCGGAGTGTTCATCATTAGGGCTGCAACTAACGATTATTTTCATAATCGATTAGTTGGTCGATTATTGCTTCGATTAATCGACTAATCGGATAAAAACCTAAATAAAAAAAAAAAAAAGTGTATAATTTAGTTAATATTCTTGAATCTCTATATGCAGTGGTAAATATAACTATCCAGCTATATAGTTGGATATTTAATCCACTCTGAAACAGATATATGTATTATTAGAGGTTTAAATGTGGTACATATCAGACTCCGAGATCAATATTTTTAAAAGACCTAAAACACTGTTTTGCAAATTTTCAGAGCGGATTTGTATATAATCATGATAGACTCCCTTATTAATAGGCAGGTAGTTTGATACGAGCTCCCTGTGCCTGCTGTCACTTATGCTGGTAATACACAAACTAATTTTTTTTTAGAAAATTTTTAAAAACATTCATCCGATTTTTCTAACCATTAGTGTATATTGGTGTCCGGTGTCAACCACAGTGACAGGAAAATTTGAAGGAGCAGAATAGAAAACTTCTCGATCAAACAAATCTTCAAATAGTGTATGTGGTTTTTACTCAGAAGTTTTATTCATTTTAAAATTTATTGTTAAAAGCAAGTGGAATTTTCAAACAACACTCGTCCATTCAACAAATATACAAATCATTTTTGAACAAATATAGATGCAAATATTTTTGTCCAAAAATCCAATCCATGTATGGGAAGCAGAAGACCTTTAGTAGCAGCAGCATGCTTTTTTTCTTCATGTGTATGTATATAAAAAAAAAAATATGCCCAGAAGTTGGATATGCCGGATATTTTAACTGGGAGTCAGACATGAAGGTATATGAAGGGTGGAGGGGGGAAATAACATTTATATATTAAAGTAGTAGTAAAAGCTGAGACTTTTTTTTTTCATGGATATAATAATTTTAAATACAGTATAATGCACAATACTAATAAACTTTTCCTTTAAATGTAATTGTAATGCCTTATATCACCTCTAGTCTATCGGCCTCCACCTTCTCTGGGTTCAGATGCTCATCTTCCCAGCACAGAGCCCTTACAGTGATTGTAAACGTTGGATTTTTTCTTCTTAACAACAATCTTGTAAGCCCCCGTTCACATAGGGGCGACGCTACTTCGCACCGCGACCTCCGAGGTCGCGGTGCGAGCAGCGCGCCGCTACCTCGGAGCGGCCGCCACGGACTTCATAACATTGAAGTCTATGGCGGTCCCCTTTCGGGTCGCCCCAAAGAAGCTCCGGACCCTTTTTCTAGGTCGGAGCGACTTGTGTCGCTCCTATTAGAACGGGTCTGCAGCTTCCCTATGGGAGGCGACCTGCGGCGACCTGTGAGGCGACCTGGTCGCCTCACAGGTCGCCCTAGTGTGAACCGGCACTAATACTTATCCTCTCTGTGTAATGATTTTTCACAGAGCAGCACTGATTCGCCTCTTCTGCCCCCCCCCCCCCCCCATGGCACTTCCAGCCCCTTCTGCCTTCAAAGTGCCCCTATAGGAAGCAGCAAAGTATAGTACTGTACAGAGTGTCCCTATAGCAAGGTTAAAAAACCTCTGCCTTTAGAATCACTTGGTTCCTTCTCTTGCCCAGGACTACATTTCCCATGAGGCATTGCTCCTCACACATTCACAAGTTCTCTGTCATCTACTGACATGTATGGATGGTTTACTGAGCTGTATATGTGCTGCACTGTATTTTCTGATATGTAAACAAATAATGCATTCTGTATGAAGGACAACTAATCGGCTGACGATTAATCGATTGACAACTATTTTCATAATCGATTAGTTGACGATTATAATCGATTAATCGATTAGTTGTTTCAGCCCTATTCAGCATAGCTGGACATCCGATCTGTCCCTGTCTAACACAGTCACCTCCCCCCCCCACACGTCAGTAAGCACCAGGCATACATTAACCCCTCCCTCTCCAATAAAGTTAACCCCTTCCCTGCCAGTGTCATTTTTACAGTAACAGTGCATATTTATAGCACTGATTACTGCAGTAATGTCACTGGTACCCCCAAAAGTGTCAAAAATGTCAGTCAAGGGTCCGATCTGTCCGCCGCAATGTCGCAGTCATTGATCAAATACCACCAAAAGAAAGCTCTGTTTGTGGGAAAAAAAGGATGTCAATTTCGTTTGGGTACGGCGTCGCACGACCGCGCAATTGTCAGTTAAAGTTGCACAGCGCCGAATCGCAAAAAGTGGCCCAGACGTAAGACAGCAAAATGCTCTAGTGGTAAAGTGGTTAAATATGTTGCTGTTCCATCACTGTTCGTTCAGCAGGCAGAATGTGATGAGAAGACACATACTGTACTCCTTAAAGGGATACTGACAACGTGAACACCCAGGGCAAAGAGTCTAGACAGGGCATCCCCTGACTCCCTTATATTTGACTTACCTGTACTAACTTACATCTCCTTGGTTCTCTGTACGTGGCAAGGAGTTTGTCTGAGTTGGTATGTAGGGTTGGCACCTGGCTGGTGAAAAATGGGACTAAATGCCTGCCAATGCTATCATTAGAAAAGGGACCAAAAGGCCATCTTTTATTGTAGGAAAGGTACAGTGCAGTCAATCTCCCAGTCATGTTACAGTGCCTAGGCCAAGAGCCAGGTACCATCACAAGGGAGCAAGTCACCTTCTTCTCCATGCTTGGGAGTGCCAGGTATTCTCGTTGGCTATAGATGATCAAGAAGCCGTGAGGGAGCACAAGTAGGGTGGGCATATGGGGGTTAAGGGGGGGGGGTTGACCTTTCCTAAGACAGTGTCACCTTGCAGTGAGTGCATAGACAAGGCAACACTAGGCTCCATTTACAAAGTGGTATGTTACCCCTAATAAAATGCAGTAAAATACCACTCGCACAGCGTTTTTCAAAACGTTTTTGGCATTCACAAAAAAACGCTACCTAAATACCACATGTGCTATTTTATGAAGTCTTTTGGTATTTTAGTGGTGAAAACATTCAGTTTTAGCTGGCATATTTATTCACATTAATAAATAGGAGAGGTCGGCCGCCCACGTCCTTAACAACCACTAACAATATGGTTGTTAAGGAGTGGTTGGCCAACGCGTCCTTAACAACCGATGAATCATCAGCTGTCAGCGGGGGTTCCCCTACCACTTGTGACATCATTAACCCAGCATGCCCCTGGTCAATGATGTCTCAAGGAGCAGGGTCACCCTGTGACATCACTGGGTGACCCCCTGCCCCTTAGTTATTTATGAACTGTCAGACAACAGAGTTGGCAGAAGGTGGAAGCCCTTGGCATATGTGGACCTATTTTTCTTTTTTCGGGGTGGTCGTGGCGGCGGGATTGACAATGGATCTAGTCCAGGGAACATTTATTTTTTAAATAAAGGACTTGTCAAAAACTGTGTAATGTCTTTTTCTATACTACACATTTTTTGTCATGTTACAACCTTTTGCGGATGATAAACGGACATAATGTATGTCTATGGGATTGCAGGTGTCAGCGGATGACACCGCTGACATCCGTTTTTTCGTCCGTTCCGTTTCTTAAACAGAAGAAAAATAGGGTTCTCTTCTGTCTCAAAAAACAGAACTGAACAGAAAGGATGCAAATCGGAGGTCATCCGCAATCCTATTGACATGCATTATGTCTGTTTTTCATCCGCAAACGGATGGGAGGAAAAACAGACATACGGACCGCCCGTGTGAAAGGACCCTTATAGTTCTCCTGTGGACAGATTCTTCCACCTGAGCTCCATGGGCCTCTTGGCTACTTCTCTAAATTAATGCTCTCCTTGCCCTGACTGTTAGTTTAGGTGGACGGCGATGTCTTGCTAGGTTTGCACTTTGCAGTTGTGCCATACGCTTTCCATTTTCGGATGATGGATTGAACAGTGCTCCATGAAATGTTCAAAGCTTGGGATATTTTTTTATAACCTAACCCTGCTTTAAACTTCTCCACAACTTTATCCCTGATCTGTCTGGTGTGTGCATTGGCTTTCATGATGCTGTTTGTTCCCTAACCAGAACAGCTGTATTTATACTGAGATTGAATTACACACAGGCAGACTCTATTTACTAATTAGGTGACTTCTGATGGCAATTGGTTTCACTAGATTTTAGTTAGGAGTATCAGAATAAGGCCCCTTTCACATGGGCTTTCTGATCAGGTCCACCTGTCAGTTTTTCAGGCGGACCTGAGCAGATGCTCCATGCACCTCTATGGAGTAGCGGATGTCAGCGGAGACATATCCACTGACACCCTCTGCTATACGATCCAATGTGGTCTGTGAAATCCAGACAGATGGAGACCCTATTTTCCCTCTGTCTGGAGGATCGGATTGGATGAAAACAGACAGGCGATCTGTTTTCATCCAATCTCCCATAAAGGAGAGCGGGGGTCTGACAGCTCCATCTCTGCAAAGTAAGTGGACCCGGAGCTGTCATCCGCCTGCTCAGCGGGGATCAGCGGATCGATCCCCACTGAGCAAAACAGAGTCTGCCTGGCGGAAAGCCGGTGTGAAAGGACCCAAAAGGGGGGCTGAATACAAATGCACGCCACTCTTTTCAGATACTTGTAAAAAAAATTGAAAACCTTTATCATTTTCCTTTCACTTCCTAATTATCTGCCACTTTGTGTTGGTCTATCCCAATAAAATACATTAATGTTTTTGATTGTAACATTACAAAATGTGGAAAATATCAAGGGGTATAAATACTTTTTCAAGGCACAGTATGTACCCCATACTCCTACACATAGGGGGCATCTGAGATCTGGGGGCTTCCACATTTCGATAACCCCCCTCTGCAGACCCCCACAATCACCAGGGGGTTGTGAGGGAGAGGCCCTTGTCCCCATCAATATGGGGACAAGGTGCCTGGGGGGGGGGGGGGGGGCATGTGGCCTGGTATGGTTACATGCCCGGATAAGGGTCTGGTATAAATATTAGGGAGGGCCCCACACCCTTTTTTTTAAATTTTTGGGTGGCTGTTCACTCCAAAATTCATACCAGGCCCGAAGGGCAGTTCTTTTTTTTTAGATTCAGCTGTCAGCAGGGAACCCGGCCGCTACTTTACAACCATGATCATTACTGGTTGTTAAGGAGTGGGTGGCCCCTGCTCCTTAACAACTGGTACCCATTCCACAAATACTGCATGCCTGGACCACTACTTAATTTCCGCATGCATTTAATTATTCATTTCCTTCTGTGAATGGATTTTATCGCCTGTTCATTGGGTATTTACTGAGTTTTTTAAGCGTTTTTCACTAAATACAGCACAGTCTACTGAATTGACAGTTTTAGGAACGCATAAGAGATTTAGGCAAAATGTGTCCTGATACCTAAATATCTCATGTGAATGAAGCCCATTATCTACTAAACTGTACCTTGTGTCATCCACCAGGTTTTGCTGTAGGATGGGGCTGTGTAAACCTCAGGAATGGATGGACAAAAACACAAAACTTTTTGGTAGGTATAACAGCCTCCATTTAGATATTTCATTGGTGCATTTGGTTGTTTTCCTGAAGTTAAGTATCTGAGTAATTACCTGACCTGTCTGCTTGTATTTATTCCTGGGTGTAAATATATATAATGTAACAGCCTCCTCCCTTGACCACTCAGATCTGAACTTTGACCATGCTGAAACCTATTTACTATGACGGCTTTTCTGTTACTAAAAATTACTCTAATATTATTTTCCACCCTTTTTTAAAGGACTCTTCCTGTTCTATACCCCATAGACCAGGGGTCCCCTACCCCCCTGGGCCCCGGACCGGCACCGTTGATGCGCCAGCCACACAGCGACCGCAGTCCGCACAGGGCTAACCCAGACCGCCGCAACTGTTTTGTTTAAACAAATGAGTGGCTCCCAGTTGCTGTGCATTAGCCCTATTTCAAACAGAATTTCTCCTGAATGCCTGACAGCGATGGATCGTTTTTCAGAGGATTGGCTAGTGTGAACCCAGCCTTAAGCTGGATGCACACCATACAATTTTCTTTAGATTTTTTTCCTTTAGATTTACCAAAACCATATAATATGAGGTCAAACCCAAACACTTTCAATTTGTATGCAATCAAGCAGGCCCTTGTACTACATAGAAAAGGTAAATCTAAAGGAAATCAAATAACAAAAGTTGTATTGTGTATACAGTGCCTTGCGAAAGTATTCGGCCCCCTTGAAATTTGCGACCTTTTGCCACATTTCAGGCTTCAAACATAAAGATATAAAACTGTAATTTTTTGTGAAGAATCAACAACAAGTGGGACACAATCATGAAGTGGAACAAAATTTATTGGATATTTCAAACTTTGTTAACAAATAAAAAACTGAAAAATTGGGCGTGCAAAATTATTCAGCCCCTTTACTTTCAGTGCAGCAAACTCTCTCCAGAAGTTCAGTGAGGATCTCTGAATGATCCAATGTTGACCTAAATGACTAATGATGATAAATAGAATCCACCTGTGTGTAATCAAGTCTCCGTATAAATGCACCTGCACTGTGATAGTCTCAGAGGTCAGTTTAAAGCGCAGAGAGCATCATGAAGAACAAGGAACACACCAGGCAGGTCCGAGATACTGTTGTGGAGAAGTTTAAAGCCGGATTTGGATACAAAAAGATTTCCCAAGCTTTAAACATCCCAAGGAGCACTGTGCAAGCGATAATATTGAAATGGAAGGAGTATCAGACCACTGCAAATCTACGAAGACCTGGCCGTCCCTCTAAACTTTCAGCTCATACAAGGAGAAGACTGATCAGAGATGCAGCCAAGAGGCCCATGATCTCTCTGGATGAACTGCAGAGATCTACAGCTGAGGTGGGAGACTCTGTCCATAGGACAACAATCAGTCATATACTGCACAAATCTGGCCTTTATGGAAGAGTGGCAAGAAGAAAGCCATTTCATAAAGATATCCATAAAAAGTGTAATTTAAAGTTTGGCACAAGCCACCTCTGAGACACACCAAACATGTGGAAGAAGGTGCTCTGGTCAGATGAAACCAAAATCAAACTTTTTGGCAACAATGCAAAACGTTATGTTTGGCGTAAAAGCAACACAGCTCATCACCCTGAACACACCATCCCCACTGTCAAACATGGTGGTGGCAGCATCATGGTTTGGGCCTGCTTTTCTTCAGCAGGAACAGGGAAGATAGTTCAAATTGATGGGAAGATGGATGGAGCCAAATACAGGACCATTCTGGAAGAAAACCTGATGGAGTCTGCAAAAGACCTGAGACTGGGACGGAGATTTGTCTTCCAACAAGACAATGATCCAAAACATAAAGAAAAATCTACAATGGAATGGTTCACAAATAAACATATCCAGGTGTTAGAATGGCCAAGTCAAAGTCCAGACCTGAATCCAATCGAGAATCTGTGGAAAGAACTGAAAAGTGCTGTTCACAAACGCTCTCCATCCAATCTCACTGAGCTTGAGCTGTTTTGCAAGGAGGAATTGGCAAAGATTTTAGTCTGTCGATGTGCAAAACTGATAGAGACATACCCCAAGCAACTTACAGCTGTAATCGCAGCAAAAGGTGGCGCTACAAAGTATTAACTTAAGGGGGCTGAATAATTTTGCACGCCCAATTTTTCAGTTTTTTATTTGTTAAAAAAGTTTGAAATATCCAATAAATTTCGTTCCACTTCATGATTGTGTCCCACTTGTTGTAAAGCTGAAGTCTGGGTTCAAAATCCTATATTCAACTATAATTCTCAATAGCCAGCTAAAAACACAGATAAAATACATATATATAAGAGCTGTTTTAGTTGCCAAAAAATCTGTATTTCTGTCTATCCAGTCCTGAGATTTACACGGCTCCGTCACACAGCCATGTCTAGCAGGGCACGAGTACTGGTTTTTCTCTGCTGTGGTTCAGTAACACTTACAGGTCTTGTCCCTCTCGCAGCCTTTGACTGGACAGTGAATAGAGAAGCAACAAACTGATGAGCTCATCTTTCTGTTCCCCCTCCAATTGGTACAAATGAGTACTACAGCTAACTGGGAGAAGTTGGGGGCAGTAAAAGCAAGGCTAAACCACAGAGTTTTTCAACCCCTCAACCTCTAGTGTAAAGGAGCCCTTAGGGGCATTTGACAAGCGCCTCGGAGGGGATACCCCTAAATACCTTTTTTAACCACTTTAGCTCCGGAGGATTTGGCTGCTCAATGACCAGGCCCTATTTTGCGATTCGGCACTGCGTGATTTTAACGGACAATTGTGCAGTCGTGCGATGCTGTACCCAAATAAAATTGATGTCCTTTTTTCCCCACAAATAGAGCTTTCTTTTGGTGGTATTTGATCACCTGTGCTATTTTTATTTTTTGCGCTATAAACAAAAAACGAGCAACAATTTTGAAAAAAATTATATTTTTCACTTTTTTTTATATGAAATTCTCAAAAAAAAATGTAAAAATCAAATTTTTTTTAACATTTTAGGCCCATTTGTTTTCTGCTACATATTTTTAGTAAAAAAATCGCAATAAGCGAAAGTTATTGCGTTTACTAACTACGGGAAAGGTTTATGTCATTTCTATTGTTTTTTTTTACTAGTAATGGCGGCGATCTGCGATTTTTTTTTTTTGCGGGACTGCGACATTGCAGCGGACAGATCGGATCCCTTACTGACATTTTAGACACTTTTGGGGGTACCAGTGACATTACTACAGTAATCAGTGCTAAAAATATGCACTGTTACTGTAAAAATGACACTGGCAGGGAAGGGGTTAACTGTACTGGTGATCAAGGGGTTAAGTGTGTCCCTAGGGGCGTGATTCTTACTGTCAAGGGGCGTGGCTTGTGAAGTAATCACAGAGACATGGGATCCTATATAGCAGGATCACATAGCCTCTGTGATTACTTCAGTGAGAATGACAGACGGCTGTGTTTACAACAGCCATCCGTCCTTCTCTCACAGCTGCGGGAGATTGCGAGTGGCCAGCGGCCATCGGAGCCGCCGGTCACACGCGCTGGCTCCCCAGGTAACGAGCAGGAGCACTGATGACTATTAGTGTCACTGGTTCCCAATAAGTGTCGAAAGTGTCAGTTAGGTGTCTGATTTGTCCACCACAATATCGCAGTCCCGCTATAAGTCACTGATCGCCGCCATCACTAGTAAAAAAAAAAAAATTCAAAAAATATATTCCATAGATTGTAGATGCGATAACTTTTGCGCAAACCAAAATCAATATACACCTATTAGGAGTTTTTTTTTTAACAAAAATATATAGCAGAATAGATATTGGCCTAAATTGATGAAGAAACTTGATTTTTTCCATTTCGTTTTATTTGGGTATGTTTTATAGCAGAAAGTTAAAAAAATGTTTTTGTTATTTCCGAAATTGACAGTCTTTTTTTTTTTTATAGCGCAAAAAATAAAATAGCAGAGGTGATCAAATACCACCAAAAGAAAGCTCTATTTTTGAGAAAAAAGAACATCAGCTTTGAGTACAGTGTCGCACGACTGTGCAATTATGAGTTAATTTTACGCAGTACCGTATCGCAAAAAAGGGGGTAAATCTTCTGGAGCTAAAAGAGGAAGTAAAGTCTGGAAAAAACATTTTCTTTTTGTTTACCAGCAAAGTAAATGCATAAACGCATACTAGCACATTATGTGAAACTTACCTGCAAACGAAGCCCACGTTGTCTCCGCTGGAGGTGGCATCCATCTTTGCCCGTCTTCCTCCTGGGTCTGCAGACTCCGGCTGTGCTGCTGGCCGGAGCCCTGTGACATTGCGGGGCCGCTGGCCACGGCACAGAGCTCTGAAGAAACGGCACGGGCGGCTGTTTATTCAGAGCGCATGTCATCGGCTGCGTGCAATAAAAATATCTCCTAAACGGTGCAAGTTTAGGAGATATTTACAGTACCTATGGGGAAGCCTTATTATAGGCTTACCTATAGGTACAAACATTACTGGGGGGTTTACAACCACTTGAACTGGTTAACACTAGTGATCGACCGATATAGTTTTTTCGTTGCCGAAACCGATATTTTGGTCAATGCATATTGGTATCAGCCGATATTTTCGTACATTTAAAAACATTTTCTTTTTTTTTTACTTCACAGGTACTGTTGTGGAGGGATTTGGGGGTTTAAAAGACCCCAAACCCCTCCTCTGCACATAAAAGCATTCAAAATGCCAAGGTTGGCTGTTTTGAATGTTGTAATTTTTTTTAATCTAGGGCCAGACAGTACCCAGAAGTGATGTCACTCATGACATCACTTCCGGGTTTTTGCATGGAGACCCGATCAGAGCCGAATGCGGCTTTAATTGGGCCCTCGGTGGACGTGTAGGCTGGTTGCCCAGGTCTCCCGGTGGGACGGGAGACCCAGGCGAGCAGCGGAAGGGGCAACGTCCCCTCCCGCTCCTTGTAATGATAGCCGAGCGGCTTCTCGGCCGCATTAGTTGTCATTACAAGACAGCTGACTGTCGGCTATGGACGCCGGTACCAGGGTGATGCCTCTAGCACTTTCCCTAAATATCGGCAATATCGGTCACCTTAGTGGCCGATTTCGATATATCGGGGAAAGTGCATATCGGTCCTCATAATATCGGCTTTGCAGATAATCGGGTCGATCTCTAGTTAAAGTGGAGTTCTAGCCACATACACTTTTTTGAGCTAAAAATACCGCCCTAATCCTAAGCTATCCCCAATTACCCTAACGCTAACCCCAGATTACATTTACTGAATAAAGATAAATACTTACCTTTAAAATTGATTGCAGAGCGCGGCCATCTCCAGTGTGGGCATCTTAAAGCCGTGGTGTCCCCAGCTGCATCCCTCTTCCTGGTTCTCAGCTACCCAGAATGCCGATCGCAATCTCTCGCATGCACTGTAGATTGCGATTGGCACTCAGAGTAGCGGCCGGCCGTTCCCAAGGCATCCTGGGATTGATGACGCTCATTTCCCAGGACGCAATGCAAAGGAGGAAGTGACGTGGGTGGCCGCAGACGCACGAGGAGAAAGAGGAAGGAAGGTCAGTTTATTTTAATTAAAAACAAGGTAAGTTAAACAAAAAAGAAATATTAATTCTCCAATTCTTTTTCAGGGTTTTTTAAGCTAACTGATGCTGCAAAGTTTATTTTTAGGTTGGAACTCCGCTTTAACACACAACAAAACGCAATGGGATACTATCATGTGAAGGTTTCTGGGTAGAATGATGAATCAGTCACCACAAGTTCCAATCACATCCAAACCAATGTAAAAAAAATGGGGATTACACCCGCACAGGGTGGGAAAATCGTCCTCCGTGACCCAATTCGTTCTGTGTGTAATACATGAGACGGGGACAATGGGCAGATCTATGTACTGCCTGTACATACCTAGCCACATGACTCATATTTACAATGTACTAATCTATTTTATTCACTTCCAGTACGAGGACAATTAAGACGTTTACTGCATCAATAAAACCTCCCTGAACTTCATTTAGCTCTACTTAGAACGAAAATATGAGTCACCCTGCATCTGAATGAGCCGTGCCTCTCTATTACTCTGACAGCTCCGCACACTCATTTTATACTGGCCGTCTTTATATACTGCTATAAATAGCTTCCCGGCTCTGCCAATCAACAGCTTACTCCACCCAAAGCACGGGCTATGTGGAACGCACCAGCCGAACGAGGCTTGGATCACGTGGCACGCCCACCCTGCCCATGCTCCAATCAGCAACCGCTATGCGTTTGTATGCACGTAGAAGCGCTGGAGGAGAAGGGGGAGAGCGGGAACGAAGTGTGTGGAATTGGCGGGAAAATTGAAGGTCGATCCTGGCGCCATATTTGTCATGAAGAGCAGCAGATGAGGGTATAATAGGGTGTTCAGGGAAGAGTTCATCCGGATAGAGCCCAGACTCTACATAATGATATATAACTGTCTCATTGGTAGGTTTACCCCCCTCATCCCTTTAAACCAGGACACACATTCATTACACAGGTTCTGTGGTGATTAAGGTGGTAATTAAACTCAGAAGTTGTGTAATAATTATGTGCCCTGGATTAAAGGGATGGGGTGGCACTGGCAGCCCTAGTGCGTGGCACCTCCGGAAGGTTGAATGCAGCTGGTTTCATGTGTTGGTGTTGTAGTGTAGATGAATGGACTCTAATGGCTTACATTAAAAAACAAAAAACACATTTACATGTTCCCATGAAACAACTGCGGAGATACCACATGTAGCAGCATGCCTTTTGGAGGTGTGTTGGGTGCCAATTCACAGTGAATGTCCACACAGCTCTCCTACACTTGGCATGTGGTAGCGAAGAGGCCCGGAGTGTAAGAGGACCTGTCATAAATGAAATTTATGTAAAATAAGAGTTATTTGTAATCTAAGTTTGGTTAAAGGGGAACTCCACCCTTACTGTGGAAAACAATGTAAATACCAAAATGTGTCCCTGTATAAAAGTTAGGCTACGTTCACATCTTGGCGTTGCTATTACAGGCGTTTTTATGGGCGTTTTTGCTGGCGTTTTTTGTGCAGGCGTTTTTAGATTGACTAGAGACCAATGGAAAACGCCTGTAAGCTGCCCAAAAAGAAGCTCATGTACTTTTTTGAGCATTTGGCGTTTTGCTCACGGCATCAAAACGCTCAGATGTGAACAGGGGCCATTGAAATTAATAGGATTTGTCTTGTTGGGCGTTTTGAGAGCTGATCCTAGAGCAGAAAAAACGCCCCAAAACACCTACATGTGAACGTAGCCTAAGAAAAAACAAACTTACTAGTCCATGGAGTCTTGTTTGTGAGGAAAGTTCTCCCCTCACCGGAGCGGAGCCCCCCCTGCGGTCTGGGTACATCATCCTCACCTAGGTAAGAATAACCAGCCGGAGTTACAATTGTGTTATAAAGAGGGGAAGGTACTAACATGCACCAGTGGTCAACAAGACAAATAGAGCTGTCAGATTAATTTACTAAACCTAGAGGGTGCTAAATCTGGTGCAGCTCCATATAGAAACTAATCAGATTTCAGGTTTTTTTGTTAAAGCCAAGCTCCACCCAAAAGGGAAACCTCTCCACTGCACTGTTGTATTCTGACAGTGGGGACTCCTCTGCTGTCAGAGTAAAGTGATCAGCTCTGCAGTTGCTGATCAAATCAAAGTTTTCCAACAGTCGGGTTGAAGAGTCAATCGCTAGATTGATTTTTGTCAAGCGGGAGCGGTCATAAATGGATTCAAATTCAGTCAGTCCCTGCTCAATCTGCCGAATTTCGATCTATTTATGGACAGCCTAAAGCCCCGTACACACACGTCGAAAATTGGCAGGGAATTTTCGTCCGACGACCGATCTGCCGATTTTCGGCTTGTTAGTATGATGCTTCCGACAACCAACTCCGACTTTTCAGCCGAAAAAAATCTGGTGTGCAGACTATAAAATTTTTGTTGGCCGTCAACACAACGGCCGATTTTCGTGCAGTCAGTACAGATTTCGACAGGGAAAAATCTAATGAGCAAGACTGGGCATGCTCAGTGAAGAAAGAACACAAAGAAAAAAAACCAACACATGACATCACTTCTGAAGTAGAATTTTTTTGGGTGAGAAAATTCGTGTGCAAGCTAGGCACATTCCAACCAACAAAACACAACTCTGGACAAAAGACGGACGATCGGTCGGCCGTTAATCGTTGCGTGTGTACGGCTTTAGGAAGGTTATGATAGGGATGCATTGGTTTCTCCAAAGAGACCCTGTCACCAGACCATGCATTTAAACAACAACCTTTCTGTAAGGCCTACAGGTAAATAACAGGTATAATATTAATCAATCACGCATATAATTACAAGCTTCATACACACGGATGTTTACAAGCATGAAATATGCCTAGAATAAAACTCCCAGCCTTTTCTTGTACCCAGGGTGAGCAGGTATGGAATACAGCCACCCACAGAATTAAATGGCCGTACGCCTCTGTACACCTGTGAATGCCGAAGCTTCTGTTCAGTGGCATTTAACTGCACATGCAGGTACAATGTATTTCGCAAATCTGGAACTTTAACAATCAAAAAATATGTTGTATGTGTGGGTAAACACTGATTTACAGAAGCATAGGGTGTATAGTAAGGTGACCATATATATATATATATATATTTTTTTTATTGGCAAATGGTAAACAATTTTATAAGCATATTTTTCTCAAATTAATAATGCAGTGTATGTGGTATGTGTTTATGGAATGATTGTATGATATACACATTATTTCTCACATTTCGTCCATGAGATAAAAAAAAAAAAGATACTTCCTAGAATCTTTTAAGATATGACTACCAAACGTTATGAAGATTGTAGAGTGTAGAGTTCAGGAGTGCGCTACTTACAGAGTGCAGGGCTCAGAAGTGCACTACATAAAGAATGCAGGGGATCAGGATTATGATACATAAAGAATGCAGGGCTCAGCAGTGCTCTACATAAAGAATATAGGGCTCAGCTGTGCCCATCTATGCAGCCTCACCAGTGCCCATCAATGCAGCCTCACCAGTGCTCATCAATGCAGCTTCACCAATGCCCAGCAATGCAGCCTGACCAGTGCCCATCATTGCAGCCTCAGGGGTAAGAAAACTTTGAACTTTCAGGGCCACTCATATCAAATCTTCGCGGGCCTATCCCCCCTGACTATTACCAAGTGCAGAGCATTGAAACCCCTGCTGCAAATCCTACAACAACCCCAAATACCCTACCAATCGGGGTTCCCCTTCGCTTTTAGTTTTTTCCTATCAAGGCACCAAGCGTGTATGTCGCCGTCTGGAGTACTGGGTATCTGTGGGTAGCGTTCAGGCACATTACCCCCTACAGTTTAATCTTTTTGTTGTGATTTAACACATGGTTGTCTGGACACTCCAGGGATGTTCCGTACGCTCCCAACTGTCATCCTTGAGTGTCTCGTCCTAATATGGGACTCTCGACTGTGACCTTCTTTCCCTTGCGGGGCGATTTTATCTTCCCCCAGACGGACCTTTTATTTATATGTTAATGTTTTTGCTTTAAGGCTCCTTACTAACATTTATTACTCCGCTTCCCTTTCAGTCTCTCTTCCCTCTTCTCTGTCTGACTCTTCTCTTGCTTCTCCACCCGAGGATTGGCCCCTCCTTTCAAGGTTATCACTTATCATGCACTATACTAATACAGCATACCTTACCATTGCCCCATTAACGATTTTATCCCTGAATGTTCAGGGACTCAATAACCCTCACAAACACACCAAAGCTTTCCACACCTTTGCCTCACTAAAGGCCCATGTTTTATGCCTACAGGAGACGCATTTCTCTTGCCACTCCACGCCTAAATATTTCAGCTCCAAACTTCCACACAAGTCCACACAGCTTCTGCCACGACTAAACAACGTGGGGTACTTATAGCCTTCAACCGCAACACGCACTTTACTGTTCTGAGGGAGATCAAGGACCCTGAAGGACATTATCTGATCCTGACAGGACACTCTGCTATCACCATCGTCTCATATTATGCACCCAACAAAAATCCCACTCCCTTTTTTTCACACCTCCTCCAGGTAGTCGACTCTCATAAAATAGGCACAGTACTGATTTGCGGTTATTCAAATCCCCAGCTGCCTCTTCAGCTAGCTCCAATAAACTCTCTCTGTCACAATTAATTGCGAAACACAACCTCGTGGACTCTTGGCGCGAGACACATCCATCTAAAAAGACTTATACATATTTCTCCCACCCGCACAACACTTTTTCTCGTATCGACCATATTTTCTTATCCATTGGCATGCTTCCCGAAATTCTAACCTCCATGATCACCCCTATCCCCTGGTCCAATCACAGTGCAACATGCACCACTCTAACCTCTACCATACCTAAAGTATACAACCCACTTGGTATTTGAATGATCTCCTAATTAAAAACCCAATACATCGATCCAAAATCGCAAAAGCCCTCTCGGATTACTAAGTCCATAATGCCACTCCGGAGATCTCACCAGTAACTCTCTGGGAAGCGCACAAACCGGTCTTAAGGGGGTTCTGCATGCGTCAAATGGCATGCCTTAAATGTAAGCATAAAATCCTTAGCAATAAATTGGATTCAAATTTCAATAAATGCCACACAGCATTCCACAATGACCCCTTTGCAGCCCGGAAAACAGACCTTGACAAAGCGAGGCTAGAATTTGATCTGTTTCTTACAGAAACAGCTGACAAAACATTACGTAGAGCCCACCATAATTTTTATGTTAAATCCAATAAACCCGACACCACGCAGATGCTTAAATCGCTTCGTAACCCAACTAAATCTATCTGACTCAAAGCCGCCAACAACACGTATTCCAGCAATCCTATTAGGATCCTTTCAAAATTCAGATCCCACTTAGATGTCATTGCCGCCAACAACTTTTTTTCACATCTAGCCTTACCCTCTATCCCTCAAGCACAGATTGAACTAATGTAATCTCCTATCACTAGTGAGGAAGTAGCTACAGCTATTAAGGCACTGAAACCTAATTAGAGGCCAGGGCCAGGTGGCTTTTCTGCTCTTTACTACTAAACGTTTTCGGCTACTTTGGCCCCTCTTTTAAATGGAGTTCCACTCAAAAGTGGAACTTCCGTTTTAAGTGGTCCTGACCCCCTGACATGCCACATTTGGCATGTCATTTTTTTGGGGGGCAGCGGGTACCTAGTTTTGACAGGTACCAGCTCCCACTTCGGCCCGAGCGGAAGTTTTCCTCCCCCTCTCCCTCCCTGCAATCTTCTGGGACATGTCCCAGGTCCCAGAAGATTGCCTGAACAGTCACAACGTGCAGCGTGACTTGGGCATGCGCAGTGCGCACCCGGCTGTGAGGCCGCAAGCGGTCACAGCCGGGTGCCCACAGTAGTGATGCCGGCGCAACGGGGGGAAGAGGGAGGGAACCAAGGCTCTCCCCGGCCACATCGCTGGACCGTGGGACAGGTGAGCATGTGTTTATTAAAAGTCAGCAGCTACACTTTTTGTAGCTGCTGCCTTTATTTAATAAACAAAAACTTCGCTTTAACCAATGCCTTTAACTCCCTCCTCCAAGGAGCTGCCCTCGGACGGGACTCGCTTACTGCGACTGTATGTATGCTACCTAAACCCCACACCGACTACACTAACTGGTCTAAATATCATCCCATTTTACACTGAATTTGGATGTTAAACTCCTGGCCAAGATTCTTGCTAAGAGATTGAACAAATTAATTGGAAATGAATAATAGAAAGCCAGAGGTAAGAACCTGAACTGCTGAGCCTACATCCCCATAATGTGGAAAGGAACAAGGAAAAAACTCATTCATTGGAAACATTATTCATCGTTACCAAGTAGGTTTCATTCCTATCCATCAAGCAGGCGATAATATCCGCCACGCAGTTCTGCTAACTCATAACGCTAAAAGGCGTCATATCCCTTCTTGCTTCGTATCCTTAGACATCCACCTCCCCATAGAGGAGAATGGGTGACTCGATAGGGTCCGTCTGAAAAACGGACAGGCGGACCCGATCGGTCCGATCATGTGAAAGGGGCTCTAAATTCATGACTGATTATAATCTTCAAGTGAAATCTCAGCAAGATATATATTTTCCCTAATTTGTAACTGGTGAGCCTGCCAGTGGGATCTGTCCAGGTGACAAGACTCACTGTACTGTATCTATGGAGGAGCAGTGCTGTCACCCTAGGTCAGAAAGTATGTTACAACTAGAGATTTCAGTGCAGCACAGGAAGTTGGGAGCGCATAAGTATTTTGGAAGGTTAAGATCAGGGCTCTGTGGGTAACATACCATTTCTTCCATGACTTCTGATTCTTCTTTTAACTGAAGCTCATTATTTGGCTTTGTATTTTGGAGTCATCATCTTGTTTCAGAATGAATTTGGAACCAATCAGATGCCTCCCTGTTGATAATGCACGATGGATCAGTATCTGCCTATACTTTTACATATTGAGGCGATCAATAGGTGACTACATTCACCCATCTCTCCACCTCCACCAATCAGAGGAAGCTTTGCATTTATTGATGAAAATACAAAGCTTCATCTGAGTGGCTGAAAAGGTCCTAGCCCAACTTAATTTTGTTCTGGCAGCAGATGTGAAGTTGCCCATTCTTTTGCCGATACACAGCAGTGATGCTATACAGTATGATGCAGAGATCACAGCAGCCGAAATGCCTAATAATAAGCACTTAGTAATGGAAATAGTTTGTTTGGGCTATCCTGGCCTAAACAAACTATTTAAGGTGACAGAAGCTTGGACTTTCGCTTTTAAAATGTTATAGTATTTTAAAGTGGTTGTAAAGGCAAGACATTTTTTTACCTTAATGCTTTCTCTGCTTTTGTTGCAGGGACATGTTGGATAATTTTTTATCAATGAGTGGCTGTAGCCACTGATAAGTTTATTGTGACAGCGGGGGATGCTGCAGCTGTCAGAATCCAATGTCCCAGCAGGAAAGAGGGGGGAAGAGATACCTTCATCCACTTTCCACATCGTTTGGATGGAAGAATCTGAATTTAAAAATGAACAGTGTATGGCCAGCTTTAGCCTTTAATTTTTCCTTGTCAGGTGAAACCACAAATTTCAGATAAATTCATAACCTATCTGTGGCATTGTGGTTTAAATTCCCTGGTGTGAATGCAGATTCTCTTTTGGTATGCATAATTGCTGGCCATACACTAGCCGAAAAATAGTTCGAAAATCTGTCATTTGGTCCATTCGTTTTTCGTCCAGTTAATGGGCACAAATAAAAACAAGGATAACTTGAAAGATTAATGAACTGTTTGCACTAGGCATATGTGAAAAAATGAACAAAAAACTAATTCATATATGTCCATTGAACGATTTATTGATCAAAATTAATTTTTCGCAAATGAGTTTGAACGATTTTTCGTATAGTGTTTGGCCAGCATTAGAAGTGGGGTTGACCGATAAAACACAAACAAGAAAATAATTTGTGTACATGTACCATAGGCTAGCTAGCATATACAGTAAAGTCAAACTGTCTGTTCATTTACTGTTCAGCATGTGCCCCATGCCTAATTGCCTAGGATCTTCTCACTTAAAAACCCCACCAATCAGAAGTTTGAAGAAAGCTGCATGACTATACCATCTTGGATCTTTTTTATGCAGTACAAATAGGAATCACGTAATGTTTCTTCTGCACAGACTTCTGCTCAGTTTGCATATTTAAAATGTCTCGTTAAAGGTAAGGCAACCCTAAGGCAGTGTGTTTGAGGAGTGTTATGTAACCTAAATGAGAACAATAAAATGTTAATGGTGAGACATAAAGATAGATATTTTACTTTACTAAAAGGAAAATATGTTGTAAAAAAGAAATGAGTAATTAAAGTGCCAGTATAGGCAGGCCCAGACACATTGCTTTTCCACTGGCTCACAATTGTTCTGTATACAAACAGGTTAAAATCCTGATATTGTTGTATGTTCGGTGAGACTGACTTGGAACTGGAGGTGCTTCCTAGTCAAAAATATGAATTTACTACAGCTTAGCTGTAAAATCCATTTCTTGGAGTACATCACGGGATACAGAGCCATATTCATTACCATATGGGTTATACACCACCTTCAGGTGAATGGATACTGGCGACCAAGCAGACAGGAAGTCCCCCTATATAACCCCTATTACACAGGAAGTACCACAGTTTTGTGGCAAGCAATAAAAAGGCCCCATACAAGAGGGGAGGGACCTCTGCGTCCCGTGATGTACTCGAAGAAATGGATTTTACAGAAAGGCTGTAGTAAAAAATCCATATTTATTTTTCATACATCACGGGACACAGAACCATATTCATTACCATATGGGACATCCCATAGCAATGCATTTGAGGGGAGGGGGGCACCGTAAATATGTTCATCAGCCCACAAAAGATCTACACAGCTGCCTGCAGAACACTGCGGCCAAATGCAGACTCCTCCTTGGTCCTAACATCCACTCGATAAAAACAAGTGAATGTAAGCACTGATGACCAAGTAGCGGCTTTTCAAATCTGAGCCATAGAAGCTTGATGACGAGCTGCCCAAGAGGCACCTACTCCTCTGGTAAAGTGTGCCTTTGCAGGAAAAGGTGGAACCTTCCCTTTGAAACCATATGCCTGGATAATAACCTGGTGAATCCAATGAGAAATCGTAGACTTAGATGCTGCCTGCCCTTTCTTGGGCCCTTCTGGCAGCACAAACAAAAGATCGGTCTTACGAACTTGAACGACCTTTCCAAATAAATCTTAAGTGCCTGTACTACATCAAGAGAATGTAATACGTTTTCCTCCTCTGTTTGAGGATCTGGAAAAAAGGAAGGCAGTATAATGTCCTGATTCAAATGAAAAGCGGACACCACCTTGGGCAAAAAAACCTGGATGTGGATGAAAAATCCCCCTATTTTGATGTAAAATCAAGAATGGCTCTTTACAAGAAAGAGCTGCTAGTTCCGATACTCTTCTGGCTGAAGTTATCACAATCAAAAAGACCAGTTTTCTGGTCAGAAGAACCAGGGGAATATGCCCCATGGGCTCAAAAGGTTGTTCCTTTAAAACTGCCAGTACCAAATTTAGATCCCAAGGACACAATGGTGGCTTCACTGGTGGAAGCATACGTAACATCCCTTGGACGAAAGGTTTGAACCAAGGAATGCAAAGCGATCGGTTTCTGGAAAAAAACGACAAGGCTGAAATTTGAGCCTTAATAATGCTCAAGGCTAATATCTGCCCCTACTTGCAAGAAGGCTAGAATTCTCCCGATAATATACTTGCGGGGATGCCATTTCCTAGCTTCACACCAGGTAATGTAAGATTTCCAGACTCTGTAATAAATGCTTCTAGAGACTGGTTTTCTAGTATTTATCAGGTTATAAACTGCAAAGCCAGATATACTCTGCTCCTTCAAAATTAAGGCTTCAATAGGCAAGCCGTCAAATTTAGAGACTGTAAAGCAGGGTGGAATATCAGACCTTGAAAAAGTAGGTCCGGACGCAGTGGAAGAACCCAAGGCCTTGTCACTGCCAATTTTTGAATTTGTGCATACCAAACCCTCCTTGGCCATGCTCCCAGGATTACTGGTTTCCCCTCTAGCTGGATTCTGCATAGCAGCTGACCTGGAGGAAAGTCATAGATCAGGGAAAACTCCCCCCAAGGAGTCACCAAAGCATCCAATCCTACTGCGAGTGGATCCCTGGTCCTGACACAAATCTCTTTAACTTGTTGTTAAACCTGGATGCCTACAGATCTACATCTGGGACCCCTCAGCGTTGGCAGATCGATGTAAAGATCTCGGGGTGTAAGAACCATTCCCCTGGGAAACATCTGTTGACGACTCAAAGTCTGGCTGCAAGTTTTCTATTCCTGGAATGAAAACCGCTGACAGGCATGGAACAAACTTCTCTGCCCAAGACAGGATGATATCCAACTGTTTCTGGGCTGACTGACTTTTGGTGCCTCCCTGATGGTTGATATAAGCCACAGCTGTGGCATTGTGGGATTGTACCCTGACAGGGTGACCCTGAAGTCTGGGCGTCCAGTACTTTAAAGCCTGACAGACAGCTTGGATTTCCAAGATATTAATGGGGAGACTTTTCTCTACCCAAGACCACTTCCTTTGGACAGTGGCTTTCTCCAGAACCACTCCCAAACCGGAGAGACTGGCATTTGTAGTCACTACTTTGCAGACTACTGGAAGAAAGGATTTCCCTTTTTCCAAATTTCTGGTTAACAACCACCAACTTAGGCTCTGAAGTACTATTGGTACCAGAGGCATGCACCAGTCTAGGGACTGGACCTTTCTGGGCCATGCTGACAGAATGTTGTTCTGTAAGGGTCTGGCATGGAATTGATTATAGCGAATTGCTCCAAATGTGGACACCATCTTCCCTAATACCTTCATGCAAAGACGTACAGAAGGATACTTTTACCGTCTTATGGATCGAACCAGATCCTTCAGGTCTGTGACCTTTCTTGATGGCAAGAATATATTTGCCTGTATTGTGTCAAGGAAACCCAAATATTCCAGACGCTGGACTGGCTATAATGCTGACTTTGCCAAGTTCAGGATCCAACCCAGACGTTCTAAGAACTGTACTGTTTGGAAAACATTTTGGCTTAGTGCCGAAGCCAATCTATCTATTAGTAATATATAGTGTAGCTATCCTATCCCTGATATCCCTTTAGACCTTAAAGCGGCCAATACTGGAGCTAGGATGCTAGGATCTTTGTAAACACTCTTGGAGCTGTGGCCTACCCGAAGGGCAGGGCCACAAACTGAAAATTAAAATTTTCTACTGCAAAGCGTAAAAACCTTTGATGGGAATGAAATATAGGCACGTGAAGATATGCATCCTTAATGTCTATGGATGCTAGCAATTCTCTTCCCTGTAGGGAGGCAATGACAGAATGAATTCGCTCCATACACAGGTTTCATATCTTCATTCTGCTTGGGGACTACGAAAAAGTTTCAGCAAAAACCCCTGAATCTTTCGTCCTCCAGAACCTCTGTAATCACTCTTTGGGACCTTCACTGGTCCAGAGCCAGAAAGAGAGATCTTCTTTTTGGAGGATCTGCAGGTATGTTCGACTTTACAAACTGAGAATGAGGGAACACCCGAAATTCCAGTTTGTATCCCTGCAAAGTAGTGGAAATAATTGTCCTGAATTATTTTTACTCAGACCTTTGAGAACCATAACAGCCTTCCCCCCACCCGGCTGAGTGGGGGCGCCTCTTCACAAGGTAGGCTTCGAGGGTACCCCTGTAAGAAAATGTATATTGGTAAAACCAACTGCCAGCTGCATGTGTGATTTGGTGAACATCTAAAAAGCATTAAACTTAAGGAAGAAGCACACATAGGCCTAAATTTTGCTGCAGAACATGGGGGAATTGCTCTTGGTTTAAGGGTAAAAGGTTCCTTTTCCCTGCAACTTTCTAGTCGCAGGGGTGACTTTGAAACTATTTTACTCCAGAAAGAAAAATCATGGATCTTTAGACTAGATACTTTGGCCCCCAAAGGGTTAAACAATGAAATTAGTTTCTGGAACCTTAACCTACAGTATCTCACAAAAGTGAGTACACCCCTCGCATTTTTGTAAATATTTTATTATATCTTTTCATGTGACAACACTAAATAAATAACACTTTGCTACAATGTAAAGTAGTGAGTGTACAGCTTGTATAAGGCTCTTTCACGCGGCCGCTCCGTTTTTTTTGTCCACTGCGGCACTTTTTTTTTTTCATCTCGTCCGTATGTCCGCATATTATCCCATCCATTTGCGGATGATATACGGACATAATGTTAGTCTATTGGGATTGCGGATGTCAGCGGATGACCCCGCTGACATCCGATTTTGCTAGGAAAAATAGGGTTCTGTTCCGTTCAAAAAAACGGAACAGAACTGAAAGGACACAAATCGGATGTCAGTGGATGGTCATCCGCTGACATCCGCAATCCCATTGACAAGCATTATGTCCGTATATCACCCGCAAACAGTGGGGTGATATACGGACATACGGAACGTCCGCGTGAAAGAGCCCTAACAGTGTAAATTTGCTGTCCCCTCAAAATAACTCAACACACAGCCATTAATGTCTAAACCACTGGCAACAATAGTGAGTACACCCCTAAGGTAAAATGGTATAGTGAATGGGGCCCGTATGAATGCCTTGTCTGTATCAATGTTGTTTGTGTGGATTTTAATAGGTGTCTGGGAGTCAATCCTGATCTAATGTGAATTTTCATTTTTAATTTTTTAATAAAGAATAGTGTTTTGTGATTTACAGCGTTGTTGGTTCTCCTTTACAACTACTTCCCCTGAGTACCCCTCTGTGGATCTCTCTTGGGGTTCTTTTTTCCTATAGGCTTGGAGGTAGACTTGGTAGATCTCTGGGCCCAGGGTTTCTTTTGCCCTTGCCCTCAAGGCTTGGTTCTACCAGATGGCTGGGGCCGTCGCAACTGGGATTAGAAGCACCAGGAGTGTGAGTGCTGGGAATCTTAAAAGAAGGACGTTTGCTTTATCTCTTAACAGGTAGTTCTGTTATTCTATGGATATACTGATCCAGATCATCACCAAATAGCTGTTCTCCATGAAAGGGAAGGCCAGCCAGCAACTTTTTACACCGAAATTCCACAGACCAGCTTTTTAGCCAAAGGATTCTGCGCATATGCACTGTTAAAAGAACAAACCGTGACATCTGCTGTATAGCGTCTTTAAAGAGGTTGTAAACCTCAGAAAAAAACAAACACCTGAAAGACAAACACATAATGAGCTAGTATGCATCGCATACTAGCTCATTATGAATGACTTACCCTAGAACGAAGCCCCGCAGTGCCGCCCGCTCAGCTCTCTCACAGGTGACATGTTCGGTCGCCCTTCTTCCGAGTTTGCGGCATCCGGCCAGCTGATTGACTGGAACCGCGATGATGTCACTCCCGCGCATGCGTACGGGAGCTGACCTTCACGGCACAGGGCTCTGAAGGAACGGTACGAGCGCCCGTTGCTTCAGAGCGCATGCGCCAGTGATGTCACTGGCTGCATGCAAAGTAAATACAGTCAAGTCCATAAATTTTGGGACATCGACACAATTCTAATCTTTTTGGCTGTATACACTACCACTTTTTAAGGGACTAAAAGTAATAGGGCAGATTAACAATCATAAATCAAACTTTCACTTTTTAATACTTGGTTGCAAATTCTTTGAAGTCAATTACAGCCTGAAGTCTGAAACGCATAGACAGCACCAGACGCTGGGTTCATCCCTGGTGATGCTCTGCCAGGCCTCTACTGCAACTGTCTTCAGTTCCTGCTTGTTCTTGGGGCATTTTCAATTCAGTTTTGTCTTCAGCAAGTGAAATGTATGCTCAATCGGATTCAGGTCAGGTGATTGACTTGGCCATTGCATAACATTCCACTTCTTTCCCTTAAAAAACTCTTTGGTGGCTTTCGCAGTATGCTTCAGGTCATTGTCCATCTGCACTGTGAAGCGTCCAATGAGTTCTGAAGCATTTGGCTGAATATGAGCAGATAATATTGCTTGAAACACTTCAGAATTCATCCTGCTGCTTTTGTCAGCAGTCACATCATCAATAAATACAAGAGATCCAGTTCCATTGGCAGCCATACATGCCCACGCCATGACACTACCACCACCATGCTTAACTGATGAGGTGGTATGCTTTGGATCATGAGCAGTTCCTTTCCTTCTCCATACTCTTCTCTTCCCATCACTCTGGTACAAGTTGATCTTGGTCTCATCTGTCCATAGGATGTTGTTCCAGAACTGTGAAGGCTTTTTTAGATGTTGTTTGGCAAACTCTAATCTGGCCTTCCTGTTTTTGAGGCTCACCAATGGTTTAAATCTTGTGGTGAACCCTCTGCATTCACTCTGGTGAAGTCTTCTCTTGGTTTTTGACTTTGACACACTTAGGATCCATGTACACGGGACGCTGGAAATGGCCGTTTAGGAGCAGTTGGGCGTTTTTTTCAGAAGCCCCTGAACCCATCTACATTTTATCTTATCTGTCCATGTACACCAGGTCGTTTACAGTCATTTGCAGGCAGTTGCGTTCAGGGACTTTTTTTAGAACGCAATTATTTGCGTTCGAACGTGTGTTTCCCGGCGTTTCAAACGCACAAACGCGTCCGAACGCGTCTAAACGCGATGACCCGCGTTTAGCGTACGCGTTTTTCCATTTTAAAGGGGAATAATTTTTTTGACCTCTAGGAACGGTTCTAAACCTAAACGCGGGTACAAACGCGACCGAACGGACGTTTCAAACGTCCTAAAAATTCCAGCATTCAAAGGGACTTTTAACAACGTCCCATGTACATGGAGAGTGTTCTTGATCTGGCCAACTGTTGTGAAGCGTGTTTTCTTCACCAGGGAAAAAATTCTTCGGTCATCCGTGGTCTTCTGGGTCTTTTGGTGTTACTGAGCTCACCGGTGCGTTCTTTCTTTTTAAGGATGTTCCAAACAGTTGATTTCGCCACAGCTAATGTTTTTGCTATCTCTCTGATGGGTTTATTTGTTTTTTTTTTTTTTCAGCCTAATGATGGCTTGCTTCACTGATAGTGACAGCTCTTTGGATTTCATATTAAGAGTTGACAGCAACAGATTCCAAATGCAAATAGCACACTTGAAATGAACCCTGGACCTTTTTATCTGCTCCTTGTAAATGGGATAATGAGGGAATAACACACACCTGGCCATGGAACAGCTGAGCAGCCAATTGTCCCATTACTTTTGGTCCCTTAAAAAGTGGGAGGCACATATACAAACTGTTGTAATTCCTACACCTTTCACCTGATTTGGATGTAAATACCCTCAAATTAAAGCTAAAAGTCTGCAGTTAAAGCACATCCTGTTTGTTTCATTCCAAATCCATTGTGGTGGTGTATAGCGCCAAAAAGATTAGAATGGTGTTGATGTCCCAATATTTATGGACCTGACTGTATCTCCTAAACAGTGCATGTTTAGGAGATATTTACAGTACCTATAGCCTGAGGACTATGAGGAGGGTGCAATGAGCCTAGAGAGGAAAAAGAGACTTCCGACATCTCTAAGGGAGGTCATTTGTATCCAAACGGACCATTTCAGTGAGAGACTGAATTAACAATCTCTGGGTTTGAGAGTCCAAGTATGACTCCTCAGATCCTGACTACCCAGACTCAGCTTGATCTTCTATAGGGTCCTCCACAGCTGCTTCTTCCACAGCCTCTTCCCAATCCTGAACTGATTCAGGTGGTGGCTCAGGTGAGGGAGATCTATCGAGTTTCCTCCCTCCTTACGATGCTGCAATCATGCTAGCAATCTTTACCCTCAAGGCTGGCTAAAGCCGATGACAAGTCGTCCTTAGTGACTTAGGTTGCAACAGAATCACTAGGAGTAGCTACTATTGCTGACAACCGTAATGGCTTAGATTGCTTAGATTGGCTAATCGCCTCTGGCTCTTCAGGGGGAGTAGACACAGAGGAAAGACGGCTAGGAGCTTCAAGGCCTGACGGGGGCATCACAGTGCCCCTTCCAGCTATGCCCCCCCAGACCTTTTTCGGGCAGCCATTGCTCTTAGGCAAGACGAACTTGAGGTACTAACTTTAGTGTACTTAGTGCACTAATGTTAGTGTACTAATTATCCAAAAGATACAGATACAGAAAGATACCTGTCGATACCAATAAACATACACCACAGTGACTCACGCAACCCAGCTGTTGCTGCTCTGCGATCCCTCCAGCCTTTGACAGAGGCTTGCGTGCTGAAACTCCTGTTTAGGAATCGTGCCGCTTGTGGTTGTACTGCGCATGCGCAGCATACTCCATGGTGTCCACATGCACGCCAATCGTGACCAGACACGCCTCTCTTGCTCCAATCGTACGCTTGTGTATAATTGGCGAAGATTCGTGCGCACGTGTGAACAATCCCTCGTTACAAACACGCCACTGAAGGCGTTGCTTGACCAGAGCTTTCTGAGGAGATGAATGCATGGGCGCTTTCGCGCCAAGGCGAAAACAACTTGTCAACAGCATGGGACGAGAGCAGCTTAGGCAGACAGGTGCTTTGTCACAGCTGATACCTTTCAGGTGATCAGCACAGGGTGAAAACAAAGTGTTTAAACAAACAAGGTATGCTTTTTTTTTTTTTTTAAGCCCGAAGCGTGTGAAATCACACTCAAAAAAGACTTAGCACCCGGTGCATAAAAAAGTGCACACACGCAAACGTGAACACACAAAAACTGCACAGGGTGTGCGAAATGGTCTGGCCTCCGAAGAGGTTGGACCTATACCTTGATCCCCCGGGGCGCAAGACTCCTGACAGGGACTGAGGTACTTCCTATGGTTTGCCTGGCCGAGACCTGGCAAACCCCCTTCTCCGGGGGGACTGCCGAAACAGCCCACCCCAAGTACTGGGTGGGGCTCCCCCGAAGGGAGACCCCCATGAGAGAGGGCGAACTAAGCCAAAAGGCCATGTCCACCCCCTCCCAAGACTTTCAAGGTAGGCCCAGAGACCCACACCGTACTCGTCGTGCAGGAAGAGAAGAGTGAAAGTGAAGTGACACACCACAAAGAAAAAAAAACACAAACAAAAAGGTGGGGAAGGGGAAG
Organism: Pelophylax lessonae; assembly: GCF_965119305.1. Lineage (NCBI taxonomy): Eukaryota > Metazoa > Chordata > Amphibia > Anura > Ranidae > Pelophylax > Pelophylax lessonae. The sequence goes on from NC_138774.1 coordinate 95,351,964, forward strand.
TGGAGGAGTGAATTAGTGCCTAAGTGAAAAACAAAGGCAGGCCTTCGGGCCGGAATAAAAATTCCTCTGGTCGAAGCCAAAAGGCCTTGCCCAAGAGGCAGGTGCTTAAAAAAGTGTGCGTAGGTGCAGTGACCATGGTGCCGAAAAACTCAAGGCGAGCTGCCCCTCACCAGTGAGAATTAGGGCACCCCTGGGCTGCCACCCCAGGGGCACATACACTACGGGCTTTCTCTACCCCGGCCCAAAGGCCAGACCGAGTGTAGCCCTATCCTACCAGGAGGCATCAGAACTTTGGACAGCTTAGGGAGAACCTACCTTCAACTGGGGACAAGCCTTTTTTAAGGCCAGATTCAACCCAGGAGGAAAGGCTCTCCCACCGCCACCGCCGTTCCTTACCAATCACATCCAGGAGCAGTACTAACTGGCCACGGAACCAATCCAGTTTTCTCGCTCCCTTCAAACTGGTAGGGGCGGACCCATTCAAATCAGAAGGCAATGGAACCATCCGGCTTTCTCTGATGTGGCTTACTTCCCAGTCCCCCGGTTGTTCCGGAGCGCCCTGGTTCATTTCGGCCCCCACCGATACTAACCATCAGGTTCCATACCAACTGATAAGAACAGATACTACACTTGATCTTAGCCAAAAGGCCGAGAAGGTACAAACAAGGTATGCTTTACGTAGCTGACACCCCTGCTGTTTTGCACAGGCAATGAGAAATGTTTAAACCACAAGGTGCTTTACCATAGCTGATGCACCTACTGTTTTGCACATGGAGAGCAAACATACAGTATCTCACAAAAGTGAGTACACCCCTCACATTTTTGTAAATATTTTATTATATTTTTTCATGTGACAACACTGAAGAAATGACACTTTGCTACAATGTAAAGTAGTGAGTGTACAGCTTGTATAACAGTGTCAATTTGCTGTCCCCTCAAAATAACTCAACACAAAGCCATTAATGTCTAAACCACTGGCAACAAAAGTGAGTACACCCCAAAGTCAAAATGTCCAAATTGGGCCCAAAGTGTCAATATTTTGTGTGGCCACCATATTTTCTAGTACTGCCTTTACCCTCTGGGGCATGGAGTTAATCAGAGCTGCACAGGTTGCCACTGGAGTCCTCCTCCATGACAATATTATGGAGCTGGTGGATGTTGGAGAACTTGTGCTCCTCCACCTTCCGTTTGAGGATGCCTCAAAGATGCTCAATAGGGTTTAGGTCCGGAGACATGCTTGGCCAGTCCATCACCTTTATCCTCAGCTTCTTTAGCAAGGCAGTGGTTGTCTTGGAGGTGTGTTTGGGGTCATTATCATGTTGGAATACTGCCCTGTGGCCCAGTCTCCGAAGGGAGGGGATCATTCTCTGCTTCAGTATGTCACAGTACTTGTTGGCATTCATGGTTCCCTCAATGAACTGTAGCTCCCCAGTACTGGCAGCACTCATGCAGCCCAAGACCATGACACTCCCACCACCATGCTTGACTGTAGGCAAGCCACACTTGTCTTTGTACTCCTCACCTGGTTGCTGCCACACACGCTTGACACCATCCGAACCAAATAAGTTTATCTTGGTCTCATCAGAGCACAGGACATGGTTCCAGTAACCCATGTCCTTAGTCTGTTTGCCTTCAGCAAACTGTGAGCAGGCTTTCTTGTGCATCATCTTTAGAAGAGGCTTCCTTCTGGGACGACAGCCATGCAGACCAATTTGATGCAGTGTGCGGCGTATGGTCTGAGCACTGACAGGCTGACTCCCTACTCCTTCAACCTCTGCAACAATTCTGGCAGCACTCATACGACAATTTGCCAAAGACAACCTCTGGATATGACGCTGAGCGGGTACACTCAACTTCTTTGGTCGACCAAGGCAAGGCCTGTTCTGAGTGGAACCTGTCCTGTTAAACTATTGTATGGTCTTGCCACAATGCTGCATCTCAGTTTTAGGGTCTTGGAAATCTTCTTATAGCCTAGGCCATCTTTATGTAGAGCAATAATTCTTTTTTTTCAGATACCCAGAGAGTTCTTTGCCATGAGGTGCCATGTTGAACTTCAGTGACCAGTATTAGAGAGTTAAAGTGATAACACCAAATTTAACACACCTGCTCCGCAATCACACCTTAGACCTTGTAACACAAACGTGTTATATGACACTGAGGAGGGGAAATGGCTAATTGGGCCCAATTTGGACATTTTGACTTAGGGGTGCACTCACTTTTGTTGCCAGCGGTTTAAACATTAATGGCTGTGTGTTGAGTTATTTTGAGAGGACAGCAAATTTACACTGTTATACAAGCTGTACACTTACTACTTTACATTGTAGCAAAGTGTAATTTCTTCAGTGTTGTCACATGAAAAGATATAATAAAATATTTACAAAAATCTGAGGGGTGTACTCACTTTTTGTGAGATACTGTATGCTTAAACAAACAAGGTGTAGTATGACACTGCTGATACACCCACTGCTTTGCACATAAAAAGCAAAATCTGTTTAAACAAACAAGGTGTGCTTTAACATAGCTAATACACCCAATGTCTCTTGCAGAGACCACACGGCACCCGGTATCTGTTATCTTTTAAAGGGAACAGTGCACAGAGTATAGAAGTTTAATCACTCAACTTTTGTGTATTTGCATTTTTATGAAATCACTATATCTTGTTATTTGTTTATATTTTCATTGAAGTTATTTTATGTTACATATGCACTTTCTAGGATAGCGCACTTTATTATATTTTTCACATTTACCATCCTTTTAGTCTTTGACTTGTTTTGGATGGATCTGATTGCTAACCCCTTAGATTCAGAGATCTTTGATCGGGGTATGTAGCATAATCTTCTTTCTTTTTCTTTGAGAAAACTTTAAAAAGTGTGGAGAGTCTCTCCTCCGTGACCATCACCTTTTAGACACTGGTGAAAAAACAGGTGCTTCCTGTGTAGGAGGGGTTATATAGGGGGACTTCCTTTCTGATTGGTTGCCAGCGTCCATTCACCTGAAGGTGGCGTATAATCCATATGGTAATGAATATGGCTCTGTGTCCTGTGATGTACGAAAAAGAAATTAACATTTTGCCTTTCAGCTGCTGTGTTGGTATTTAGCTAGTGTTATTGGCAGATCGATGTGCCTCCTTATATCTTTACTCAACAGCTCCAAATCTGTGTGTGAAAATGCAAAATGTTTGCTTGTTCTGAGCCATCTGTGCAGTTCCTACAGTAGGAAGCTGGACACTGAGGGTAATTTACTAAGACTGGAGTAGCCAGAATCTGGAGCAGCTTTGCATGGCAGCCAGTCAGTTTCTAGCTTTCATGTTCAAAGCTTAAAGTAGAAGTATATGTAAACTTTTTACATTTTGGATAGACCGAGGGAGGGTTGTAACCTCCGTCAGGTTTTTTTTTTTTTTTTTTTGCCATTCATGTCTCATTGCAGAGATCCGTGTCCCTGCAAATTAAGGGAATTCCTTGAGGACCCCCAGGTCACCAGGGCCAGTGTCCCAGATTTCCCCTCTATTACTTTTCTGGGGACAACCAAAAATTTGGGATTCTCTTTTACTTTCACTTTCAATGATCATGGTGAACAGGACAAATTGAGAGGATGAATCTCCCTAAAGTATTAGTAAAGTCAGCATTGTGAAAAATTGTCAGCCGTTATTGTACACTGAATTGCGCATTTGCAGCTCAGCCAACATTTCAGGCCCTGATCTGTGCCTCTGCAATGTTACTGCCTGGTGCATGCACGGGAGTGAAGTCATTGCAGCCTGGCCATTCGAAGGAAGGAAGACCAGGCCAAGATAGAGGCCTGGGACTTGCTGGATCGATCGCAACGATGGAAGGCTTGGTTTGACAGGTAAGTGTGCCATAATATGCTAGCATGCTGTGCATACTAGTACATGATGGCATAACCCACCTGGGGGACCCCAAAAAGAAGAAACTACAGTGGACTTTACTACCACTTGAATGCGTGCACAGACAGCAAAAAACTGTCAAGTGTTCTTATCCCTCTGCACTCTATCCAAAACTAAAAAAAGTTTTGCCTTTTGGTATACTTTACCTAAACAAGCTGAAGTTGGATGCTGATTGGTTATTATGCACAGTTGCTCCAGATGCTCCTTGCGCCATGTTACTATATTTGCCATCATGTTTTCAACTGTTTTGTCAAATAGTTTTTTTTCTTTGGAGCTTGGTGTGTAAGTTCTACATACTGTATATGCCTGTTAAGAGCTCACTAGTGGACATGGGCCAAAGTTAGATAATACCAGGTACTATAGGAATAGTTTGAGACTTTGGTCAATAAAAGCAGCAGCAAGCTTGAAAAGACCTAACAACATGGCCCAATCCAGTAGGCACACTGGGGGAGATTTGCTAAAACTGGAGTGCTCAGAATCTGGTGCAGTTGTGTATGATAGCCAATATGCTTCTAACTTCAGCTTGTTCAATTAAAGTATAACTAAAGGCAAAACTTTTTTTTTTTTAAGTTTTTGGATAGAGTCTGTCTGTGTCCCAGTTAAGGAGATTCACCCTCTCAATTTGTCCTGTGTACCATTATCATTGAAAGTGAAAGAAAATCCCAAAGTCCCCAGAAAAGTAATGGGGGGGGGGGAATCTGACCCTCCCTTAATCTATCCAAAATGAAAATGTATTCTGCAGTGCCGCACCAATTTCCAAAAGTAGTTTCTGCACTACTTTTGGTGACTTCAGGGGTGATTTCAATAGACATCTGTGCATGAACCCACACAGATGTCTGTCAAATTGCCCCCTGAAGTCGGACTGAAATCCCGGTTTGAAATCGAGTTTAGCTGAATTTGCACAATTTCAAACCCACCTTCAGTGTGAACCTAGGCTCAAAATGATAGTTTAGCTGTCTCTTAGCTGTACCTTCTTTATCTCAAAATGATCTGTTACTGCCCCACAATAAGTGTACGTCTAAGATCTTCTGACTTTTATTTGACTTTCCTGTGCTAAATTTTTTTTCAGGTCAGTTGCTGAGGGCTCATGCGCACAGGGCTTAAAAAAGGCTTTTTTACAGGTGTTTGACTTTTCAGCCTTTAAACACACCTCTGTTAGTCTATGTTTGCCTGTGCATATAGAATTTTACAGGCATAATAGAAGAGTAGCATTCACAGGCTGAAAACCCCCCATCACCAGCACATTTAGGAGAGTCGCTATGTGTCTAAACGCGCCAAAATGCAAGAAGAGCTTAGCGCTTGAGCATTAATTAATTCCAGTGGCCAGAATAAATTATTATTCTATCCAATGGAATCCATAAATGCGTGATGCACCTAAACCCACATGTAATACGCAGCTTTGGGAGCTTTTGTAAGCAGTTTTTTCCTACCGGGAGTAAAAGATGTTCAGAGGAGAACACGAGGCCTTAAAACTGACCTCCCAACTTTATTTTTACTAGAAGTGAACAGAATGATCAGTCATAGATCATACCTCTGTACCATGTTGCTCTGTTGTCTGCAGATCCCCTGATATTCTGGGTTTAGTTGTTGCATTGTACCATGTGACATTCTGTATAGCCTGCAGTAGGCTGAGACCCTTCCATACTCATTTCCTGCTGCATCTCTAGCCTAAAACCTAAAACCCACCCCTCTGTAGTCTTTCAGACTCTGCAAATGACATATCTTCCTTCACAGTTCTGATGGTGGGTTGAAGGGAATACTTTCTAATTAGCATTCAATCCCAGTCACACCTACAGGAAGATTCCAAACCTCCCAAGTCCCGCGTAAATCAAATAGGAAACGCCTTCACACACAGCCTGTTCTGAAAACTAGCTGTGCTGCTGTTGGGCAGCCTTCAATGGATCATAATTAGGATTCAGCCCGGCCTAGTTAAATATGCCAACTAGTGTGAACAGGGAAAGACCCACCTCTCAAATACCGCCCTTCTAGAGCCCTGCTCTCTGTGAACTGATTAATTTACATATGAAGGAAACACCTTCATAATAACCTTCCATAGCACTTCCTCTGTGGTCTTGTAGTAAGCCTTTATTCTTTAGTATGCTGCCAGACAGGAATTACACATTTACACCTGCTTTGCATACTGAAGTGATCTGCAATCAGATCACTCTTCAGAGAGCATTTGATAGGCATGAGAAGAAATTGTATTACCTCCTCATCACCTATTTTAATTCCCTAAATGCTGCAGTAGTGCACTGCAAACATGCACATTGTGCGCAATTGCAGCATGGCTCTATTCAATAGCAGGGCCAGTGCAACCTATGGGCAAGGTAGGCATCGGCCTAGAGCGCACATCAGTCGGGGGCGTTAGAGGTGCCTCCTCCTCATTATGTGGGTCAGGGACAGCATGAGAAGGAAAGGTGTCTTCCAGGCCGCGAGAAGCTCCGTGTCTCCAACCCCCCTCCCCCCATCCAGGCTGGTAGATGGCCAGTAGTGTCGAAGAGGAAAGCCCCCAACGTGGATTGGGAGGGGTGCTGCGGCTCTCTCCCTTTTTCCCTGGCCCTCTCTGCAGTTGCTGTAACTCCCCGTGATGTGCAGGGAGGGAGGGGGAGAAGGAATTGGGAGGCAGACAGCTCTGTACTCCCGGTGCCTAGTACCTGCATATCCTGCAGGAACCGGCACAGCAATTGCCAGCTCTATTATTATTACAGGCAGGGACCGGTGCCACCTGCCTATCACAATTACACACCTCAGAGCTGACTGGGCCTAGGCTCCTTCTCCACTCTGACACAACATCCACAAACGGGGGGGGGGGGGGGGTCTAGGAGGAGGGACATCTGTGGACAGAGGCGCGCTGATCTGAGGTATGTAAATGTAGGGAGGGGAGATTACACTGGGGGGATTACACAGAAGGGTTACATTGGTGGCATTACACAGAGGGGTTACATTGGGGGATTACACAGAGGGGTTACATTGGGGGATTACACAGAGGGGTTACATTGGTGGCATTACACAGAGGGGTTACATTGGGGGCATTACACGGGAGGGGTTTCATTGCCAGCGTTACGCAGCCTTAAAGCAGAGTATCGCAGTTGTGGCATGTGTTCACCCCCAGCCACTGCCCCTTAGCCAAAGGTGGAGCAGTTGGGGGGGTGTTAAAACCTTGCTTGTGGTTGTGCTGCATTTTTACACTATTTTTACACTATTCATTTAAACAAGCCCTAAGACTGCAATGATTCTAGAATGGTAGTGATCCCAGCATTCGCACTTTCTAAATGCTGGGATCAGAAGGCCCCATGCATACTTTGAGTAGAAGGAGTGCGCATTTCTGCTCACAATAATTTTAGTGTTTTTGGTGGCTACACATACACTTTATAACAACCAAAGATTTGTGTGTGACTAAATTGAGTTTTGTGTGTGTTTGTGTGTGCAAACACTATATGCAGATTACAAATCATGCCCTTTAATAAAGCCAATTTGCTGTTTCTCTGTTAAAAAGATAGAGATTAGAGCAGAAAAAAAACATGATCATGTGATCAGTTTTATATTTTTGTGCCCTTTATAGCTAGAATAGCATGTTTCTTGTCCAAGGGATGGTTTGTAAGGTTACACTTCCTGCTTTACAGCACTCTTTTCACTGCGGAGAAGAATGGAGGGTGGGCAGGGACACTTGCATTTCTGGTGCAACTCCATTGAAGTTTATTACACGCAAAACGCAATATGCTGCGGGGGAAAAAAGTCCCCAACCCTTTCCAAAAATGCCCCCGCTGAAAAACACATAAATGTGAACGAGTACCATAGGAAACCATGTTAAATGGACTGTTGTGTGTTTCTGAAAAAGGACAAAAACGCACAAAAAAGCGCATAGGTGTGAATGTAAAGTAAAGCTGGATACACACTATACAACTTGACTAGCGTAGAACAGATGTCACTATAAACCTGGCTGAACGGCCAACCCACCACCCACTTGCCCCCTTTCACCTTTACCTTATCCCAATAATCGAGACGACACTGTGAGTGGAATAAAATTGGCCATAGCAGCCCTTTTATTAACCAATTTCAAATTAAATTAACATAAATTAACATAAAGGAAAAACCATTCCTTAAAACAGAAACGTCAAAAAACAGTTAAAGCTTTTGTTGGTCTTTGAGGCCCCCATTTAATGTTCAGATAAATACTACACTGCGGGCCCACTTAAACATACTAGGCCTCCAGCCGCAAAACTCCAGCTCTGAGACAACACTCTACCCGCAGTGTACCCATGTTTCCTTCCAGTCAAACTGACCTCAACTGGAACGCACCAGAGGGAACCTACCACCAGTGGATCCCGAAGCATTACCTTGACTTAAAGGTTCTTGCACCTGCCAGCAAAGACCAACAAAAAGATGCCACAGCTGCCACGACATCCCAGGCAAACCTGTCAAAACAAAGCAAAATAACAAACCCCCGCCAAGGAACCAACAAATAGATTTTAAACAATACGGAGGGAGGGACGCTTCTTTTGCCGAGTGAGGGGATTTTGGCGCCCCCAGCAGATCCCACCTCTTCCTGCCTGCCAGCCCCACCTCCCCCTGAAGCTAACCTAGACAACTTAGGCTCCCCCCCCCCCCCCCATGACACCACTGTCTGAACTTGTTTCCTAATTTAACCCCTACCACTCCCCTGTCCACCTAGTCATGCTGGCCCTATGCTATCGCTCCTGCTCCGGGCATCACTTTTGTTGGTAGATTTCCTTTAGATTTACCTTCAACTGTGTAGTGCAAGGGCCTGCCTGGTTGCATACAAATTGAAAGTGTTTAGGTCTGGCCTCATTTTATATGGTTTTGGTAAGTCTAAAGGAAAAAATCTAAAGAAAATTGTATAGTGTGTATCCAGCTTAAGACTTTGACTAAGCTTAGGTGAGATTAGTCAGGTAGATGATCTCGAGCAGAGCTGTTTGTACTTCCTGGAGAGTGTCAGTCAGCTACCAGTTCAATATAAATGCAATTTAACTATATCATTGTTGCTAAACATTTCATAACCTAAATTCTAAAATCAGGTATTTTTATTTAATATTAGACTGATCATAAATGGACCAATTCAAGATGACACACAGCGTCCTGGTTACCAATTGTCCAGAAGATGAAGATGAAGAGTTATCGGAGGTGACATTTTAATGAACATTTAATATGTTGTGTCTAGTCTACCAACATGCTGTAGATGTAACAATTTGTAATTTGTAAATAAAAGTGTAAGGCTCCTTTCACACGGGGCGGACCGTTTTTTGATCACTTCCGACTTTGACACCCCTTTGACAAAGTCGGAAGTGACCAAACGCGTCAGCACGTGGCTACACAGCAGATCGGAACAGGAGATCGGGTGAGCGGCGGCAGGGCTCGCAGGTCTGACATATAGCCGTGGAGGCGAGGAGGACCGGGTGAGCATGCCATACCCCCAGAAGGTATTAGTTTCAAGCGCTTGTTATTGTGCAGCATGTAAGTGCAACCTAATGGGGATTTGTACTTGTAGTTTCCAATAAAAAAACATTTTTAAACGTTATTGCGCTAGTGGGGCTGTTCTTTCTCTTGCAATGTGAACGGGAGAGGAGAAGCTGACCAAGCAAATTGTATTGGAAACGGGGCTTTATGCATATACAGCGCTGTTTGCGCTGACCATGTTGATGGTGGTCCATACTGTGGGGTGAGTTATTTGGCTGAAGGGGAGTGATTCATAGAGGTGGCGGAACCCTTGGTGACCCTCTACACAGCACGGGACTCATTAGCACCTGATCACCGATATTCTTTTCAGATTCACCATTCATCATTATTTTTGAAGCACAAGCTATTGAGTGTGGAATATTTATTTATTCATTCATTCATATATTATATATATGTGACTAGATAATATAGTCTTATTTATTATGATCACATTCATTGCACATCTATTTGATTTATGTATTTATAATTGATTTATTGAGATATTGATTTTTTTTTTTACTTTTTGCACAGTGATTCACTCACTCATTAGTTGATTGCTTAGTTTCATCTGTTACACGGAGTGTGCGCAGTTGGTGTTCCTTGATTTATTTTTATTTTGCATATTTATACAACTGCAGCAAGTTTTAGTGAATTTTTTCACTGGTTGATTTTTTTTCATTGGTTTCATTTTTCACATTGTAGTGAGCGTGAGAGTTTTTTTATTAATAATTTCTAACTGTAAATTGCTTCTATATTGGGTAATAAATCAAACAGAATCTTTAAATAGAGGGGGCAAACCCTTCATCAGCCCGTCCTCCATTCATATATTGCATTCATAGAAGCTTCAGTTAAAGCTTTTTTGAATAGTGGAGCTGGGAGAAAAGGGCAGACATAGTCAGGCGCTCTTGAGGAGTGCCTGTCACTGCTCCTTCCATTCTCTTAACCCCCACCACACTGAAAGATTATGACTGTGGGGGGACATCAATGGAGAAGGATTTCAGGTAACAGATTAGACCTCAGCACAAGGGACACATCCTACTGACTGTAAGTAATGTGCTATTTTTTTTTCTTTTGACTGCATTTATGCTTTAATATAGGTTAAATTACTTTTTCAGCAGCAAGGCAACCCTTAAAAAGTGGGCATGTGTTTCATGGGTTGTATTATTTTTTTTTATTTGATGTTAAATAAAACATTTTTTATGCTTGGTGTGATAGTTGTGCAGCATTCGTTGCTGACCATCTGTGTTTGGAGCTACCTTTTGTTCGCAGAATGCAGCTGTATTTTTTAAAGGGAAAAAAAGCCAAAGCATGCAAAAACAGTATGCACCTACGCTACCTCATATTATATCATCTATATTCACGGTACCTCCTGTCCCATTCTGCCCACAATCTCCAAATGCATATTTAGGTCCCATTCTATTTCAATGACACGTAAAACACAATGCGGTTTTGCAGTGATTATCGCAGCAAAAAACATAGCGTGAAGCTTTTCCTCAAAATAAGATCCTGGCTCTACAAGGATTTGGCTGGACTGCTGGCCTCCTGGGCCCCTACAGATTTCTTGGTTTGGCAAGATTTACACCCTTTACATGACCTACCTGTCAAAACTTATTTCTGAATATTACTGATTTCGATCCCAAACTACTTTTAAATTTATCAGTGTAAAATTATGCATTTCATTTGGCAAGGCCGCAGACTGGGGCTATGGGCCTCAGTCCTGTAAGGGCCATAGATTACTAGGTGGCCTTATGGTGCCAAATTGAAAGCACTATTACACTATGGATCAGATCGCTTCCCTGGTTTCTCTTTACTTTACCTCCGAAATGCCAAATTGAGCCCATTTTGCAATTGCAGAATGCTTCCCCTTCTACAATCTTCCCTGGACTCCTACCAACTAAAGGCCCAGGATTCACTACTCTTATCATGTTGCATTCTTTATGCGTATGGAACTTTGTGAAATATTACTGTAGACCACTATTCTCTCACCTTTCCTTTTCCTATGTAGACATCCCGCAGTTCTGCCCCACATGTGAAAATCAGCTGACTTCGGATGGTGGCGCAAGAGAGAAATCAGATATGTCCAGGAATTCTTCCCCCTGGATGGGGTTAAGTCTTTCCGATACCTACACTGCTAGCCAATGAGTTCTACTGGTATATCCAACTTAACTACCACATTCGCAGCCTACTTTGTTGCCATGAGGGACCACCCAAACCTTGTCTCACATCTCTATGCTTCTTTGACCAACTCCTCCAGTCCACCTACTTGTATAGTGAAATGGGCAGCCAACCTAGGCAAAACCCCCAACCAAGCCACAAGGACTAAGATCTGGATAGCCTCCTCCAAATTCTCCCTAGGTATATCAGGAAACCGCCTACAAACTACTTTCCCGATGGTACATTATCTAAGGCCAGGTGTCTAAATTTACCTCATCGGTATCCATCAATAGTACCCTATTCCATATTTGGTGGTCTTGCTCCAAGGCAATTTGTTTCTGGACGTGGGTATATAACATGATGAGAACAGTCCTTAATATAACTTTAACCAACCAACCCCTGGGAGGTGCTATTGCATGAGCGAATTCCCTCATTGTCTAGAAACCAAAGAAAGCAGGTGGGGTTTGTGTTTCGAGCTGCCTGGCAAACTCTAACCAGAGCATGAAAACAACCGTTTTTCAATTGCGACAAGAGGCTCATGGCCACTATGGTGTATGAGAATCTCACCTGCAGTGTAGTAGACAACCAGGTCAAATTCCTAAAAGTTAGGGATCCCTGGATCCCATATGATACCCAGGCGACCGTAGATAGGACCTTTCTTTCAGTTAGCAACTCGCGGATGCTATGATCTGGCTGATCCCTGTGGGAAAAACTTCTTCAAACCCCCCCTTTTTTTCCTCTCCCTACTCCTTCTTGCCAGGCAAGCCTCCCTTGAAACTCTTCTTACTCTGACCTTTCTTATCTACCCCTTTTTCCTTTACACATGTTGTTGGTAAAGAACAACCCTCATTGACAGATGCATCTCACTTATCCTTTCACCTGTGATCTTTTAGCACACTGTTGTGTATTGAATTCTAAATTTAGTCTTGCTGGCATGGGCTACTAGAACCTTGAAACTGTTAAGGCAATACACATTATTTGTCATACCGTTGTACCACTCCACTGTGCTTTTGACTACTCTTTACACCCTCTTTCAATTCTAAAACTTGAAAAAAGCAATAAAACTTATGTAAAACAAAGAAGCTCCTGTTCTCTTTTGGGTAATGAGCTTCATGCTTTGCAATGGGGTATCCCCCAAGCATGGTATTTAACCACTTTAAGACCGGAGGATTTTCCTGCTTAACGTCCAGGCCACTTTTTTCAACTTGGCACTGCGCGACTTTAACTGACAATTGCGCGGTCGTGCAACGCTGTACCCAAACAAAATTTACGTCCTTTTTTTCCCACAAACAGAGCTTTCTTTTGGTGGTATTTGATCACCTCTGCCCTTTTCATTTTTTGCGATATTAATAAAAAAAAGAGCAAAAATTTTGCGAAAAAAATTACATTTTCTACTTTGACAGTTAAAAAAATATCCAATATATTCAATTTTTGTCATATATTTAGACCAAAATGTATTTCTTTTGGTGGTATTTGATCACCTGTGTGATTTTTAATTTTTAAAAAAAAGAGCGACAATTTTGAAAAAAAAAAACAATATTTTTCACATTCTGATATATAACATTCCCCAAAAAAATTTACAAATCAAAATTTTTTAACATTTTAGGCTAATTTGTTTTCTGCTACATATTTTTGGTAAAAAAAATCACAATAAGCGTATTTTGATTTGGTTTGTGCAAAAGTTATCACGTTTACGAACTATGGGAAAGATTTGTAATTTTTATTGTTTTTCTTTTTACTAGTAATGGCGGCGATCTGCGTTTTTTTTTTTTTTTGTGGGACTGCCACATTGCGGCGGACAGATCGGACCCCTGACTGACATTTTTTACACTTTTGGGGGGACCAGTGACATTACTAAAGTAATCAGTGCTATAAATATGCACTGTTACTGTAATAATGACACTGGCAGGGAAGGGGTTAACACTGTTAGTGATCAAGGGGTTAAATGTATGCCTCATGCTTACTGACGTGTGTGGGGGGAGGGGGTTGTGTGACACAGACACAGATCGCAGGTTCAGCTATGCTGAATCCTGTGATCTGTCCCTGCCTGTCACAGAGGAGATCCGCTCGCTTTGTTTACACAAGCGGGCGGATTTCCGCAGTCTTTCCCCGACGATCGGGGAAGAGAGGCGGTGATCCCTGCCTCTCCTCCCCTTGCGCGACTCCCGGCGGCGCGCGCGTGCCGCCGAGAAAGGGAAGTATCTGGCGACGTAGGTCTACGTTGCCAGACCCAGTCGAGCCACTCTGCTGCAGGTTTTTTTTTAATCAACACCAGTGACAGTACTTACATTGGAAAGTGTCCCTTGTGTTGGTGCTGTCACATACCTGGTAGGTAGAGCCTGAATGTGTGGAGGAAGGCCTCTCTTACACCTCTGATTCTGAGCCCCTGATAGGGTAAACAGGAGGCGGAAGAGTGCAGAGTCGCACGAGTGCCAGTGGATGTGCAGGCTGCAGGACTGCTGGTAGAGTAGAGTTCCAGAAGGAGGCAGGTGTCCTGGGAGTAGTTGGACCAATGCAGCAACTTGGAAGCCTTGGGGAATACTGGAAGATAAACAGAGTCAGACAAGCCGGGTCATACACAGAGAGGTCAGATCAGGTACAAGTGGAGAGACTGGAGAATGGTCAAGGAACAGGCTGGGGTCAGTGCAGGCAGATAGCAGGAGTAGTCAGAGGTAAGCCGGGTCAATATTTCAGGAGCAAATGCAGGTAACAGGAAGCAGGACTGGCACGGAATGCTGTAGACGAGACAGCACTGATCCTGGGAGCAGATCCAGTTTAAATAGCCCATTTTGGTGCCTAAACTGTCATGAGATGCGCCCGCGAACATTAGCGTGCGCATGCACACTCACATTCGCATCCTGGCGCTTCTGCATATCGCCAATGCGCCAATAAGCGCTGGCGCTTGCTAAGTGCACCTCTTCTTTGGGAGATTCAAGGGGCAGGACCTTGCCTGCGGTTGCCAACTTGTCCTCTGGCAGAACCTTCCTGACAGGTGCCTACAATGGTGCCTGCCTACTATGTTTATTGAAATCTTCATCCTTCTGCCCCCCCCCCACTTGTCAAAAGTGACAACTTTGCCTGCCCTTTCCGCCCCCTTGCTCTATTCATAAAATCTCTACCTTCTCTTCATGCTTTTACAACCACTTTAAAATGCTATAATACTTTTAAAGCGAAAGTCCAAGCTTCTGTCACCTTAAATAGCCCAAACAAACTATTTCTATTACTCATTGATAAAAATTATCCAACATGTCCCTGCAACAAAAGCAGAGAAAGCATTAAGGTAAAAAAATGTCTTGCCTTTACAACCACTTTAAAATACTATAATATTTTAAAAGCGAAAGTCCAAGCTTCTGTCACCTTAAATAGTTTGTTTAGGCCAGGATAGCCCAAACAAACTATTTCCATTACTAAGTGCTTATTATTAGGCATTTCGGCTGCTGTGATCTCTGTATCATACTGTAGTAGCATCACTGCTGTGTATCGGCAAAGAATGGGCAACTTCCCATCTGCTGCCAGAACTAAATAAATTTGGGCTAGGACCTTTTCAGCCATTCAGATGAAGCCTGGCCTAATTCATTAGCTGCAAGTACTCCATTCAAGTACAACATTTTAAGTTCAGTGAAGAGATATTGCAGGAGACTGAAGAGATTGAAGAGATACTGCAAGAGATTGGCTTGGAGTTTGCAACTGACTCATCTCCCTCCCATCAATGGTCAGCAAAAAATCTCCCTGTTTTTTGCTGACCATTGCTTGAGAAGAGGAAAGGAATTTGGTCAGGTGTTTGCTATTGTGCGTTTGCTAATGAGACTAGCTCATTAAGGTGTTACATTTGTTGCTGGGGAGGAGCTTGTGAAGGAGTGTGTGTATATATAGAGACAGACTCATTGGCTGGCCTAATTCATTAGCTGCAAGTACTCCATTCAAGTACAACATTTTAAGTACAGTGAAGAGATATTGCAGGAGATAGTCAGGAGGTAGGCTGGAAGGTGGAAAAAAAATAGAAACAAAAAGGTAAGATTTGTTTGACTTAAATTTACAAATTTTTTTATTATTCTTTTTTTATTTTTCTCTTTTTTAAAATGGCAGACTTGGTTCAGTGCAGGAATTGTTGTGCATTTATTTCATGTTCCACTCTTTGGAGATTCGGATGCTGTCAGATCTGTAGACAATTCTCCTTACTGCAGCAGGAAATTGCATTTTTGAAATCGGAGATATTTAAATTATCTGTTAAACAAACTCCAGCTGGGACTGCTGCAATGCCACTGCCACAGAGGACCCCCAGAAATGACAGATGGGTTACTGTAGGTTCTGGAAGACTTAGAGTGGTGGATAGAAGACATGTCCCACAGTCGGTGGTTCTCCATAATTCCTTTGCAGCACTCTCAGAATGTAAGGACAACATGGATATGGACTCAAGCACAGAGGGTGAGAAACCATCGACTCCTATGTCTAATGTATGCAAGACTGCAGCCAAGGACAAAAAAGATAAAGTGAAGTCTCAAAGGAAGCAGCTGTTGCTGGGTGATTCAATCATAAGAAGTGTGGAGCTTAAAGAAAATGGTTTTGTGAGATGTCTCCCTGGTGCTACTGCTAGACGAGATAGAAGACGTATTATTAATATTGTTAAGCAAGCAAAGCAGGAAGGGGACGTGGATGTTCTTGTCCATCTAGGGACAAATGACCTGGCTTGCAATGAAGTGTCAGAAGTGAAAAAATATTTTATCACACTTGGTAATGACGTACAGGATTTTGCATCCACCATTTCATTTTCTGAAGTTCTGCCTGTGCATAATGTTCAGAATGATAGGCAGAGGCGCATAAAGGAGTTCAACATATGGCTTAGTAAATGGTGTCAAGAGCAAGGATTTGGCTTTGTTTCTCATGATGGCTCTACTTGGAATAGAAAGGAACTGTACAAAAAAGATGGTTTGCATCTTTCTCTCAAAGGAACAAATATACTTAGTGAACAACTCCA
Organism: Pelophylax lessonae; assembly: GCF_965119305.1. NCBI lineage: Eukaryota > Metazoa > Chordata > Amphibia > Anura > Ranidae > Pelophylax > Pelophylax lessonae. Next base: position 95,368,448 of record NC_138774.1, read on the forward strand.
AGAATTTGTGAAAGAGTATTTAAACTAGGAAAGGGGGGGGGGCAAAAGAGTGAAAATACAAGAGTCCAATTGCCCTCCGAAACAATGCCAGAACAGGTCAGAAGCACAGAGGTTAAGAAATGATAAGCTCAGAGTCCTGTCTACAAATGCTCGAAGTTTAGGTAAAAAAATCAATGAACTTGGGTCAATAATGGCATCTAAGAATGTCGATTTAGTGGCTGTTACGAAGACATGGTTTAATGAAAGAAATGACTGGGACATAACCATACCAGGGTACTCTTTATACAGAAGAGACAGAGAAGGCAAGAAAGGAGGAGGAGTGGCCCTGTATGTGAAAGATGGCATTAAATCTAACCTAATACAAGTTGGTGAGGCCAACGTAGAGTCAGTTTGGGTTACGTTGCAGTTTGCTAATCATGCAGTAACTCGTGTAGGTGTGATATATAGACCACCTGGTCAAGTTAAAGAACTAGATGATCTACTAGTTGAAGAAATAGCTAAAATGACAATGAAAGGAGAAGTTATCATTATGGGAGATATAAACTGGAAAACCAAAATAGCAAGTTCTACCAGGAGTACAGATATTCTAAACTCCCTACTGGGGTTGTCTCTGCAACAAGTGGTTGAGGAGCCAACCCGGAGGGAGGCCATTTTGGATTTGGTATTCACAAATGGGGATTCGGTATATGATGTCATTGTAGGCGAAACCTTGGGATCTAGTGATCACCAGTCAGTGTGGTTTAATATAAGAACTGTGAAAGAGTCACACCACACAAAAACAAAAGTTTTAGATTTTAGAAAAACAGACTTTTCAAAAATGAAATTAGTCATAAATGAGTCCTTATCAGACTGGAACGGATTACATGGAGTCCAGGAGAAATGGGACTACTTAAAAGGTGCATTATTGAAGGCAACAGAAAATTGCATTAGACTTGTCAGTAAAAGCAAAAAAAGGAAGAGACCACTGTGGTACTCAGCAGAAGTGGCCCAAATCATTAAAAATAAAAAGCTAGCATTTTGTAATTATAAAAAAACCCAGAGCAATGAAGATAAGGAAATCTACAAGATTAGGCAGAAAGAGGCCAAGCAAGTTTTAAGAACGTCTAAAGCGCAGGCAGAAGAAAAACTAGCTCAACCTATGAAAAAGGGGGATAAGACATTCTTCAGATATATAAATGAAAAAAGGAAATTAAAACAAGGAATAACTAAATTAAAAACAAAGGACGGAAGGTATGTAGAAGAGAATAAAGGGCTAGCCGACTGCCTTAATGAATACTTCTGTTCAGTTTTTACAGAAGAAAAAGAAGAAGGACCTCCACTTGAAAGGATGACTAATGAATTGTTTGATGCATGTGTCTTTACAGAGGAAGACGTTCTAAGATTGCTGTCTAAAGTGAAGACAAATAAGTCACAGGGTCCTGATGAGATACACCCAAAATTATTAAAAGAGCTTAGTGGTGAGCTGGCAAAACCATTAACAGATTTATTTAACCAATCATTAGTAACAGGAGTCGTCCCGGATGATTGGAAATTGGCAAATGTCGTGCCCATTCACAAGAAAGGTAGTAGGGAGGAATCGAGCAACTATAGACCAGTGAGTCTGAGATCAATAGTAGGCAAATTAATGGAAACCCTATTAAAGGATAGGATTGTGGAACATCTTAAATCCCATGGATTGCAAGATGAAAAACAACATGGGTTTACTTCAGGGAGATCATGTCAAACAAATCTTATAGATTTTTTTGACTGGGTGACTAAAATAATAGACGGTGGAGGTGCAGTAGACATTGCATATCTAGATTTTAGTAAGGCTTTTGACACTGTCCCACATAGAAGACTTATCAATAAACTGCAGTCATTGAGCATGGACTCCCATATTGTTGAGTGGATTAGGCAGTGGCTGAGTGACAGACAACAGAGGGTTGTAGTCAATGGAGAAAATTCAGAACAAGGTCATGTTACCAGTGGGGTACCTCAGGGATCTGTACTGGGACCAATTAAACTGAAATTTAATGTGGATAAGTGCAAGATAATGCACCTGGGGCGTAAAAACCCAAGGGCAGAATATAGAATATTTGACACAGTCCTGACCTCAGTATCTGAGGAAAGGGATTTAGGAGTAATTATTTCAGAAGACTTAAAGGTGGGAAGACAATGTAATAGAGCAGCACGAAATGCCAGCAGAATGCTTGGATGTATAGGGAGAGGTATAAGCAGTAGAAAGAGAGAAGTGCTTATGCCGCTGTACAGAACACTGGTGAGACCTCACTTGGGAGTATTGTGCGCAGTACTGGAGGCCATATCTGCAGAAGGATATAGATACTCTAGAGAGAGTTCAGAGAAGAGCTACTAAACTAGTACATGGATTGCAGGAAAAAACTTACCAGGAAAGGTTAATGGACCTTAACCTGTATAGCTTGGAAGAAAGAAGAGACAGAGGGGATATGATAGAAACTTTTAAATACATAAAGGGAATCAACTCGGTAAAGGAGGAGAGCATATTTAAAAGAAGAAAAACTACCACAAGAGGACACAGTTTTAAATTAGAGGGGCAAAGGTTTAAAAGTAATATGAGGAAGTATTACTTTACTGAGAGAGTAGTGGATGCATGGAATAACCTTCCTGCAGAAGTGGTAGCTGCAAATACAGTGAAGGAGTTTAAGCATGCATGGGATAGGCATAAGGCTATCCTTCATATAAGATAGGGCCAGGGACTATTCATAGGATTCAGATATATTGGGCAGACTAGATGGGCCAAATGGTTCTTATCTGCCGACACATTCCATGTTTCTATGTTTAAGCCTTGTATTTTTCATCAATGAATGCAAAGCTTCGTCTGATTGGTGGAGGTGGATAGATGGGTGACTGTTGTCACCTGTTGATCTCCTCAATATGTAAAAGTATAGGCAAATACCTATTCCATCATGCATTATCAACAGGGAGGCATCTGATTGGTTCCAAATTCATTCTGCAACAAGGCGATGACTCCAAAATACAAAACCAAATAATGATCTTCAGTTTAAAGAAGAAGCAGAAGTCATGGAAGAGTTGGTATGTTATCCACAGAGCCCTAATCTTAACCCTGCCAGAATACTTACCTGAGCCCTCATTTTTCTGTGCTGTACTGAAATCTCAAGATCATTTACAGTATAAGCCCTGCTCAGTTCTGTCCTTTGACTACAGAACATCTCCCCCTTATGTTATTGAGATAATTAGCTGCTGTTCTGTATTTCCCACATACTTTCTGACCTAGAGTGATAGCACTGCTCCTCCATAGATACAGTACAGTGAGTCTTGTCACCCTAAGACAGGACAGATGTCACTGGCAGGATCACCAGTTAAACATTGAGGAAAATATTATATATCTTGCTGAGGTTTCATTTGAAGATAGTAATCTGTCATTGATTTAAGGCCCCTTTCACATGATCGGACTGATCGGGTCCACCTGTCTGTTTTTCAGGCGGACCCAATCAGGCCACCCGTTCTCCTGTATGGGGAGGCAGATGTCAGCGGACATGTGTCCGCTGACACCCGCCTGGCATCCGATCCGACAAGATCCGCTGAAAATATATGGATGGCGATATGTTCGCCATCCATCCAGCCGGTCGGAACGGGTGGGATTGGATGAAAACGGACAGGCTGTCCATTTTCATTGAATCTCCCCATAGAGGAGAGTGGGACTCTGACAGGTCCGACTCTGCACAGTGAGTGGAGTATGTCAAAATGGATCCACCCCATGTGAAAGAGGCCTAACAGATTAAATCACAGGAAAATCAAATAGTTTAATTATTTACTTGCAGTGTTTTCCCTTATATCAGAGCTCATTCACACAGGTGCAGAGGTCACTGTAAAATAAATAAATAAATAAAAAGATGTATTTCTGCACCCGGAAGCCAGAGGTGTTGCATGCAGCCACCAGTACAAAGGCTGACAGGCTGTGGCTGTACGCTGGTAACTGGATATCCAAGCATCTAAATGTGTGCAGGGAACAATGAGTGGCCCTTGACACAAACTGTCCGCATCACAGAGGCGCACATCCGTCCCTGTTTGTATGTAAACGCTCAGATGTGCAGTTACCAGTGTACAGCCGCAGTCTGTCAGCCTTAGAACTGGGCCTCTACGCAACACCTCTGGCTCCCAAGTGCAAACATATGCTTTTCTAGTGTGTATTTCCATGAATGAGAACTAAATTATTATGTAGCAGCCAGAGGAGGAATGAGAAGGGAATACTATTTTGTGCCATTTTAGTGAGTCTACTGACATCAGATCCAAGATGGCAGCACCCAGCAGCAATCTCAGGGCTTTTGGATGTCTACAGAAGAAAGGTTTTTACAGGTAAATAACAGGCATAAAATTCATCCATCACACATATAATTACAGGCCACATACACACAGAGCTTTGCAAGCATAACATTTCCCGCCTAGTGTAAGAATTCCAACTATAAAATTGAATGGCTACAGGCTGTGAGTGGACTGGTGGCAAGACTGGGTTGCTTAAATGAAGCAGTGAAAGCTCAGGTTTCCAAGCTGGCTGTTCTGTCTGGCAGGGCTGTGTAACTCAGGAATGGATTGAAAGAAATACAAATCCTTTAGGTAAGACCGCTCCCATATACTGTATGTTTTACAACAGTTTATTTTGCTACTTGCCTGGAGTTTAGCTATAAGCTTTGAATCTAAACAGAAAAACAAAGAGGTCAGCAGAGTCTCTGGGTGTAGTTATCTTATCATTTTGCCCTAACTGGACCTAAAATTAAATGAAAGTGATCCAATCTATGGCTTTCATGGACTGGCAATTTTATAATTAGTGTATCACTTTGAATCATTGAATACTGATAATTATGCCATTTAATGAAATTAAAGTTATTGCCATTCTTTGTTATAGCTATACCTCAGTGTATTATGGCAATCCGGACAGCTTGCTGCTGCCTACTACAACGCGGGTGACTGCTCTATACACTTCATGACAGATAGTCCAGACAATGAACATCTTCAACTGCTCAAGAGAAGTAAGTTATATTACATATATATTATAATATGTTTTTCAGTGAATATTGTGACCACAAAGTTCTAACTTTAATTTAAAAATTAATGTTAACATATGACTGCTAGAAACGTCACTCTACAGTTTAAATTAAAAAAAAATATATATTTTAATACTTTTCTGCTTCCATCTGTACTGTTCCATGATTTTCTATAATTGACAGGAAAAATCTCCTTTTGCAACCATTGCAATAGTACTTCGTGTGCAGATAGAATTTTCTAGCTTAAGCATCACCGTACTAAATTTAAGTTAAAAATTTCACATAAATCTGCATAGAGTTAAAGGTCAAAATATAAGAGCATCATCTTTGAGATACTGCAGAGTGGTGCATTTCTAAAAAAGGCTGCTAAGGGATGTGGATGTGTGCAATGTTCTATAATATAATTTTGGGTTGCATTATGTGATTATAGTAGGTCTTACTTCACACACTTTTAGCACTGCAGATGCTCTACATTGGCTTCGCTCAGTATTTACAGAAAAAACATAGGCAAGGGTCTGCTACATTAACTAGGATAATTGCAATACATCTTTAACCTGGAGCAAATTTTTTCTTGGTCAAGAAAACCGGAGTTTAATTTAAAACTGATTCTGTGAAGCATTGAAACAGTGAAGTGGGCCTTGACGGTTAGGCTTGTTGTCCAAATTATTAAAGCGGTATTTAACCCAAAAGCAAAAAGTTTATATATTGCAGCTGTAGATGTGATGGCTGTATTCATTTTCTTTTTTAGGCTTTTCCATCTGTTTTCATCTAGTGAACTGGCCAATAACACACTTTTCGTATTAGAATGCCCCCACTCTGGATGGAGGAGCAACAGAGATACCTTTTGGACAGCAGCATTGTCAGGCTGGGGGTGGAGGTGTTAGATGCACTAGCAGATTTAGATATACTAACAAATTTAAGCCAAACTCTAGCTAATACTTTATAAGCAGTTACAGCAACAGTGTTGTTCCTTTTGTGATATAAACGTTTTACATAAATAAAACCTGGCCATTGTGATCACCCTTGTCAGTAGTAAATGGTTTGTCTCAACTCTCTAACTTCCACATCTGCTTTAAGGCCTTAAAAAATGTCCTTGTTGGAGTTTTTTCAGTTGTATTGAATGGTGAGATGGTATTGAACTGGTGATTTGAAAGCTAAGTTCACATTTTACAGAAACTTGTCCATGCAGACATGGGGCCCCCAATAGTTTTAAATGCAATGTGGGGTTTATTAAAATATAGCTAGATGCAAATGCCATACCTGTAGGCCGTTTTTCATTTCCCCATGCAGCCTGGCAAAAATACCCCATTGTTGACATCCTTGTCGCTTGCCTATCCCCACAAGGCTGATCTCAGCTGCTTCTGGAATAGGTGGAAAGAAAGCATGCACTGCTCATGGAGTTTTTTTTCTACCAGTAATATAATTAAAGTTTAGTGATGTTTTTCTTTTCCTAAGATTCAGGACAAGGAAGTGTAATTGCAATGGATGTGAAGTGTCCCTTATGCTGCTGGCTGCAGTATTAGTTGAAATCATCTGTCCTCTGATCCTGCAATCCGCCCACAGCCATAATGTTCCAGTGTTAGGGGGGTTAATACTGTTATATTCTCCGTGTTGTGAGAGACACAGGACTCTGGTCTGGAACAACGGTTGTTTATTCAGGACTCTCTGTACACTCCAGCATGCATTACAGGACAGCTCTGCATATCAATACATCTCTACATGTGTCTCCAAGATGGCCACTCTGCCCCTTGACCCTTGTCATCACTCCTGGGTGGAGCCAGCCTTAAAGTGACAGTACATGTGAAACCCTTCAGGTATAACACCTTCCATCCATCCCTATTAAAACGTTGAAGACGGGCCGCAGTCGTCTGGGAGATGCCTTTGTCAGGGCTAAAGATCTGAAGGAGTGGTTTATGATCAGTCAGTATGGTGAATTCCCTACCATACAGGTAAAGATGAAACTTCTTAATTGCCCATACGAGCGCCAGAGCCTCTTTGTCAATGTGAGAGTAATTGCTTTCTGCTTTTGTCAAGGACCTGGAGGCGAATGCCACAGGTTTCTCTGACCCATCTGGTGAAACGTGAGATAGTACAGCCCCTAGACCATAGGGTGAGGCATCACAAGCCAAGGTGAGAGGCCTTTGGAGGTCATAGTGCACGAGCATGCGTGACGCCAACAGCTTTCGCTTAGAAACTTCAAAAGCACGTTGGCATGCAGCCGACCAGTTCCATCTGGAGTGTTTCTCCAAAAGCTTGTTCAACGGAAACAAAGTGTGTGCTAGATCCGGCAGGAATTTGTGGTAATAGTTCAGCAAGCCCAGGTATGATCGCAGCTGTTGGACGTTGGTTGGGGCTGGAGCTTTTACTAAAGCATCAACTTTGGCTTCCATGGTGTGTATACCCTCTGCATCCACAAGGTGGCCACAAAACTCCAATTTAGGTACCATGAATTGGCATTTCGCTAAGTTCACTTTTAGACCCTGCTCTTGGAGTCTGGCCAACACAAGCTCCACGTTACGCTTGTGTTCCTGGTCCGTCAGGCCCGTGATGAGCATGTCATCTAACAGGCACTGTGTGAAAGGAATGTCTGCCAAAATCTCATCCATTTTGCGTTGCCAAATGGCTGGGGCGGAGGCTACACCAAACACCATCCGATTGTATTCTGTCATGGTCTTACCTTCTTGCTGTTCTCCTTCGTTTGACATGTGCTGGCGGCCATCTTGGTTTCTGGGTTTCTTGTAGCCTCCCACTCTGCGGCTCCTCCTTCCCACTGGGAGGAGCTGGATGCCTAGCTCATATATTTAGGAGGTCTGTGGCTTCAGTTCCTTGCTTGGTCCTCCTGTGTTCACATGCTTCTAAGACTGCTGCTGCTTCTGGTTCCTGATCCTGGCTTCGTCTGATTACCCTGCTGGTTCCTGATCCTGGCTTCGTCTGACTACCCTGCTGGTTCCTGATCCTGGCTTCGTCTGACTACCCTGCTGGTTCCTGATCCCGGCTTCGTCTGACTACCCTCCTGGCTCCTGACCTCTGGCTTCGCAAAGACTCTGCTTCGGTTTTGCCATCCGTTTGGACTTTTGCTTTACAGCTTGATTTTCAATAAAGCCTTCTTATTTTCACTTATCTGTTGTTGTACGTCTGGTTCTTGGTTCCGTGACATATTCATACAGTCCCTTGTGAGTGTTGATGGTTAGAAACTTACGGGACGAAGGGTGGACCTCAAACTGTAAATAAGCCTGCCTGAGATCAAGCTTGGTGAACTTTTGACCTCCTGCAAGAGAGGCAAAAATGTCATCTACTCTGGGTAGGGGATACTGGTCTATCTCCAGTTGAGAATTTAGTGCCATGCGGAAATCGCCACAAATGCGTAAGTCCCCATTCGCTTTCTTTACTGGTACAACTGGTGATGCCCACTCGCTGTGCTCTACCTTTGAGATGACACCTTGTTCCTCCAGCCGGCTTAGTTCAGCTTCCACACCTGCTCTGAGTGCGAAAGGTACCGTACGAGCTTTGAAGAACCTAGGCTGGGTATTGGGTTTCAGCCTGAGTCTCACACAGTCATGCTTTATTTTTCCCAAATGGTGATCAAAGACTTGCGGGACTCGCTGTTTCAGGGATTCCACCCATCCCTCGTTATCTCTTGATGTGATGGTCACAGTGTTGCAGGGGTTAATGGCGATGTCTGGCATGCCAAAGTGAGCAATCCAGTCTCTCCCAAAGAGAGGGGGTCCCCCATGTTCTAGGATATACAATGGCATTCTTTTCGTCTGACCCTTGTAGGATACCTGTACTTTCACGTACCCCAGTGGGTGGAGTATCTGCTTTGAGTATGTCTGCAGTTTAATTGGTGTTGGACGGACAGTTGTTCGGAACAGAAGTTTTCTCCATTGTTTCTGGGTGATAACTGAAACTGCTGCTCCTGTGTCTACATCCATCTTGAGTTTCTTTCCTTCCACGGTTACCTCTACAGTCATTGCTGAGGGTGCTGAATGCATATGATGTATGTCCAATCTGTGGAGCACTTCCTCATCCTCTGATTCAGATGACGATGTATATCTTCCCACCATATATGCCTTTGTCCTGGTGTTCAGAGGTTGTTTATTTCCTACCTTCTTACTACGGCAGACTTGTTTCAGATGGCCTGCCTTTCCACAATTATGACAGAGCTGATCCTTAAACCGGCAGACTTTGTGATCATGGTCTGTATTCCCACAATGGTAGCAAGCTGACTCCCGGCTTGGTGAGAGTCTATATTTACCGTTAGCTGCAGTTTGCTTGACTGCTGTTCTGAAAACTTCCTCTTTAACCTGGGGGTTCAATCTGCTCTGGGGGTTCAATGCCTCTGTATCTTTCACAGCCATTTCCATCACTGAAGCTATCTCAATTGCCTTTGTAAGGGTAAGGTCTTTCTCTGTTAACAGTCTCTTTTGGCTAGACTCACTATTTAGTCCTATGACAAACTTATCCCTCAGTGCAGTTGGTAAATACTCCCCAAAAGAACAGGTTGAGGCTAGTCTGCGAAGGGCGAGCACATAAGTTTTAATATCTTCACCCGGCTGCTGCTGCTGCTGATAGAACCTGAATCTCTCTGCAATCTCTAGTGGTTTAGGCTGGAAGTGATTCCCTAACAGTGTCAGGAGCTCTACCAAAGTCTTAGTTGCTGGTTTTTCAGGGAAAAGAAGATCCCTAAGAGTGTCATATGTCCTAGCACCAACCACTGTCAGAAATACTGCTACTTGCCTGTCGCCTGGGATGGCATTTGCACAGAAATATTGTTCTAATCTTTCAATCCAGGAAATCCACGATGTCTGTTCTCCATCAAATTCACTTAATGTCCCGATCAATGACATTTTCCTGCTGGGCTCTGTGGGTTTTGTATTCAGCTGACAATCCAGAGTTTTTTTTCTTCCTTTCCTTTCTCACACGGATAGTAACCTTGTAAATCCCATCCTCGTCGCCACTGTTATATTCTCCGTGTTGTGAGAGACACAGGACTCTGGTCTGGAACAACGGTTGTTTATTCAGGACTCTCTGTACACTCCAGCATGCATTACAGGACAGCTCTGCATATCAATACATCTCTACATGTGTCTCCAAGATGGCCACTCTGCCCCTTGACCCTTGTCATCACTCCTGGGTGGAGCCAGCCTTAAAGTGATAGTACATGTGAAACCCTTCAGGTATAACAAATACGAGCTGAGAAACCTTTTGCATACACTAATCAAGGGTGCCAACACCTTTTCCATCCTTCCTCCATTCATAGAAGCTACAATAAAGCTTCAATTAATGAAAAGCGATCTATGATTGGATGGGCGGATAAATTAAAGGTCTGGCTCCTTGCTTAATATAGAGCTTTACATTCAAGGAAGGTATAGTATAGCTTGTATGAATGGAGGAGGGTGGGCATACACGACACTCTCGATGGGTACTTTTGATAGGTCCCTCAGTCTTGTATTTTAACCCCCACAGCACCCAAAAGATTGCGGAGGGGACGGTTATAAGACAGAAGTTTTCGATAAAATCATAGCCAGCAGCACAAAGGACACTTTAAATTGAATGTAAGTATAGTCCCTTGTGCTGATTTTAAAAAAAAATAAACACAGTGTTTGACTAAACTTAGGACCTAAAGTGTTAGTTCACAGAAAAACTGTAAAGGTAAAAGGTCACCTTACACTGAACCCCGTCCACACCCCCAGCTCCCCACTGTACATACCTCTGAACAATTCAATTCCATCTGGTCTGCTCTGGCAGCGCAGGATGGAGAAGAGAGAGAACAGCGGGGATTTCAAAACCCCAAACTGATGGAGCAGGTGGGGAATCCCTGACAGATGAGGATCGCCGAGGGGATCTGTTAATAGGTCACTTTTACAGTTTTTCTGTAAAGGTGAACTAACCCTTTAAGAAAGACTTTGGTGTATTCTGTGACAAACATTCTCAGCTCTGGTACTGTTGTAGAAGCTTTTGCTTTTCAAAGTGTGCGATCCCACATTACAAAGAAAGTCAGCGAAAGTGTGAAATATTTTGTATATTTTAAGCTCCAGGCAAACATTTTCTGGCTGCAAAACAACATGCCTCCTCTTCAGCAGCACTGCATATATCTTTTTGCTGTTATTTGCTTCAGGGCTTCAGAATTCTTTTGTGAAAAGCTGGTGATGACATTTATTTTTAACTAGAAGAGGCTTCAGTTTATCTACTGGGTAGAGGAGATCTGCAGGCCATTCTGCATCACATTAGGAAACCTCGCAGGGCCAGTAGGGGGCAGAACAGGTGGGCTGAAGTGGGCAGAGCTGGGTTACATTTCAACCAAATCAGGCATCATTGGCATGATCCTGATTGTCAAGTGGGCATTAGGGATACCCTTCACTCCTGGCACAGAAGAGAGTACAGAGTTGAGCAATCTCCACAGCAGGAAGCTATGGGACATCCATTGCCTTTAAGCAGACTTCTATAATGCCTCTGATTCCTCTTATACCAAGTGTATTGTAACTGTAATGTCTGCCTTTATTTTTGTAAGCGCTGCATAAACTGTTGGTGCTATAGAAATCCTGTATTATAATAATATAATCATTTTCAGCACTTCAAAAATAAAATATGCCGCCTACTGCACTGGCCTATAGTAGAACTAAGAGCAAAACTTTTTTTTGGGGATAGAGTGAGATGAAATCCCTCTAAAGTGAGGGAATCCTGTGATGTCACCAAAACTAGTGACCCCATTGAAAGATTTCCCTTCTACTACTGTTCTGGTGCAACTCAAAATTTGAGATTTTCTTTTACTTTCACTTTCGATAATAATGGTAAACAGGACAAATAAGGAGGGTGAATCTCTCTAACGGGGGAACAGGCAGAAATAAAAACTGACAGGTATTCTAATCCCTCTCCACTCTATCCAAAACACCAAAAAAATGTTTTCCCTTTTTAGTTACACTTCAAATTTAGATTCTTTCTGGAGATGAGCTTTAAAGAACACAACAAATCCTAATCTTACAAAGAATATTGGCTGTTCCTTAATTATTCTTTAATTTGCAGTTTGCTTTCATTGGCTTTCTAGATTCATTTTTCAGAATTGCCAAGTTCCTTCGCCAGATAAGCTACTACATCTGTCTAAAGCCTAGTACACACTGCTAATTTGTTTTTTGTTCAACTGAGCTGGACCTTACCGCTCAGGTTGGAGCCGCTGTACTAACATCAGATTGTGCTGTCCAGAAAACCCCGGTCAGCCCAGTCACCTATTTCGGTCATGCCCCTTCAACGGAAGCTGGCCCAACGGCTGCAGTACACTGGGGCCGAATGGCAGCCCGGTTTCTATTGAACTGGCCGATGACACCTGACATTCTGCACGGGGCTTTAAAGAGACTAAAGAATTTTCTAAGGTAGAATGTGTTTTAGTCTCTAATGATAACCAGAGTACAGGCAAACTGTGTGGTATGTGTGTAATGTAACGTGCATAAAATGTGCAAATTCTTTGTAATATACTTCAAATGAGAACTTCATACTTCTTTCAGGGAGAGACTGGTCAAAGCATTGAAAACTCCTCAGTTACTGTTTCCTCAGGGAAACTCTCTAGAAAAGGTGCTCTTTGTTGTGACAGTGATTTATAGGATGGCTAACTAAACTGAACCACATTTCTGATGGTACAGAAGTGGATTGCACTAGATCTGATCAAAAAAACAGAATGCACCCTACTGAAGTCTTTTAAATTGTGTATGAGACTGTGGCCAGCTAATTGTAGATATAATTTGCAGTGTATTAATGGTTTAGCAACTTTTTTATGTGAATAATTTGTAATGGTTTATTTGTCTATAGGGGCAGACATATTTGCTGTACATACCATGAACAGGTTCTGCTTCCTTTGGAGTAGTGCAGCAAAATGACCATGTTTTACTTTTCTGCTCTTTCGGGTTTATGTCTGTAGATTTACTCCCTAAGGAGCCACAGAGTATTATTCTGCCCTCCTATCCTGTTTAGGTTTAATAGTTCCACAAATACCCCAGAGTACTCACCAATCACTCAGCAAGCAACTCAGCAGCAACTTATTAATGGGACTCCCACTCCGTCAATCTTTATTCAATGCAAACCTTTTTTTGGGACGGTTCTGCGGGACTGAGGTTTTAGGGTGTACGGGATACCCAGTAGGTCCAACAGTATTATTTTCATAACTAGCTCAGGTGAAGGAAAAACTTCAGCCCTTTTCACAGACTGGTAGATAACTTCAGCCTCTTTGACAGGCTGATTTGGTGTGACTTTAAACTGAAACCTAGTAATATTAATTTATTAGTCTTTAGGTGTAGATCGGCAATATCCAAAGCATTGCGAGTATTCCTTTCTGGCTGTATTGATAGCAGCGTGTGGTCACTGCCGAGGGACTTTCACAACAGCAGATTTCTCTCTGCAGGATGCTTCTAACCAGCAGCCACCCTTCTGCTCCCTTCCTTCTGGTGTCAGCTTCTAGATGGATGGCACATAATTCAGACCCAAGGACTCAGGCTTTTCTCTTAGCGTAACCCTCCCAATCAACTGGCTTGGGAGACAAGAAACAGAGAGTGCACTGCACATCTCCAGGGCTGAGCCTTGGAGGTAAGAGAGCTTCCTGGAAGTTTCTCTAAGTTTTTATACTTTCCTCCAACATGCACCACTGGTAAACAAAACTCCCTCCCTTGGGCTTTGAAGTGTTAAGTGTACAGCATGCAGTGTACAGTAGAGTAAAGGGGGTGCCAGCGGTTGGGCCCTGAAGTGTCAAGTGTACAGCGTGTAGTGTGCAATGTTGAGAGTTGCAGCAGAAGCAGTTTACAAAGGCTACCTCAGTCAGGAAGGACTGGAGAGAGCAGTGCTAGACTTTTGAGCTAGCCAGAGTGTCAGAAGTCAGTCTTCAGTACAGTGCTTGACTTTTGAGCTAACCAGAAGTGTCAGAAGTTACACTCCAGTTCACAGACAGCAAGTCAGATTTACAAGCGCCAACAGGCGTTGACCGGCATTCAGCCAACGTCAAGGCAGCGTCAGTAGGCATTTTTTTTCAAGAGTCCCAATTTGTACCTAGTTGAGCCAGAGGAGAATCCCACTCATTCCCTTCTCCCATCCCCATACAAAATAAACAAAACAAACAAAGATGCCGGACTGTTCATTGTCTCAGATCTCACACTTGGGTATTCAGCTTAAATGGACGGCTGGCGCTTACGGTAACCATGGCAGATCCACATCAGGCCCAATGCCTGGAAATTCTGCTACATACAAAAAAAAAGGAAGAGTATGTGAAAGCTACACTTTACAACAATAATTCAAAGGGGTGATTTATTAAGAAATCACAGGTGAAATTCATCCAGTGATAACATAGCTACATTTGCCCAAGTAAGGTCTGAATAATTCACTTAGCATTTACTAGCAGGCCTTGTTCTGTACATTATGAGATTTGCTGGGTGAAGCTAGTTAGTTTGGATCTTGCCAGAATTCTTCTTAATAGTACAGTATCAGCTATTTTCCAACTTTTGAACAAATCTTAGTGGGAATGTTTTCGACATTGCAGGGATCTACAAACTTTCTAAAGAAAGGGACAGTTTACTGTCCTTAAGACTTTAGGGGGGCCGGAGTGACATTATTGCGGGTCAAAAATGTCTCGGTCAGTGAGAGGAATTGTGCCCCATCAATGGTGTCATTGGGCCCCATTGTTGGTGTCATTGGGAGGAACTGTGCCCTGTCATTTGGAGAAGTTGCACCCCGTTGTTGGAGTCATTGGGAGGAATTGTGCCCCTTAATTTTTTTATTTTAATAAGAAGTACTTATATAATGCCCTAAATTTAAACAGAACTTTACATACATTTATTTGACCTTTACATAATTCCCTGCCATCAAGGAGCTTACAATCTATGTTCCCAAACTCCCCATTCATACATACAGATACTAGGGCCAATTTAGACAGGAGTCAAATAACTTACCAGTATGTCTTTGTAATGTGGTAGGAAACCGGAATACCCCTAGGGAAACCCATGCATGCACAGGGAGAGCACACTAACTCTAGGCCGGTAGTGCCGTGCTTGGGATTCTAACTGATAACCATATTGCTGCTAGACGGAAGTGTTAACCACTTAGCCACGGTGCTGATCTCATTGGTGTCAGTGGATGAAATAGTGCCCCAAGGACCAAAAAAAGCAAGCAAAGGGCTGCATTTGGCCCCCGTGCCATAGTTTGGAGACCACTGCATGAGGAAAATGGGGAGTGACATCATAGAGAACTCTCCTGTGACTTTCCTGCCTATATCTGGACTTAGTCCCTAGAGTCCCTTGGACAATTAAAACTCTGCCAGTGGCAGGAACTTCTTCAGTGCTCAAACACATGGAGGTGGTGGGAGGAGCAATAATCACATGCCAAAATCCAATTGATCGCTAGATCGAATTGGGTACATTCAACCTATCCATAGATAGATCTAATCTTGGCCGGTCCCTGCTGAACCTGCTGAGATTCGATCCATTTACAGTATTATTGGGAGTGGGATTATCAGTTTGTTTCTTTTCAAATTAGGCATATCTCCCAACATTTGAACTTCAGAATAAAGGATAAGAAAAGCGGTGTGTAGAATATGGCCGTGGCCAATTGCTTAGCAGTGGGAGGGGCTTAAGGGATGTGGTAAACAAAACCGAGGCTTCCTTGTACCTATAAAATATGCTTTAATTGCTTTTTCTGAGCCTACCTTAAAGGAGAACTTCATTAAAATAGGCAGGAACTGCATAGCAACCAGCAACTGTTGAGACAATGAAGACTTTAGTGAGAAGTATACAATGTACAGTATTGTGTATATAGTGCAGGAGTATGTAATGTACAGAATGCAGGGGACAGGAGTGTGTAATATACAGAATGCAGGGAACAGGAGTGTATAATGTACAGTATGCAGGGGACAGGAGTATGTAATGTACTGAATACAGGGGACAGGAGTGTGTAATGTACAGAATGCAGGGGACAGGAGTGTGTAATGTACAGAATGCAGGGGACAGCAGTGTGTAATGTAGAGAATGCTGGGGACAGGAGTATGTAATGTACAGAATGCAGGGGACAGGAGTGTGTATTGTGCAATATGCAGGGGACAGGAGTATGTAATGTACCGAATGCAGGGTGCAGGAGTGTGTAATGTACAGAATGCAGGGGGCGGCTCCATCCACTACCCCAATCCCATTCTGGCTCCATCCACTACCCCGATCCCATTCCGGCTCCATCCATCACCCTGATCCAATCCCAGCTCCATCCCCCGATCCCATACCAGCTCCATCCATCCCCCACACCCATACCAGCTCCATCCATCCCCCACACCCATACCAGCTCCATCCATCCTCCTGATCCCATCCCAGTTCCATCCATCCCCCATACCAGCTCCATCCATTTCCCTGATCCCATCTCAGCTCCATCCACCCCCAACACCCATGCCAGCTCCATCCACTAGCCCGACTCCATCCACTACCCCGATCCCATTCCGGCTCCATCCACCACCCCGATCCAATCCCAGCTCCATCCCACAATCCCATACCAGCTCCATCCACACCCATACGAGCTCTATCCATCCCCCCTGATCTCATCCCGGTTCCATCCATCCCTCATACCAGCTCCATCCATCTCCCTGATCCCATCTCAGCTCCATCCATCCCCCACACCCATCCCAGCTCCATCCACCCCCCCTCACTTACTCCAGCTCCATCCATCCCCCCTACTAGCTCCATCCATCCCCCCTCGCCTTTACCAGCTCCATCCATCTCCCAACCCCATATCAGCTCCATCCATCCCCCACACCCATACCAGCTCCATCCATCCCCCTGATCCCATCCCGGGTTTCATCCATTCCCCCACACCCATACCGGCTCAGTCTATCTCCCTGATCCCATCTCGGCTCCATCCATCCCCCTCACCCATCCCAGGTCCATCCACCCCCATCACCCATTCCAGCTCCATCCATCCCCCATCACCCATTCCAGCTCCATCCATCCCCCCCTCACTTATTCCAGTTCCATCCATCCCCCCACCTATCCCAGATCCATCCACCCCCCTCACCCATACCAGCTCCATCAATCTCCCCCTCACCCATCCCAGCTCCATCCACCCCCCCTCACCCATTCCAGCTCCATCCACTCCCCCTCACCCTCTTCCCCATGCCTCCCTCCTCAGCAAGTCTCATGTACACAGATTTAATCACATACCTTTAGATCAGCCCATTCCGCAGACTGGCGTGCTGCTCCCCGCCTCCTCCTCTGTGTATAGGAAAACACAGGAAGGATGAGGGGCACGTTCAGTGCACTCAGCTCTGCACTGTGTGTGAGTGTCAGAGGCAGCCATGTGCTGCTCACCGCATGCGGGAACCAAGCCGCCCTGCACTGCCACGGGCATTTCGGTACTCAGCCCTTATTTGCCGGGACTCTGGGACACATACCATTTTACGGGACGGTCTCAGCGAATCAGGGACGGTTGGGAGGTATGGTTTAGGCTTTTGTAGGTGCTTAGTGGTCACTGTTATGCCATATGGTAAATTAGTAAAGTTAGCACAAGTACAGGTTTGATTGAAATATAATTTGGGACCCAAAACATTGTCCTCATTATGCACTTTTTCTGTCACTGCTTTTATTTAAAGCGCTCGTTACCCCAACACTATATATTTCTGATATGTGCCTGCTGTACCATGCACTTGTATGAGAAAGTATCCCCCCTCACCCATACCAGCTCCATTTATCCCCCCTCACCCATAGTAGCTCCATCCACCCCATCACCCATTCCAGCTCCATCCATCCCCCACACCCATCCCAGCTCCATCCATCCCCCACACCCATCCCAGCTCCATCCATCCCCCCTCATCCATCCCAGCTCCATCCATCCACCCTCACTTATTCTAGCTCCATCCATCCCCCCACCTATCCCAGATCCATCTATCCCCCTCACCCATACCAGCTCCATCAATCCCCCCTCACCCATACTAGCTCTATTCATCCCCCCTCACCCATACCAGCTCCATCCACTCCCCCTCACCTATACCAGCTCCATCCACCCCCACCCATATCAGTTCTATCCATCCCCCCTCATCCATCCTAGCTCCATCCATCCCCCCCTAACCCATTCCTGTTCCATCCATCCATCTCACCCATCCCAGCTCCATACATTCCCCCCTCACCCATCCCAGCTCCATCCATCCGCCCTCACCCATACCAGCCCCATCAATCCCCGCCTCACCCATCCCAGCTCCATCCACCCCTTTCACTCATTCCAGCTCCATCCACCCCCCCACCCATCCCAGCTCCATTCACCCCACTCTTACCTATACTAGCTCCATCCACTCCCCCTCATCCATACCAGCTCCATCCACCCCCCTCTCCCATACCAGCTTCATCCATCCCCCCCTCACCCATACCAGTTCCATCCACCCCCCCCCTCACCCATACCAGTTCCATCCACCCCCCCCCCTCACCCATACCAGCTCCATCCATCCCCCCTCACCCATACCAGCTCCATCAATCCCGCCCTCACCTATCCCAGCTCCATACACCCCCCTCACCCTTTTCCCCATGCCTCCCTCCTCTGCAAGTCTCATGTACACAGATTTAATCACATACCTTTAGATCAGCCCATTCTGCAGAGTGGTGTGCTGCTCCCCGCCTCCTCCTCTGTGTACAGGAAAACACAGGAAGGATGAGGGGCACGTTCAGTGCACTCAGCTCTGCACTGTGTGTGAGTGTCAGAGACAGCCATGTGCTGCTCACAGCGTGCGGGAACCAAGCCGCCCGCACCGCCGTGGGCATTTCGGTACTCAGCCCTGATTCGCGGGTACTCTGGGACACGGACCATTTTCCGGGACGGTCCCGGCGAATCAGGGACGGGTTGGGAGGTATGGTTTAGGCTTTTGTAGGTGCCTAGTGGTCACTGTTATTCCATATGGCAAATTAGTAACGTTAGCACAAGTACAGGTTTGATTGAAATATCATTTGAGACCCAAAACATTGTCCTCATTATGCACTTTCTGTCACTGCTTTTATTTAAAGCGCTTGTTACCCCAACACTATGTATTCCTGATATGTGCCTGCTGTACCATGCACTTGTATGAGAAAGTATCCTGTTCTCTTTGTATTGCTTCCTTTCTGTGAAATTACCGGTGATCTGGATAGTCCCCTTGCTTTGCTATTAAAAACTGACCACGATAAGCAGGAGAGCACACCGTGGTCAGTTCTCTAGCTGTGCTGGGAACTCAGTGTACTCTTCTTCAATGATCAGACTTGTCCTGGCACGTCCCTGCAGCCAGCCTTTCACTGGCAAGCTCAATGTGCTTCTGCTTCTCCTCCCCCCAGCTCTTTCGTAGCTGACAACAGAGGGAGAGTGATCATTTAAAAAAAGGGAAAAAAGGTATTTTTAGAGGTAAAAGGCACCTAAAACACATTTAAAAATGCATTCATGTGTGTTTACAGGCGTATGGCATTTAGAAGCATTTGAGCCATAATAAACCTTACCTGCAGGTAAAATGAATATATCCTAAACGTGCACTGTTTAGGAGGCATTCACATATATTGCAGCCTATGACGTCACCAGCGCATGCACACTCCGCTCTGATGAGATGACATACTGAGTATGCTGTCCCTTCAGAGCACTGTGCCTCGATTGCGGTTTACATGCACATGCACAGGAGTGACGTTAACGGGGCTCAGTCATTCAAAAGGCCAGGGCCCGCTAACCCAGAAGGAAGACCAGATGAGGATAGAAGCCCTGTCAGCAGTGACAGCATGCTGCTGGAGGGCTTCATTTTACAAGTTAGGGCTCTTTCACACAGGCGGACAGTTCAGATCCACCTGTCAGTTTTTTGGGCGCATCTACATCCGATTCGATCCGTCAAATCTGGACAGATGGAAACCCTATTTTCCATCCGTCCAGTGGATCGGATCGGATGGGATCAGATGAGAACAGACCGACGGTCCGTTCCCATCCGATTTCCCCATAGAGATGTATGGGGAACTGACAGCTGTGTCTCCATATGCAGCGTGGATAACAATTGTCATCCTCCTGCTCAGCGGGGGATCGGCGGTTCGATCCCCCGCTGAGATAAATGGAGTCCGTCCCACGGACGGACAGTGTGAAAGAGCCCTAAGTCTTTCAATAATGCGCTAGTATGCTTTACATATTAGCTCATCATGCCATTACCTTGCAGGGGCGCAGGATTTTTTTTTTTTTTTTTTTAGAATTTTTTACTGCTTTAATTCTTTTTTCTTTTTCTGTTTTTGATATGCTAAGATTTAAACTATGTTTTAATGACAGGATTATTTTGCATGTTATTGTGGTTGTTAAGCTGTTATTATGGCTACAGAGCTGTGTACAGTGGTTGAAGAATTTTTAAAATCTAGTATTGATTTATTCCAAACCACGATTCCTTAATAATATAGTATGTAGTTTTTCTTTCTCTGTTATAAGAGATGTTGTATACAGTAATTACATTCTTGTGGTTTTGTATAAAACATATATTTATGTTCAACTTTTACTAACTACATTTTTTGGGGGCTGGTCTAAGAAATCATTAGAATTTGCTATAAGCCTGACACCTGGAAACAATCCTTTCCTGTCACTAGCCCACCTGTCACAGAGCATAAAGGAAATTAGTGACAAGAAATGGACTGTGCAGCTCTGTATACTAAAGATTTGTTGTATTTTTCTTTTTTTTATGCATAAATATCATTCTTGATAAAACAATAATCCTGACCCCCCAAAACAACTTAAAATCCCACGAGGCCTTACACTTCGCCAGCTTAAATGAAGCCTGCTGCAGTCAAATAGTATGAAATACAGTATATTGGTATGCAAAATATGTTTCCCAAAGAAATCTGCATTACACTGCAAAACGCTCAGAGCCAGTTGTTCGCCTCCTCTTCTGCCAGTCAGTAAATGCACCAGATTTGCTGATTAGAATCCTGTTATAAGGATACGGATAGGATATTTTTATTTTCATTCCAAAAACATGTTATATATGGGTATTAGTGAACAATAATAAAACCAAGCTAAACAAATAAAGACATAAATATGTAAGTACTGCATACAAATAAAAGTGTGAAGATTAACCACTTCAGCTCCGGAAGGTTCTACCCCCTTAATGACCAGGCCATTTTTTGCGCTTCGGCACTGAGTTACTTTAAATAACAATTGCGCTGTCGTGCGACGCTGTGCCCAAATACAATTGATGTTCATTTTTTCCCACAAATAGAGCTTTCTTTTGGTGGTATTTGATCTCCTCTGCGGTTTGTAGATTTTGCGCTGCGCTATAAAAAAAAAAGAGCAACAATTTTGAAAAAAACACTATCTTTTACTTTCTGCTATAAAACATTCCCAATAAAAGAATTTAAAAAATCTATTTTTTTATCAGTTTAGGCCAATTTGTATTCTGCTACATATTTTGGTTTGCGCAAAAGTTATAGTATTTACAAACTACAGGATAGATTTTTGGACTTTTTTATTTTTTTTATCAGTAATGGTGGCGATCAGAGATTTTTAGCAGGACTGAGACATTGTGGCGGACAGATTGGACCGCTAACTGACATTTTTGACACTTTTTGGGGACCAGTGACATTAATACAGTACTTAGTGCTAAATAATATGCACTGTTTCTGCATAAATGACACTGGCAGGGAAGGGGTTAACACTGGGGGTGATCAAGGGGATAAGTGTGCTCCTAAATGTGCTTGCTAACTGTGGGGGGGCTCTGTGAAAGGCACACAGAGATCGGTGTTTCAGCTTAGCTGAAACATGCAATCTCTGTGTGCCTGTCTGACAGAAGAGCCACCTGCTTTGTTTACATAGGCAGATGGCTCTTCTGTCAGTTTCCCCGAAGATCGCGGGAGGCCGGCAATGATTGAGCCTGCTCCTCCCGCGGTCTAGCTCCCGATGTGTCTAATCACAGCGAGAGCGCGGCTCTGGTGGCACACGCATGCCGCCGAGATCGCGTGCACATAATCATGTACATGTACGTGATTATGCGCAGCCGAGCCACCCTGCCGCAGTAAATCTGCGTGGGGCGGTCGGCAAGTGTTTAAAGTACTATAGGCAAAACTTTGTTTTTTTAATTTTGGATAGAGAAAGGAAGGGTTATAACCCCTATCAGATATTTTTTTACCATCTATGTCCCATTGCGTAGATTTTCCTTTACTTCCTGTCCCATACCCAAACAGGAAGTGAGTGGAAATCCCTGCAAATTATGAGACTTCCTTGGGGACCCCCAGGTCATCAGAACTAGTGTCCCTATTGTAAGATTTCACCATAGTTACTTTTCTGGGTAAAACCCAAAATTTGGGATTTTCTTTTACTTTCACCTTCAATCATAATGGTTAACAGGACAAATAGAGAGGGGGAATCTCCCTAACATGGGCACAGGCAGCAGTAAAAAAACAGACAGGTGTTGTAATCCCTCTCTACTCAATCCAAAACTAAAAAACGTAACCAAAAACTGAAAATTGTATAAATTGTATCATACCGTACTTTTCTTTTCCTGGTTCCTATCCATGGTAGCATGCAATAGTAGCCCCGCCTACTTCTGCCCGCAGGACCAATGCATAGCTATAAAGAGGTAACAGCCCATTCCCTGTACATTGCTAGGAACAAACTGGGTGAGTTCAATATGCTGCCACTGATAGGTACCAGGAAAAGAACATTACAGTAAGTATGATACCATTTTCTGTTTTCCTGGTGTCTCCATGGAAGCATACATGTGATGGATCAATAACTAGCTACCAGGGTGGGAAGCTTCAGCAAATTCTATCATAAGAAAGTGAGTAAGCTACTGGCTTCATGCCAAAGACAGCTGGAGTGAGGACTACTAAGCCCATCAGTAGCGTTGTAGTCGTGTTGGCTGACATCTCTGCATAAGGTGCCCAGGATGTCCAGATGCTGCAGGAGGAACGTACAGCAATTACTTTCGGTGGTTGCAGCCAAAGCCATATAGTGGGACCTTAGAATTAACTTTAGGAACCACAAGGCGATTGTGTGCTGGAGTTTTCTACCATTGTTGGTATGTAAGGAACTAGGCAGTGGCGGCTGGTGCTCAAAATTTTTTTGGGGGGGGGGGGGCGCAAAAAGAAAAATGTAATAGGTATTGCTTCGCGCCAAAAAACGCAGTAAAAAAATTGCGTGACTTTGAAGCTGTGCCCCCTTCAATGCAATGAACACTGTGCTGTGCCCCCTTCAATGCAATAAACACTGTGCTGTGCCCCCTTCAATGCAATAAACACTGTGCTGTGCCCCCTTCAATGCAATAAACACTGTGCTGTGCCCCTTCAATGCAATGAACACTGTGCTGTGCCCCCTTCAATGCAATAAACACTGTGCTGTGCCCCCTTCAATGCAATGAACACTGTGCTGTGCCCCCTTCAATGCAATAAACACTGTGCTGTGCCCCCTTCAATGCAATAAACACTGTGCTGTGCCCCCGTCAATGCAATAAACACTGTGCTGTGCCCCCTTCAATGCAATGAACACTGTGCTGTGCCCCCTTCAATGCAATGAACACTGTGCTGTGCCCCCTTCAATGCAATGAACACTGTGCTGTGCCCCTTCAATGCAATGAACACTGTGCTGTGCCCCCACAATGCAGAGTTCAGCGTGCATGCCCCTTTCAATGCAGAGCGCCACAGCATTGTCCCCAATCACTGCAGAGCGCCACAGCATTGTCCCCAATGATTGCAGAGTGCCCACAGCATTGTCCCCCAATGATTGCAGAGTACCACAGAATTGTACCCCAATGATTGCCGAGTGCCCACAGCATTGTCCCCCAATGATTGCAGAGCGCCACAGAATTGTACCCCAATGATTGCAGAGTGCCACAGAATTGTACCCCAATGATTGCAGAGTGCCACAGAATTGTACCCCAATGATTGCAGAGTGCCCACAGCATTGTACCCCAATGATTGCAGAGTGCCCACAGCATTGTACCCCAATGATTGCAGAGTGCCCACAGCATTGTACCCCAATGATTGCAGAGTGCCCACAGCATTGTACCCCAATAAATGCAGAGTGCCCACAGCATTGTACCCCAATAAATGCAGAGTGCCCACAGCATTGTACCCCAATAAATGCAGAGTGCCCACAGCATTGTACCCCAATGATTGCAGAGCGCCACAGCATTGTACCCCAATAAATGCAGAGCGCCACAGCATTGTCCCCCAATAAATGCAGAGTGCCCACAGCATTGTCCCCCAATGATTGCAGAGTGCCACAAGCATTGTACCCCAATAAATGCAGAGCGCCACAGCATTGTACCCCAATGATTGCAGAGCGCCACAGCATTGTCCCCCAATGATTGCAGAGCGCCACAGCATTGTCCCCCAATGATTGCAGAGCGCCACAGCATTGTCCCCCAATGATTGCAGAGTGCCCACAGCATTGTCCCCCAATGATTGCAGAGTGCCCACAGCATTGTACCCCAATGATTGCAGAGTGCCACAGAATTGTACCCCAATGATTGCAGAGTGCCACAGCATTGTCCCCCAATGATTGCAGAGCGCCACAGCATTGTCCCCCAATGATTGCAGAGCGCCACAGCATTGTCCCCCAATGATTGCAGAGTGCCCACAGCATTGTCCCCCAATGATTGCAGAGTGCCCACAGCATTGTACCCCAATGATTGCAGAGTGCCACAGAATTGTACCCCAATGATTGCAGAGTGCCACAGCATTGTACCCCAATGATTGTAGAGTTCCACAGCATTGTACCCCAATGATTGTAGAGTTCCACAGCATTGTACCCCAATGATTGCAGAGTGCCACAGCATTGTACCCCAATGATTGCAGAGTGCCACAGAATTGTACCCCAATGATTGCAGAGTGCCACAGAATTGTACCCCAATGATTGCAGAGTGCCACAGAATTGTACCCCAATGATTGCAGAGTGCCACAGCATTGTACCCCAATGATTGCAGAGTGCCACAGAATTGTATCCCAATGATTGCAGAGTGCCACAGCATTGTACCCCAATGATTGCAGAGTGCCACAGAATTGTACCCCAATGATTGCAGAGTGCCCACAGCATTGTACCCCAATGATTGCAGAGTGCCCACAGCATTGTACCCCAATGATTGCAGAGTGCCCACAGCATTGTACCCGAATAAATGCAGAGTGCCCACAGCATTGTACCCTAATAAATGCAAAGCGCCACAGCATTGTCCCCCAATAAATGCAGAGTGCCCACAGCATTGTCCCCCAATGATTGCAGAGCGCCACAGCATTGTACCCCAATAAATGCAGAGCGCCACAGCATTGTACCCCAATGATTGCAGAGTGCCCACAGCATTGTACCCCAATGATTGCAGAGTGCCCACAGCATTGTACCCCAATAAATGCAGAGTGCCCACAGCATTGTCCCCCAATCAATGCAGAGACCAGCGTGCGTGCTCCCTTCAATTTAATGCACTTACCTTGCGGCGGCGGGTTCTTCCCTCCTCGATCCAGTCCGTCCTCTCTGCGGCGGCGGCGGCGGGAAGGAGAGCGGCTTCTCCCTCGTCCTCCGAGCGGCGGTGATGGTGAGGGAGAAGCCGCTCACCGTCAGGGATCGGATGTCCTGGATGATGATTGGTCCAGGCTGGAGACTGGACCAATCACAGCCAGGATATCCGGAAGTGGGGGTGTCCAATCGCAAGGACTTGCGCTCGGGTTACGCCCCCAGAAGGCAGCCGATCGGCGCCTCTTCTGGGACGTAAACCCCACCCCCCCACCCCCCCCAGCCACCACTTCCATTACAGAGGCCGGCGAACCCAATTTTTTTTTTGTAAAACTTTATTTGTTCGCTTTGTCATTTTTTTTTTCTTTTTTTTTTCTTCTTTTTTTTAGGGATAGGGGGGCGGCGCCCTGGCGCCCCCTATGCACGGGCCGCCACTGGAACTAGGTTTAGCTGCTATGGTTAGCATTATTTGCAAATGTGCTATCATTGATCTGGATGTATTGAAGGGGCTGTTGTGTGGGTGTTAACTCTTTGTAGCTATGCATTGGTCCTGTGGACGGAAGTAGGTGAGGCTACTAACACATGTATGCTGCCATGGAGGCACCAGGAAAAAGTTTTGCCTTTAGTTATACTTTAAGAATAATATTAATATTAACACTAATTTATAATAATACCAATTTGTTCAATGCAAACAACAACTACACATAACTAAAGCATGAGGATGCTCAGTAAGATTACAGTATTATCAATCATAAAGTGCATAATTGTCAATCTAAAATTGCAGCAATGCCCAGAAAATAAGTAATACTAATAATAGCAGCAATAAATGAGGATTATGTAGAATTTGTCACCACCCCGCCATCTTCTTTTATTACTTGATCCTTCATTTATGGATTTTATATTTATGTGTTATTTTTATTTGTATTACCCCATGTTGCTCTCTATCCCCTTTTGGATAACTAAAAGTTATTTTTACATTTTACTTTCTTTTCATATTTACAATTAGCCACCTTGATTTGGATTCATTCATAACACTATAGCTGAATTCAGTTAATTTGATTTGTTTATTTTATTATATATGAGATGAGTTGTAAATGTCTTTACACTAAAATTGTTACAGTACGTTTTTTTAATTGTAGAAGGTAGAATCAGCAGTCGCATACTGCATTGTATTCAGTTATTTATCTTACCTGTTAAACATGTTATTCCAGAGATTTAAAAGCCTCTTTTGCCATCCTTATGATGACAGATGATGACTCCACTCTTACAATTGTTTGGTTTCCATTAATACTTATTGCTGGTATTAGGTTGCCAAAGAAGAGAGGCCTATAATAATGTCACTGCACGCTTCAAAAGGTGCTTATACAGAATGAGTAAACTATGAATGATTGCAGTGGGCTGGGGCATTTTTATAGCAGATACCACTTTATTAGGTGTCTAATGACGCAACTCAGATTCATGTACTTTTACTTGTTAATGACTGAAAGGCCAAAATCGAAGAAACTATTTTTGGAAAGAAAAAGATCCTTTTACTTACCTCATTATCCTGCTTACCTTCCCCACCTCAACTCTCCCGTAGTGGATTTCATTAGTCAGAGAAACAAACTTAGGGCTGGAGAACAAGCGAAATCTGAGAGGCCGCACTGATGCCCGAGCCCATGAATCTACCTATTGTGAGCACAGGAAGCCATGACCTGCTTTGTAGCCTTTTATTCTGGATGCTTGGCTCCTGGATGCTACTCGCTACAACACTGTGTACAATTATACCTTTTATACATGTGGGGGGTATGTGACATCAATGTCTAAGAATGTTTTGCAATTTTATTAAAAAAAAAAAAAAAAATTTCTTTGGTGATGTAACATGTAATTGCTACACAATCCGTTTTTTTTGTAGGGCCTTTTTACACTGATTACTTTTTATGCATTTTTGGGGTAAAAAAGCAAAAGAAAAATGCACTAAAAATGTATCCTTTTAACCACTTTACCACCGGAGGATTTTGCTGTCTTACGTCCAGGCCACTTTTTGCGATTCAGCGCTGTGCGACTTTAACTGACAATTGCGCTGTCGTGCGACGCTGTACCCAAACTAAATTTACGTCCTTTTTTTACCACAAATAGAGCTTTCTTTTGGTGGTATTTGATCACCTGTGCGATTTTTTACTTTTTGTGCTATAAACAAAAAAAGAGCGTTTATTTTGAAAAAATAACAATATTTTTAAAATTTTTTTTTATATGAAATTCCTCCTAAAAAATATGTAAAAATTAAATTTTTTTAAAATTTTTGGCCAATTTGTTTTCTGCTACCTATGTTTGGTAAAAAAAATCACAATAAGCATATTTTGATTGGTTTGCGCAAAAGTTATTGCGTTTACTAACTAAGGGAAAGATTTCTGTAATTTTTGGTGTTTTTTTTTTAACGAGTAATGGCGGCGATCTGCAATTTTTTTTTTTTTTTTGCGGGACTGCGTAATTGCGGCAGACAGATCGGACCCTTGACTGACATTTTTGACACTTTTGGGGGTACCAGTGACATTACTGCAGTAATCAGTGCTATACATATGCACTGTTACTGTAAAAATGACACTGGCAGGGAAGGGGTTAATTTTATTGGAGAGGGAGGGGTTAATGTATGCCTGGTGCTTACTAACGTGTGGGGGTGGGGAGGTGACTGAGTGAGCCAGGGACAGATCGGATGTTCAGCTATGCTGAACACTCCGATCTGTCACTCCCTGTCACTTAGGAGATCCGCCCGCTCTGTTTACACAGGCGGGCGGATCTCCAAACTAGATTCCCCAACGATCAGAGAAGAGCGGCGGCGATCGCCGGCGCTCCTCCCCTGGCCCGACTCCCGCTGTGAATGAAAACAGCGGGAGCGCGCCTACAGGGAGAGGAGTCCAGCGACGTAGGTCTACGTCGCTGGACGATAACGAGCCACTGTGCCGCAGTAGCAGCACAGTGGCTGGAGGTAAAGTGGTTAAATCCTATCGAACTCTTCACACCAGTGCACAGTGGGTGTGGTGCATTTTTAAAAGTCCAGCATGCTGCATTTGTGTTGTGTGTCTAAAAACTTCATCAAAAACACACCTCCCCATTGAAATGAATGGAAACTCCTCAAAAACGCTTACACAATGCACCAGCGGTGAGTTTTCCACCTTTCCATTGAAATCTGCAACCAGCCATGATTTTGGAAACCTGCCTGAAAGTGTAGATGTATTATTTGCATACACCATACATCTTTACCCCCCTACTTATGTATTAGGTTTCTATTTCTCCCAGAAGTCTGCATAGAGGTTAGTTTACAGGTATCATTTTTGGTATGTTAAATCAGGGCTCGAAAATTCAAGTCCTGAGCTACTAGCCTGGCCTTAAGAGTTACTCGCCAACAGTTGCCCCACCTAACCCCTTCCCTGCCCCGCCCCTAAACACGCCCTCTTAACTGATCCCATAAAAATGACACTGTTAAATGCTTTAAGCAGAATTAAGTTACAAAAATAATTAACAATGACTTTATCAGTGCCCATCAATGCAGCCTGTTAGTGCCCATCAATGGAGCTTATCAGTGCCCATCAATGGAGCTTATCAGTGTCCATAAATGCAGCCTTATCAATGCAGTCTCACCAGTGCCCATCAGCGCAGTCTCACCAGTGCCCATCAGTGCAGCCTCACCAATGCCTTAAGAGTTACTGGCCAACAGTTGCCCCACTCAACCCCTGCCCTGCCCCTAATTCCCCCTAAACACGCCCCCATAAATGTTATCATGAAAAGTCACCGTTAAATGTTTTATGCAGAATTAAGTTACAAAAATAAATATTAACAACAACTTTATCAGCGCCCATCAGTGCAGTCTGTCAGTGCCCATCAATGCAGCTTATCATTGCCCATCAGTGTCGCCTCATCAGTGCCCATTAATGCAGCCTCACCAGTGCCCATCAATGCAGCCTCACCAGTGCCCCTCACTGCAGCCTCATCAGTACCCATCAATGCAGCCTTATCAGTGCAGCCTCACCAGTACGCATTAATGCAGCCTCACCAGTGCACATCAGTACAGCCTTACCAGTGCCTATCGATGCAGCCACTCCAGTGCCCATTGATGCAGCCTTGTCAGTGCCAATCAATGCATCCTCATCAGTGCACTGGGATCAGAGAAAGGAGAGCCGGCCAGATCACACAGAGCAGGGATCTCCCACTGTGACACAGCATGGATTTGAATTGCCTGGCAGCCGCAGTAAAACGAAGTCCCGCCTGCTGGCCCGACTCCTATGATAGGCGTCACACTACTTCGATTCATTCATTTATTCATTGAACCAGTGTTATGTCTATCATAGGAGCCGGTCCAGGAGGGGGAACTTCGTTTGAATGCAGCCGCAGTGCAATTCAAGTACATGCTGTGTCACAGCGAGAGATCCCTGCTTTGTGTGATCCGGCCGGCTCTCCTCTTCCCCTCTTCCTCTCTCTTCCTCCTGGGAGAACGGCTCCCATTCAACCCCGCCTGCCAGCGGCAGCGCCCCCCCCCCCCCCCCTCCGAGGCAGCCCCACTCAAGTATTTTCTGCTCGCTAAATGCGAGCAGGCAAGTGGAAATTTTAAGAGCTGTGAAAAAGTAGTATGTGAACCCTCACCTTGAAGAACAACCCATTCGGTTTAAAATAGAAATGAAAGGCAAAATTACAGCCATGGCCAAAAGTTTTGAGAATGACACAATTATTATTTTTCAATTAGTCTGCTGCTTCAGTGTTTTTTGATCTTTTATTTCAAATGTTACTATGGTATACTGAAGTATGATTACAAGCATTTCATAAGTGTCAAAGGCTTTTACTGACAACTACATTATGTTTATGCAAAGAGTCAATATTTGCAGTGTTGACCATTCTTTTTCAAAACCCCTGCAATTCGCCCTGGCATGCTGTCAATCAACTTCTGGGACACATCCTGACTGATGGTAGCCCATTCTTGCATAATCAATGCTTGGAGTTTGTCAGAATGTGTGGGGTTTTTTTGTTCTCCCTCCTCTTGAGGATTGACCACAAGTTCTCAATGGGATTAAGGTCTGAGGAGTTTTCTGGGCATGGACCCAAAATTTAAAAGTTGTGTTCCCCAAGCCACTTAGTTATCACTTTGGCCTTATGGCAAGGTGCTCCATCATGCTGGAAAAGGCATTGTTCCTCACCAAACTGTTCTTGGATGGTTGGGAGAAGTTGCTCTCGGGGGATGTTTTTGTACCATTCTGTATTGATGGCTGTGTTCTTAGACAAAGAAGCAACCCCACACATACATGGTCTCAGGATGCTTTCCTGTTGGCATGACACAGGACTGATGGTAGCGTTCACCTTTTCTTCTCCGGACAAGGATTTTTCTGTATGCCCCAAACAATCGGAAAGGAGATTCTTCAGAGAAAATTACTTTACCCCAGTCCTTAGCAGTCCAATCCCTGTACCTTTTGCAGAATATTAGTCTGTCTCTGATGTTTTTCCTTGAGAGAAGTGACTTCCTTGCTGCCCTTCTTGGCACCAGGTTATCCTCCAAAAGTCTTCACTTCACTGTGCGTGGAGATGTACTCACACCTGGCTGCTGCTATTCCCGAGCAAGCTCTGCACTGGTGGTGCCCCAATCCCGCAGCTGAATCAACTGTAGGAGACGATCCTGGCGCTTTCTTGGGCGCCCTGAAGCGTTCTACACAAATGCAGTGGAAATGTTTTTTATGGGATTTGGTTAACCACTCCTGGACCGCCCACCGTGTATTTATGTTGCTATTTTGACATTAAATACAAATGTTATGGCAGCAGATATGGCAGTTGTGGCTTTTATGGGTGGCAGGAGAGGTCTCCACCCCTTCCTGCAGCTTCCCGGTCATATTCCCCGCTCCAAGATAGCCCCCACTCGACTCGATGGCCTTGGAGGACCGGAGCAATGTCATGCGTCGCTTACGCCCAACGGCCTTCAAGGACCTATTTTTTTCTTTTTGTTAAAAAAAAAATTACTTTTTTTTTTTCTTTTAAGGTTAGATGTGAGATCTGAGGTCTTTTTGACCCCAAATCTCACATTAAAGAGGACCTGTCCTGTGTATTTCTATTACAAGGGATGTTTACACTCCTTGTGTAGCACCCTCCAAGGTAGGTGCTAGGTAAAATATAATGGGCCTTGTCTGCTTATCAGCAGGGCCATGTTTTGTTCAGCTAGGTTGTCATGGTTCCCAGGTGTGGCTGTTGAGACTGGAGAGTCTCCCCACTGTGTCCCAATTAGGGCTCTCATTGGACAGTGGAGGAAACCCAGACAATGGCACACTCAGGCTTGTATCTATCCCAGGAGGGCAGATTATGCCGCACAGCATTCTGGGAGGGGGTATAAGTTTGAGGGGAGCACATGATGCAGCGTCTTTTGACGGCTGTCTCTCCTCCTGTCAAGAGGAATCGGGTGTCCCAGGCGGCTTGCCTGAGGGGACACAGGGCTGAGCTGAGCTACAAGAGAGGATCCAGTGTGCTGAGAACCAGCGGAGCTGATTAGGGTCGAGTTTCAGGAAAGCATTCCGAGTCGTGAGTACTGCAAACTGACCCTGGGGGTCTGCCTAGTCAGAGGGGACCACTCCAGAAAAGGTCAGAGGGATCCAGGAGCTAGCTAGCTGGTGCAGGAATAGAGTAAAGGGGGTGCCAGTGTTAACCCTGAAGAGTAAAGGGGGTGCCAGCGGTTGGGCCCTGAAGTGTACAGTGCTACCATGTTGAGAGTTGCAGCAGTGTCCACAAGCTGTTACCTCATTCAGGAAGGACTGGAGGAAGCAGCTCTTAAAGTAATTTTTTTTTTCAAGTGTCCCAATTTGTACCTAGTTGAGCCAGAGGAGTATCCCACTTATTCCCTTCTCCCATCCCCATATAAAATAAATAAAAATAAACCAAAGATGCCGGACTGTTCATTGTCTCAGATCTCACACTTGGGCAATCAGCTTAAATGTGCTGTTGGTATTAACGGTAACAATGGCAGACCCACATCAGGCCCAATGCCTGGAAACACTGCTACACTTTTAATAGGAATAAAAGTGATCAAAACATTTTTTTTAAAGGGACAGTGTAAAAAAATTAAATAAAATGTAAAATAAATAAGGAAAAAAAATAATTTAAAGCACCCTGTCCCTCCAAGCTCACGTGCAGAAGCGAACGCATACGTAAGTCGTGCCCACATATGTAAACGGTGTTCAAACCACACATGTGAGGCATCGCCAGGATCTGTAGAGCGAAAGCAATAATTCTAGCCTTAGACTTCCTATGTAACTGTAAACTGATAACCTGTAGAAATTTTCAAAGCGTCGTCTATGGAGATTTTTAGGTACCAATGTTTGTCACCATTCCACGAGCGTGCGTAATTTTAAAGAATGACATGTTGGGTATCAATTTACTCAGCATAACATTATCTTTTACATTATAGAAAAAAATTGGGCCAACTTTACTATTTTCTTTTTAATTCAAAAAAGTGTATTTTTCCTAAAAACAATTGCGTTTCTAAGACCCTTTGGTCTTCGGGGATCACTGTGGACCATGATGTAAATGGGAATACTGCAGACTCTGGTGTAAAGGGGAACTTTATGTAACAGGTCACCAGAGCCCCTGCTTTCATCAGAGTTTCCAGAGTTCCTCCTTACATCAGAGTCAGCAGAGTTCATCCTTACAGTGCAAGGAGAAACTTTGCAGACTCTAAGGTAAGGAGGAACTGTGGAAACTCTGATGTAAGCAGGGGCTCTGGTGACCAGAGAACCAGAGAACCTGCTACGTCAGAGTTCCCCTTTACACCAGAGTCTGCAGCATTCCCGTTTACATCATGGTCCACAGTGTTCCCCTTTTCCATCAGGGTCTGCAGAGTTCCCCTTTACATCAGGGTCAGGTTCCCCCTGCACTGTAAAGGGGAACTCTAATGCAAAGAAGGCTCTGGAAATGCTGGGAACACTAATGTAAGGACAGACTCCTTACAGGGGGCCCGCTGCAGAAGATGTGAAAGGGTCCTGCTGCAGGACCATAATAAAAGGCCCGCGACAGGAGTAAAGAGCCCCGGGATCAATGGGAAGGGGCTCAGGTATGGGAGGCCCTTCATAGTTTCTTGCACCGGGGCTCTGAAGGTTCTAGTTACGCCACTGCCTAAAAAAGTCTTGATGCAAATACAGTCTGCCTAGGAGTGGTCACTTCTCCAGGCTGACATCATGAATGTTGTTTAATATTTGTTTATCTCCTCCCAAAAGCCAGCCATCTTCTTACTGATGGCTCTTGACATGAGTACTTCAGCAGGGTGCTGTGATGTTTTCTGAAAGCTATGTACTGCACCCTGTCAGCCATGATCTGCCTGCATTGCATAGAGCAGCATAGAGACCCAGTGATATCACTGGGCCTAAAATAAGTTAGGTAATTAAAACCGGTTTATTAAAACATTTTATTAGCATATTGGTGAGAGGAAAAAGAGGAACCAGTGAATGAAGGCCTCTTGATCCCTTTAGGGAAAGAGCCTTGACTGATGGGGGCATGGCCAGGAGCTTGGATTAAGCAGGAGGCAATATGGGAAAAGAAGATTGGATGGAGTCATGGGTATGGGCTTGGGCCTGAACTCGGGTAAGAATACCTCCCCCAGGGAATTCTGGGTCTTTTGAAGAAACGGGGCTGGAAGAGCTGCCTACTCCCCGCCCCTTTCTTCAGATGGTCTGTCACAGCTTTAGCAGCGGTTTTTGACCTTGCCAGCAGTAAAAGTTCTTGTAATGGGCTATCCTCTTGATTATAAATGGCTGGTAGGCTGTCTGTCCAGCACTTATGGTAAGGGCAGACCCCCCCCCCCCTTGGAATTTAATTAGTTAATGACAAAGAATGCTCACAGTCCTGTGACTGGCACTGGTCTAAACATTTACTTGATTTGGTGTTGGAAACTAAATAAAGCTGTGGCCTTGCCCTTTCCAACTTAATGGTTGTAAGGGATCTTTCACACGGGCGGTCCGATCAGATCCGTCTGTCAGTTTTTTAGGCGGATCTGATCGGATGCCCCATTCAGCCCTATGGAGCAGCGGATGTCAGCTGTAACATGTCTGCTGACACCCACTGCCATCCGCATCCGATCCTGTCCGTGAAATCCGGACAGATGGAAACCCTATTTTCCATCCGTCCTTGGGATCGGATCGGATGGGATTGGATGAGAGCGGACAGGCGGTCCGCTTTCATCCGATTCCCCATAGAGAGCAGCGGGGGCTGTGACACCTCCCTCTCCGCACTGCAAGCGGAGACGGAGCGGTCATCCGCCGGCTCAGCGGGGATTGCGGATCACCTAAGGAGGCGGACCGTGTGAAAGAGCCCTAAGTGTGTTTTTTTTTTATATGGGGAGGGGGCAAGGGGGGTTGTTGTTATGTTAATATTTTTTCCTGGGCCTATGCGCCTCAGCAGTCAAGCAAAATATTAACAAATTTAACTTTAGCTTTAAAGCTAAACTCCAGCCTTATCTTCAGTCTAGGTGTACAAGCTCCTCTTCTGTACTGTCATTTTTCACTCTGATTTCACTGTACACTGTCAGTTTTTCACAGGATGCATTAGAAGCCGCAGCAAGTTACAGTCCACCTCCTTTCCTGACTGAAGGACATCCAGCATCCCCAGCCCTGCCTGCCCTTTCATTCATTGAATTTTGGTTCTTTTAATCATGAAGGCTCTGCATCTCATGTCAGCGTTATGTAGGCCAGGCTACATGCAAACGCTGCATGCCTAGGAATGCCTACTCCTCCAGAATTACTTCCACCCATCGAGACATTTATATATACATTTGTATGCACTGGCATGGCCTACTCAAAAGTCACAAAAGAGGGCAGGGAGGAATCTGAAATCATGTTTGCGGAAATCCTTCCAAATTATATATATTGCAGATCCTAAAGTTACCAACTACCTGATCATCATCATCAGGTTCTGATGTGATTGTGATGCTATGACTTTACTAAATTACAAATTCTAACAATAAATTGCTTGTAAAAATCATCAGCTAGTAAAGCCCATGGACAGTGTAAGTTTCTGCAGTGTTGGGTAGGCAGAATTGTGCCTCACGTCTCCCTGAATACTGAATTCTGTTATGCAATATATCCTTAACCCTCTTTTTTTTTTTTTTTTTACTCTTGTTCCAGTGATCGCTGATCTGCAACCAAAATGTATCGTGACCAGTGCAAAGCAGGATCCGATTTTCTCTGACTTCCTTCGAACCTTTAGTAATGTGGTTTTGCTCCTCCTTATATTCCTTGGTATTTTTGTATACATTGTACACATTTCTTTATACATGACATAAATAACCCATTCTGTAGAAGCTACCAACTAATATCCTCTTCACTATCAGCTGTACAGCCTCTACTCACATGTCTTCCTTTTCCAGATGATGAAGTTGATGGAAGATTGAAAGTGGAGATCTTTCTGTTTCCTCGTATGGACTTTGGTAATCAGGCTTATACAGCCCTCTGTTTGTATCCTATGTCCGGATATAAAATGTCAGCCATTATCTGTTCTGAAGTCCCTCATCTCTATTTAAAAAGACAACCCATAGGGAGAGGAAGGATGATAGCAGAAGTTGTGATCTCTGTTGAAAGCACACAAGCTGTGAATTTTTAACACATTACTAGCAAGTTTATCTGTTGGGACAAAGACTAATGTGCAGGATACCTCTGCAAATAATCAATATTTAACCTTCACTAGACTGATTCAGGAAACAGAAATCTGGACACAGGGGATAATGGTGCTTTAAAATAAAAATAAATAAAACTGCCTGCAGGTATAAAATTCAAGTAAAACTAAAGCTTTTTGTTTTTTTCTTTTTCATTTGGGGTAGAGTAAGGAAGGGTTATAACCCTGTCAGATTTTTCTTCTACCTTCTGTGTCTCATTGGGGAGATTTCTCTTCACTTCTTGTCCCGTAACCAAAACATGAAAAGAGAGGAAATCCTGGGTTGTCACCAAGATTAAAAGAATAGGTGTCCTTATTTTATTATTATCCTTATAATACTGTGCTGGGGACAACCCCAGGCAAAGCTTTGACAATTCCAGTTAGTGTCAGAACTTATCTGCTCTCTCCAGTTTCACCACATTCCTATATACCAACAAGGCAGCCTATCATGATGGACTGGTAGGTATTAGAGATGGGCTCAGGTGTTTTTGGGATCCTAGTCTCAACCCGCCTGCCCGATCCCACAGGAGGCCGACACTGCACACCGCTAATCACAGGCAGAAAGGGTATAGAGGGGGTGTGTCCTTCCCCTCTATTCAAGTTTTAGATTACACTCTGCTCTGTGCTCTGCCTCCTATAAGCTGAAAATACCCTTTTCTCTTACGTCCTCTGACAGTCGCCGCCCTCTCATTCAGTCTTCACCAATGGGTATTGACCTCTTATCCATAGGAGAAAGCTAGGCATAAGACTTGTTAAAAACAAAATAATTTACATAGACACACTTATGGGGGCTGTCCCACTGGTCCAATACCCCCCTGCTATCAGCCATCCCAACTCGGTTTGTCCTGCCTAGTTAGGAGTAAGATAGGCTTCCCTGTGCTGGGGCTACGGTCTCAGCCTTTCTTCTGTTTTATGATTTTCTTTCTGTAAATGTTTTTTTCTTTGCATTACTAGCTGTTTATTTGTCAGCGTTTAGTTAGTCGAATCTTCGGATGACGACTGCGTTGCGGAGCTGGGAGTCGCACTGGTCGTCCTGGTGCTCCAGGACAGAGGGCCTTATGGAATCCCAGCCCGCCATAGAGCGTTAAGCAGGCTATGCGTACGCCCTGGCCTCGCAAACGATCTGTCCCTGTCCTCAGGGACGAAAGCCCGCGAGGTGGCCACCTCGCTTGGACGTCTCAACCGCGGTTCCGTGCGTTGCTAGAGTCCTGCGTTTTTGGCTGACGGCACCCCCACCGCCTGGGGTGGGAGGTTTCCTGTCGAGGAGAGGCGCCCACTGCATCTGGTACGGTAATTACATTCTGTGTGGGGCCTCTGTCTGGGGATGACAGTCTGAGTGTCTATGGTATCCCCTCATGTCTGTGCGTTCGGGGCTCACCTTACTCCCGGTCCGCGGGGCTCTATTGCCTCTGGAACGCTATGTGGGGGGTTGTGGGGATCCCTATCCTGAGTGACACTATGTGTGGTGTGTTGGGGGCAGACATGTGCGGGGCCCGCTGCAGGGTTAAAAAACCACGGGTCCGCCATTTTAGGTGTGGGCAGCTGCTTGGCTTCTCTGTGGGCACTTCTGCAGC
This sequence comes from Pelophylax lessonae, assembly GCF_965119305.1. Classification (NCBI taxonomy): domain Eukaryota; kingdom Metazoa; phylum Chordata; class Amphibia; order Anura; family Ranidae; genus Pelophylax; species Pelophylax lessonae. The sequence continues at coordinate 95,406,099 of NC_138774.1, forward strand.
TATGTATGCAGTGTGTTTTTGGCTCCTTCGGGCGCCATCTTGTGTGTGGCACTGTGTTCTGCTGTGCACATGTCGGCGTCCATGTTCCCGGAGCCTCCCATTACTTTCTATGGGCAACCATTTTCCCTTGGCCTGAGTCCTGTTCAGCCTCCTGCGGTGACATCACTTCCTTTTTCATGCAGAGGAGATCGTCAGGCAAGCGTGGTAACACTTGTGGGGGTCTGTCTTTGCTGTTTTGTGGGGAATATCTCTGGCTATGAGCTTTATTCCTGCCTGCGGGGTCTCTCAGTATAGTCCTTCATAGCGGGGTACTGCGGTGGGATCGCCGTGCGATTTAAAGGGCCAGCACCATAAAACTTTTTTCTTTATGGAGTCCCAGGACAGCAAATTTCCCCCAGCTTTGGTGGATGATTCAGGCTCCTCTGAATCTTCTGCACTGACTTCTGCACTTGCGACTTTAGCGTCCAAAGTGGATCTTTTGATGGCTGAACAGGATTCTAGGAAAAGGCCTAGGTTTTCTCACTTCTGATTCTGAGTCTGATTTGGTCTCATTCCTCCCAGTCTGAAGGGGAGGCGGAGGACGAGGAGGGGGATGATTCCCCCCCTGGAAAGGCCGAGGAACGCGCTGCTATGTCTGCGCTGATTACTGCTGTGAAAGATACACTACATCTAGAGGATGAGCCCAATCCTCCGGGCAAGTGGTCCTCTTTCGGTACCCGCAGATCCCGAAAGCCGGCGCAGGTGTTTCCTTGCCCTGTTGAGTTTCACGAGACAGTGAATGAACAATGGCGCAATTTGAAGCGCAATTTTGTGGTGCCAAAACGGTTTCACCTCCATTACCCCTTTGCGTCTCCTACGGATTCGCGCTGGTCTGTGGCTCCTAAAGTGGATCACATTGTGTCCAGATTGAACAAGGCCACTCTGGTACCCACCGAGGATTCTCCGGTGTTTAGGGACCCTACAGATAGGAGGCTGGAATCCCTTGCCCGCCATGCCTATATGGTGGCGGGTTCCATGCTGAAACCTATTTTTGCCTCCGTCATGGTGTCTCAGGCTGTGGCTGATTGGACCAAGGTGCTCAGGCGCACCCTCGTGGCTGACTCTGCCCCTCGATGACCAGATTCATCAAGCGGTTATGTATCTGTGTAATGCGGCCCTGGATGAGGCCCCATTGGCGGCGCGCTTGTCTGGTATCGCGGTACTTAACCGTCGCCTGATTTGGCTGAAGAGCTGGTCGGCTGACCAGACTTCCAGAAAAACGGTGTCCGACATCCCTTATGCGGGGATTCGTCTTTTTGGGGAATCCCTGGACGAATTGGTTAAAGGAGTCACTGGGGGCAAAAGCACTCTGCTACCCCAGAATCCTAAGGGTAAGTTCTTCCGCGGCAAGCGGGGCCCTTCCTTTAAACCGAACCAGGGGTCCTTTTGTGCCTTCAAAACGCACGAAAAGGGGAAACCCTTCAAGGGCCACGGTGGCCAGAGGAAGCCCTGGGCGGGCAAGCCAAAGACCACCCAGGCTGGAGCGGCAGCCCAGTCCGCCTCTGCCTGAAGGGACGCCCTCACCCATTCCAGGGGTGGGGGGACGTCTGCGCGGTTTTCTAGAACCTTGGCTGCTCCGGATTCCGAACAGGTGGGTTCAGGAAATCATTCGATCAGGATACAAGATCGAATTCCTTTCGCGACCAGCGGACAGATTCTTTCCCTCAAATCTTCATTTGACCCCAGATCAGTTGCAAGATCTTCATCGGGCGGTTCAGGATCTTCTCGCCCAGGGGGTGATCGTCCCGGTGCCACATCGGGACAGATTTCGGGGGTTATACTCGAATCTATTCACTGTTCCCAGAAAGGAGGGCAAGGTGCGTCCAATTCTGGACTTGAAAGCTCTGAACCGCTTCGTGCGCGTTCAAAAATTCCGCATGGAATCGCTCCGCTCGGTGGTGGCCTCCTTGAGCCCGGGAGATTTCCTGGCCTCTATCGACCTCAAGGATGCGTATTTGCACATCCCCCATATTCAAGGGTCATCAGAGGTACCTCCGATTCGCAATAGAGGAGGAACATTATCAGTTTGTGGCGTTACCTTTCAGTCTCGCTTCGGCTCCAAGGGTGTTTACCAAAGTGTTGGCTCCTGTTTTGGCCCTGTTACAGGCATGGGGCATTGTGATCCTGGGATATCTGGACGATCTCCTGTTAAGATCCAGTGCCAGTCAGAGCCTGCTGAACGATCTGTCCACTACGGTTCAGACGCTCCAGGAGTTCGGGTGGACCATAAACCCTCAGAAGTCGACTTTGACTCCTTCGGTTCGGCTCCCCTATTTGGGTTTGGTCCTGAACTCCGCCCAAGCGAAGGTTTTTCTGCCGGAGGACAAGCTCCGGACCCTGCAGGACGAGGACAGGTCCCTCAGGGACAATGAGTCCTCATCGCTCAGGACCCTTATGCGGTCCCTGGGGTTGATGGTGTCAGCCTTCGAGGCGATACCGTTTGCGCAGTTTCACACGCGATCTCTCCAAGCGGAGATACTGGCAAGATGGGACAGGCTCCCTCAGTCCTTGGCCTTGAGGGTGTCTTTGAGGGTGTCTTTGAGTCGCCAAACCAGAGTGGATCTTCTGTGGTGGCTCCAGTCTCCGGCCGTAGCGGAGGGTAAGTCCTTCCGGCCGCTGCTGTGGACGGTGATTACCACGGATGCCAGCCTGTCAGGCTGGGGTGGCGTTCTGGGCACCCTGTCTGCCCAGGGCACTTGGTCAGTGGAGGAATCCTCCCTGTCGATAAACATCTTGGAATTGAGAGCGATCAGGCCGTGCCTGCTCCATTGGTCGGATTGTCTTCGGGGCCGACCCCGTGCGGGTGCAGACGGACAATGCCACTGCGGTGGCTTACATCAATCACCAAGGGGGCACCAGGAGTGCCCGGGCGGCCCAGGAAGTGACCAGCATTTTGTCTTGGGCCGAGACCCATGCCCCGGCGATTTCAGCAGTTCACATTTCGGGTGCGGAGAATTGGCAGGCCGATTATCTGAGCCGCCAGACCATGGACCAGGGGGAATCGTCCTTGCACCCGGAGGTGTTTCAAATGCTGTGTGCGAGATGGGGATCCCCAGATTTGGATCTGTTCATATCCCGGCTAAACAACAAGGTGGGAAGGTTCGTGGCAAGAACGCGCGATCCCCTGGCGGACGCCTCGGATGCGCTGGTGGTGCCTTGGCACCGGTATCATCTGATATATGCCTTTCCTCCGATTCAGTTGTTGTCCAGATTCCTTCACAGGTTGGTCTCGGAACCGAAGTTGGTGATTCTGGTGGCCCTGGACTGGCCGCGCCGGTCCTGGTACACAGACATCATTCAACTGGCCGTCGAGCCTCCATGGCGGCTACCGGTTCGAGACGATCTACTGTCTCAGGGACCGATATTCCATCCTGCTTTACAGTCACTGGCTTTAACGGCATGCCTGTTGAAAGCCAGGTCCTGAGAGACAGGGGTCTCTCATCGGAGGTCATCCCTACTCTGCTCAAGGCTAGGAAGGCCTCGTCCGGTAAGATCTATTACCATACCTGGAAGGCTTATTTTGCCTGGTGTGAATCCAGGGGCGTCTCTCCTCGCTCCTTCTCAGTGGCGAGGGTGTTAGCCTTCCTGCAAACTGGTGTGGACCAGCGCCTGGCGCTGACCACGATTAAGGGGCAGATATCTTGACTGGCTGTCCTTTTCCAACGCCCCTTGGTGTCTAAATCTTTGATTCGTACCTTTGTTCAAGGTGTGCGTCATCTGGCCCCTCCTCGGAGGGCGCCCTTACCTCCTTGGGACTTGAACTTGGTTCTGTCTGTTTTACATCGTCCTCCCTTTGAAAACATCAGGGAGATTTCTTTGCCTCTGCTGTCGCAAAAGGTTGCCTTTCTAGTGGCAATCACCTCTGCGCACAGAGTGTCGGAATTGGCGGCCTTGTCCTGCCGCTCCCCTTACCTGGTGGTTCATAGGGACAAGGTGGTCTTGCGACCTAACCAGTCCTTCCTTCCTAAGGTGGTTTCTGATTTTCAGCTTAATGAGAACATTGTTTTGCCTTCGCTCTGTGCGAATCCTAAGCATCCTAAGGCGTTTGCTTTACATTCCTTGGATGTTGTCCGGGCGATCAGGGTTTACCTGTCGTCCACTGAAACCTTTAGGAAGTCAAATTCTCTTTTTGTCCTTCCTGAGGGACCTCGGAAGGGTATGGCTGCGTCTGCGGCAACCATTTCTAAATGGATCAGTCAGACGATTGTATAGGCCTATTCACTTCCCTGTCAAGGCGCACTCTACCAGAGCGGTGAGTGCGTCCTGGGCCTTCCGGCATCAGGCTTCGGTGGTCCAGGTGTGCAAGGCTGCGACTTGTTCGTTAGTGCACACCTTTTCCAAATTTTACAAACTTGATGTTCTGGCATCAGCTGATGCCTCCTTTGGCCGCAAAGTTCTCTGTGCGGCAGTGCCTTAAGTGGACCCTGGTTTTGCGGGTCCCTGGCTGTTGGGGTTGTTTTTTCCCCTTGTTTCTTTGCTTTCCTGGGTTGTTGCTCCAGTTGAGCCTTTTTTTGTTAACCAGAGGATTTACCTTTCTGTTCAAGTAAGGTTCCTTTCTCTGACTTGGGTGCTGCGTTGCCTTTGTGACGGTTACGTTTCCCACCCCACATGTCTACACTGCTTTGGGACATCCCAATGGTGAAGACTGAATGAGTGGGCGGTGACTGTCAGAGGACATAAGAGAAAACTGAATTTTTGTAAAATCTTACCGTAAAATTCCTTTCTCTGAGTCCTCTGACAGTCGCCAACCCTCTATTGGGGTTCTTTTGGACTTTAACTGCTTGCTACCAAACTGAGTTTGGATGGCTGATAGCAGGGGGGTATTGGACCAGTGGGACAGCCCCCATAGGTGCGTCTATGTAAATTACTTTGTTTTTAACAAGTCTTATGCCTAGCTTGCTCCTATGGATAAGAGGTCAATACCCATTGGTGAAGACTGAATGAGTGGGCGGCGACTGTCAGAGGACTCAGAGAAAGGAATTTTACGGTAAGATTTTACAAAAATCAGTTTTATCATAGGGCTGCCAATAAACAGGTTCATAATGTTGTAAAGCGCTGGGAAAACTGTTGGCGCTCTATAAATCCTGTATAATAATATTATTGAGGAGGGTTTACTTCATTAATGTGTATCACCTGAGGCCAGTCACTTCAGTGGGCTTATGTAGGATTTATTATCACTTTAAATGACTTCCTGTAAACCTGGGCTATCATGGACACACCCTTTGTCATGGTGTTATCATGTAACCCTGGGCTCACAGTAGCGCTGCACTGAACAAGTCTCACACATCTTCTTTTTTTTTTTTTTTCATTTTGGATATAACCATTTTGGTTATAACACCTGCCTTCTTTGTCCCAATGGAGAGATTTCCCTTCACTTCCTGTCTCATAGCCAGATAGGAAGTGAGAGGAAATCCCTGCAAAAATTAAAAGAATCTCTTGGGGACCCCCAGGTCACTAGAACTAGTGTCCCTATTGCAAGATTTCCCCTCTATTCAGTGGCGGCTGGTGAAGTTTTAAGATGGTGGGGCGCCAGACCCTGCCCTTCCATTTTGACCCCTCCCACTTCTCAGAAGCACCACCCCTTACAGACTCCACCCATTTTGTCTCCTGTATTTCGCTTGCATGAACAAATTCTCCCAATATATCACATATTAAGGGCTCTCTCAGTACTAGTATATCCCATAATAGGGAGCAGGGGCCCTATTATGGGATATATTGTGAGAGACACCCTATTATGGGATACACTGACTGAGAGGGACCCCCCTACATATGGGATATATACTGAGAGACCTCTATTCTGGGATATACTGAAAGAACCCATGAAATAAAATAGAGGGTCTCCCAGTATATCCATAATAGGGGGTCTCCCACTCTCAGTACATCCCATATTAAGGTGTCTCTCAGTATATATATATATCCCAATAATAGGGGGTTAGGGGCCTGGCCATAAATTAAGATTTTGATGCCGTCACTGTACACATACTACAGTAATACACATTTTACAGTTTTGTGATCACAAGAAAAAAATGTAAATCTGAATGTCAGCATTAATAACGAAAAAACCTTAAACAATAAGTTCAGGGATTAATGCTAGCTAAGGCTTTTTTTTTCTCAGGAAAAAGGTGCAGGAACTCACAAGCCCCCCCAGGCCATGCCCATCTCTGACCCTCCCAGACCACCTCCTAACATCTGCACCTCTTTCCACCTCCTAGCACAGACACACCTACATGCCAAAATATGACAGCTGTGCAGAAGCAGACAGTGTGTTTTCAGAGCCATGCAGCAGCTCCTGTGCAGCTTTTAAACTTTGACATGCAGCTGTATCTGTGCAGTGCTACATCCTGCAGTATTAGTAATTGCAATTAATCAGCCTCCATGATTAAAGTGGTATTCGTGCCTAACCACAACTATTGCTAAAAATGCCCCCTCCTGCTACTTATCCTATGGAAAAAAGGCCTGTTTACTTCCCTTTTTTCAATCCAGTCTGCTCTGGTCACATGATCCCACAGCTACAGCTCCCCTGTGACATGGAGCACTCGACAACTGCTAGGAATTCCAGGAGCTATGACATCCCCTTTAGGCTCCCATAGCCAAGCTGTTGTTGGCACTCTCTCCTCTCCCCTGCAGCTGGCCACTCAGTGATAGAAGATATTTGGAGCTGTGGGATCAGATGACCAGACAGGAGCTGGATGAAGAAGAGAGTGGAGGGGACATTTTGAGAGTAGTTATATTTAGGCAGGAATTCCACTCCTCTCCTGCATTTCAGCAGCACAAAGGAAACACACTACAGAATGGGGAAGGCTTCTAGTGCAGCGTCTTTTTAGGTTGAACAGCAGCAGCTCTAAGCTCCAGTGGCAGCTTTGGGACAGGAACACTGGCACTTTCCCTGCAGTCCTACCTTGATAGGACTGACTGAAGAGCCTGTCACTGGTGCAGAAAGAGAGGAAGACATCTGCTCTTTGCCTGCACAGGCGGATCGTCCCCCCCAGCTTCCTGTCAGTGCATGCACCTCCCACCCGCCACTCCCGAACCCGGTCCCGGTGCCTTCTCTTACCGTCGGACTGGAGACGAACGTTCCGCGTGACAGTCCTCCGGACGGTCCGAGTTCAGGTCAGCCTCAGGTGCCGTGTCACTGTCAGGTCACCTCGCGTCAGGACAGGAGGTGTGCTCGCTCATCTTCTGCAGCGAGACTGCGAAGATTCGGAATCGGGCGGCTCCTCAGTCCTGACTCCTCACCAGTCCTCACGCGGCTCTCCGTCTCCTCTAGTCTGCGCTGGCGGGATGTCCTCCTGTGATTGGTCCAGGCTGGAGTCTGGACCAATCACAGCCAGGAGTCCAGTAAAGTGGGGAGTGTTGCTCTGCGCCCCGATGACCCCTAGAAGGCCGCCAATCGGCGCCTCTGTTCGGCTCACGTGGGGTCAAAAACCCCACCCATCACTAGGTCTGGCGCCCCTAGTGGGTGAAAATGGACAATTTTTTTTTTTTTAATCTTTTTTTTCTTCTTCTTTATTTGGGGGGGGGGGGGGGGGGCCGCCGCCGCTGCTGCCTCTATTACTCTCCTGGGGACAACCAAAAATATGGGATTTTCTTTTACTTTCTCTTTTACTTTCACGTTTAATGATAATGGTAAACAGGACAAATAGAGAGGGTTAATCTCCCTAACGAGGACCCAGACAGCAATACAAACTCACAGTGGTTCTAATATCTCTCCCCTTTATGCCTTTATTTATATTTTAAGGACCTCCCACTGACATAATTGAGAATATTCTGTGACACAACATGACTGGACAGAATTTAAGGAATAAAAAAAATGTATTAAGTCACTTTTTTTTTTTTTGGTAGGGGAGAGGTAAACCAAAGCCCATTATAAAAGTTCACCTCCTCTGTCCCCTTCTAATTGGCTTCTATTTAGTGCCTCTGCCTTAACTTTTACAGCTCAGGCTTAGAAATAGCAGGCTGCCAGGGAGCCTGGCCCAGCCAACAGGCAAGTGTGTGAGGGGACTTCGTAATACTTCTATGGTAGCAGCAATGATGTGGGTGGGCAGGAGGGTCAACAGTAGGTTTAGTTCCACTTTAATGTAAATATAAAGGTTTCCTTTTTAATAACAAACATGTTATACTTATGTGCTCTGCACAATGGCTTTGCACAGAACAGCCCTAACCCTCTTCTTCTTCTCTGTTCCCCTCGCGGTGCTCCTGGCTCCTCCCCCCTGCTGTGTGCCTTCGTAACAAGCTGCTTGCTATTGGGACTATCAAGCAGGCTTGCTCCCGAGCTATGCTCTGTGTGTCAATTGACACCCACACAGTGCGGCTTGCCCCGCCCTCTGTTTCGTCCTCACTGGCTGTGATTGACATTAGCTCCTGCTGCCTCTGAGCCAGTGCTGCTCTTGTGTACAGTGCTGGATCGACGAGTTTACATTCTGGCTCAGGTAAGTATACAGGGGCCTGGGCAGGAGGCATCCATTAAGGTAAAAAAAACTTTTGAGCCAATTTTAAGCGGAATTCCACCCTAGAAAATTATTTTTTAGATAAAAATACCCCCGGGACAGTCGGGGCTAGTGGATTTAAGCAACGATAGCCTCTGAACTGTCCCCTGTTTCACTTACCTTTAGAAGAAATACTTACCTTGAAAATGTCTTGTCCAGCGCTGCCATCTCAGGTGTGGGCAGCTGAAGCCGGAGCGTTCTCTCCGGTGGCATCGGAATCCCAGAATGCCCTGCTGGTCACTCCCGGTGCAGGCACGTCATCCCTGCACAGCTTCTGGGCATGCCCAGAAGCTGTTCAGCAGGGATTGACTCCTGGGATCGATGACGCTCATCTCCCAGGAGTCAATGCAGGGAGGAGGTGACGGCGCGGGCTGTGGCCGCAGAGGGAGGAAGAGGAAGGAAGGTAAGTATATTTTCATTAAAAAGAAGGTAAGTGAAACAAAACAATAAAATTTAAATTATCCAATTCTTTTTCAGGTAAACTAAAGCAAGCGGACGGTGAAAATTTTTTTTCAGGGTGGAACTCCGCTTTAAGCCACATAGTTCATATAATAACACTGGGATAAAGCTAAAGGGTAATGTAATTAACCATAAAAAAAAAACATGAAACCTGACTCTTGTGGGTCATAGATCCTCTTGCACCAATATGTCTGTTGTTCCCTCCTAATGACCGTACCCCTGCCCTGTAATGTTGTAGTATATGAGGGAGGACACTGAATTGCTCTTCAGGATTGGGACAATACTGATCATGAATTCCTGTCTGTATCATCCACAGCTCTGCCTATCTGTAAGCAACGGATCCTCACAACAAATTTCTCAATGCTGCCTTCTAACCTCACTGAGCCCGAAAAGATTATACATCTCTCCTCTATCATTCCCTTTGACTGCCCTCTTATGGTGAGAAGTAAGAAATGTTACTACTGCCAGATGTGCACTGCATGAAGATCACAATTTTATCCAGATGTGTTTTGCTATAAATCTGTTGCAGATTATAGGCATGCATATTTTTAATGAGTAAAATTGCCACGTCTTCTGACCCACATTTCCATTACACGGGTCCCAGCCTGACAGTGCCACATGAATTTAGTAGAACATCTGGCAAACAATAAAGACCCTAAATTGAGTTTATTATTTAAAAAAATAACATGAAATGTACTTTAAAGCTCCAGGCAAACAGCTACAATAAATACATATTTATCAGGGTGAAGGCACCTAGTTTTCATGTCTTGCCCCATGTAGGATGTGGGATACCTGCTGCTCTTTTTTATTTTATGGTAAAATACCAAAAAAACAACAAATGTTAAAACTAATGAAAAAAATGAGCGCTGGTAATATAGTGGGCTTGTGTGTATATCTTGTGATGATAAATAAATACATATTCAAGATAAGTGATATAAATAGTATCTGTATCAAAAATGTATAACCAATGTATAAATAGTTTATGATACCTAATAAAATGATAAAATATACCAAATAATATACGCACTGTAGTAATATATATTGTGACTTAGGTGATGATTTAAATCATAAATTTGACAACGGTGATAAAATATAAATAATTAAATTACTGGATTTGCATAAAATCGCATATGACAGTAAAATCCTTAATATATAAAATTATTAGTGCAACTGGTGAAATAGTCTGTGATAGAAAAATAAATAAATAAATAGAATCTTCAAAGTGCTTTTGTGCTCCAATTTTGTGCTCTTGGTAAAAGTAGGCAATTTTTGCTTCTTAACAGATCGCTTTAGGTCGCAAGGACCTAAATCGCCTTTGATCCCTTTAAAGGATGTATCAATCCTCCACCAAACTTGTCCACTTCAGGTAAGTAGTTGATTTTCTAGGGTGGATCAGGATCAGGATAGTGGTCTCAGGCATCAGATGTATGTAAAAAGAAATGGTGGGGAAGCCAAAAAAATAGTGTAATTCCGTTTTTTTTATTAGAGAAATAAAATAAAAGTAACAATTGGCTGCTTACAATGTGAAGTGCCTAGCCTGGCACTGGGTAGAAGCGCTGTTTGCAAATTGGGATCTGTGGAGATGACACTCTAGGTGTTCTGTCCTAGACAGTGTCTCACGCACAGCCTCTGGTGGCGTGGCAGCGGTGGCGTGCATTCCAGACAAAGCGGAACTGGGGTCGCTGGCTCTCTCGATTTCCGGTTTACAGAAGACCACAATGCATTTCGCGTTTCTCAGGTCCTCAAGACCTCCTATCTTGAATATATATTTATTTATCATCACAAGATATACACACAATATTTCTCTTTCATTCATAGACAGACACCGCTTCATATCTTCATTTGACAGCTGGGTTATGCTGCATTTCCTAGGGGTAGGACACTAGGAGTAAAAGGGTTAACAAAAGTTAGCTAAGTAGTGTCACCCCTCTCCCTTTGTGGTCCCTCAGGGTGACGTGGGCCCCTCCCTGGGATGGTCGGACCCCTGGGTTCCCTTCCATTCCCCCCAGCCCCTCTAACAGTCATAATGGTCTTTTGACCCCAACATACCCCCCCTCCATCTCCCTGGGTGAGGTAGGAGCTGGCTTTGCCACTTGCTCCAGTAGGGGGGGTGGACGTGGTTGCTGCTGGCCGGGTTGTCCAGATTGCACACAGGGGTCTTTGAGCGGGTTCCTGGCCCCCTGGGGGTTAGTGACTGGGGCAGGGATGTCCTTTGGGCTCCCTGTGGTGGTTATTGGGCTGGGGGGGGAGCGGATGTTTCATCATCCGTGGGTCTGCGCTTCACGTGGCCGGATCGGGACAAAAATTTAGGCCGCGGCTTTGCGGCCTACTCATGGCTGTCCAAGTACCTGACCAAGCTGCTGATACAGCGGACGGTACTGCCGACCGATGCGTGCCTCACGAGGCCGGATCGGGCTAAAAATTGAGGCTGCGGCTTTGCGGCCTACTCATGGCTGTCGAAGTGCCTGACAAGCTGTCCAAGTGACTAAGTTGTCAGAGCTCCTGATATAGTGGACAGTACTGCAGATGGATGCGTGCCTCACGGGGCTGGATCAGGCCAAAAATTGAGTCCTTTGCCTTGCGACCTACTCTCGCTGACACGGAATTGGCTGCCCAAACGACTGACCAAGCTGTCCGAGCTCCTAACCAAGCTTTTCAAGCTGCTGATGTAACAGCAGCTAACAGAGCTGCCAGCGGACTCGTGACTCATGCGGCCAGATCGGGCCCCAAATTTAGGCGGTGGCTTTGCGGCCTACTCGTGGCTGGCTGTCCGAGCTGCTGACCAAGCTGTCCGAGCTCTTGACCAGGCTGTTCGAGCTGCTGGTGCCCCCCTGGGACCAGGAGGAGCCCTGTGGGCACTGCATTTTTTAGCAAAGTGAAGCAGCCATTATTGTGTGGGTGAGGGTACTCTGCCTGTGCGTCTGCTTCATGGCGGGCCCCCTCTTCCCCCTCTAGGGGGCTATGTCCTATTATGTCCTCTATGGAGGGGATCCTTAGGTCTAATAGGAGGTCCTTTTGTGGACCTTTAGCGGACATCTCCTTGCGGGACTGTGGTCAGCAACCTTCCCCGCTCGTTATGTTCTCAGGGTGAGCTTAGCATATAGCGACTCTACTGGGTCTACGTTCAAACACTTACTGCACATGTGCATGCAAAGGCGCTGGTGGGTACACTGATTGGATCAGTGCAGAAAACTTTAAAACATGGGGGATGCGGTTGCTACTGTGTCAGAGGCACCAGTCCCCTCGGGGCCCGCAGATCCTCTAAAGCGGCAAAGGTATTTTCTTTTTCCCGCCTACTCTGACAAAATTGTCACGAGTCATTGGAGTTGTTCTAAACGCAATATGGCGGTGCCTAAGCGTTTCGATGGACAGTGTCCCTTGAGGAATACGTGGCCAGTCCCACCTGTGGTGGACTCTCAGGTCTCCAGGCTGAATAAATCCATCCTAATTCCAGTGGAGGAGTCTCTGGTTTTAAAAGATCCTTTTGACAGGAGAGCCGAGACTTTAGTCCGCCACATGTTTACTGTGGCCGGTTCGGTCCTTAGGCCGGTATTCACTATAGCATGGTGTCCCTGACTTTCCCGAGTGGGTAAATCTTTTGCGCCAGGATCCAAAGGGGGAACAGATTCCTTTGCAGAGCTAGTGGACTAGTTGGTCCAGGGGTTGCAGTTCGTCTGTGATGTCTCCCTTAGGCCCCATGCACACAGGGCAATTTTGCAGCTGCTGTTAGCAGTGTCAGACGTTTTTTTTTTTTTTTTGCAGCTGCAAAATGCCCATCCATGTTATTCTATGGCCTCATACACACATAGAGCTTTTAGGATCTCCAAGTGGCATAGGCGTTTAATAGCTGGAAAAAAAAACCCCAGGACCAGTGCGTTCTGGAGCTGCAGCATCAAGCTGTAAAAACATCTGACGCTGCTAAAGGCTGAATAACTTTGCTTATACAGCATTAAGCCACGTTATACGTTTTTTTTTTTTCCATTCAAAATCAATGGTTCCCTATGGGAGCCTATTGATTTGAATGGAAGGCGCATCCCAAGTTGGATCAGGATGATCCGACTTGTGGTGCGACTTGCGCTGTGAGAATCTTGAGGGGGAACTCCACGACAAAATGGTAAAGAAACCGGCGTGAGGCCCCCCCCCCCCCAGGTTCCAAACCAGGTCCTTCGAGTCTGGTATGGATTTTGAGGGTAGCCCCTACGCTGAAAAAAATCCATACCAGACCCTTATTCGAGCATGCAGCCCGGCAGGCCAGGAAAGGGGAGGGGACGAGCAAGAAGCCCCATACCAGGCCACATGCCCTCAACATGGGGGGGTGGGTGCTTTGGGGCAGGGGGGGCTCTGCACCCCCAAAGCACCTTGCCCCCATGTTGATGAGGACAAGGGCCTCTTCCCGACCTCCCAGATACCGGACCCCCTCCCTATGTGAATGGCTATGGGGTGCATTGTACCCCTACCCATTCACCCCATAAAAGGCAGTGTAATCTTCATCCAGTCTTCTCCACTCTGGTCTTCTCCCCTCCGCTCTGGTCTTCTCCCCTCCGCTTTGTTGAGGGAGTGTGGCCTGGTATGGTCCAGGGGGGTGGGGCCGCTAACTCGTCCCCTCCCCTTTCCTGGCCTGCTGGGCTGCATGCTCGGATAAGGGTCTGGTATGGATTTCGGGGGGACGCCATGCCATTTTTTCGGCGTGGGGCTACCCTCAAAATCCATACCAGACCCAAAGGGCCTGGTTTGGAACCTGGGGGTACCCCCACGCCGTTTTTTTCCCATTTTGGCGTGGAATTCCCCTCTCAAGATTCTCACAGCGCAAGTCGCACCGCAATTCGGATCATCCAGTGCATTCTCCATTTCCCTCGTGGGAACTCAACTTGGTGCTGTCGGTTCTTCAGTAAACGCTGTTGAAAAATATACGCAAGATTCCTCTGCTTACATTGTCCCAGAAGGTAGCCTTCTTGGTGGCTTTTTCTTCTGAACGTAGGGTGTCAGAGCTGGCAGCTTGTCTTGTCGTTCACCTTACTTGGTGGTTCCACGAGATAAAGTGGTGCTTCGGCCCTGCTAGTTGTTCCTTCCTAAAGTCATCTTTGGTTTCTATTTAAATAAAGGCATTGTTTTACCTTTCTTGTGTCCTAAGCCTACGCACTCTAAAGAGATTGCCTTACATTCTTTTTTTTTAGACGTGGCTCGGGCAATCGGGGTGTACCTGGCGGCGACAGTCGTCCTGAAAATTGGATTCCCTATTTGTCCTTACTGATGGACTCTGTAAGGGGCTGGCCGTGTCTGCTGCGACCATTTCCAGATGGATTAGGCAGATGGTGGTGCAGGCCTATTCTATTAAGGGTCAGGATCCTCCTTTCCCTGTTAAGGTGCATTTTACATGGGTGCTTAGTGCCTCTTGGGCCTTCCGTCATCAGGCATCAGTGGTGCAGGTTTGCAAGGCGGCCACCTGGTCGTCCGCGCACATTTTCAAAAGATTTTATAAGGTGGATATGTTGTCATCTGCGGATGCTTCCTTTGGCCGCAAGGGTTTTCAGCCCACTGTTGGAGAGGATTAGTCCTCTTTGAGGGTGTATTTTTTTGTCAGGAGAGCTCCAGTTGTTCCTGGTTGAGCTCTTGGTTTACCTGGTTGGCTAAGTTTAGCCCTTGTTGGGAATGTGTTTATTGCGTTTTTTTTTCCCACCTCTCATGCTGATACTGCTTTGGGACGTCCCATCTGTCAAATGAAGATATGAAGCTGTGTCCGTCAATGAGCAAAAGAGAAAACTAGATTTTTGTCTTACCGTAAAATCCTTTTCTCTGATGTCCATTGATGGACACAGCACCCACCCCTCTGTGGAGTTTGGTTATGTATTCTTCTGACAGTGCTTGTTACAAAACTGAGATCCTAAAGCAGGAAGTGGAAGTATACCACCTGGGACTGCCCCATAGGCGTAGTTAAGCTTTGTTAACTTTTGTTAACCCTTTTCTGCCTAGTGTCCTCCTACTCCTGGGAAGTCCAGCATAACCCATCTGTCAAATGAAGATATGAAGCTGTGTCCGTCAATGAACATCAGAGAAAATAATTTTAGGGTAAGACAAAATGAAGTTTTTCTGATATTTAGGCTGTCTTCCAGTGGTAATTCGACAACATTCATTTGGTGAATGCAATGTTGTCTAATCCAATGTAATTAAAATGTGTAAGCTATTGTACATGTCATTGTATGGATTTCTCTGTCGAATAAGCAGTACTGGATGCAACATATTTTAGGAATGTTTTAAGAAAATACTCTTAGCTAAGAATATTTGCTTTTTACCTTTATTATTACCCTGTTTACATAACAGCCACAACTTTATGCATTGTGCAAAAGATCCCTAAAGCTAATCAGTGAATGTTGGTTAATTCACACAGAACAGTGCATGCAGTTTCACTCAAAAATACACTGAATCCAAAAAGGTCAAATGCATGAAAATGTGCATAGCATGTAAGTTAAAAACCATAATAAAAAAAAGGACGAAAACAAGAGCATGGATAGATGTGAACCTTGCCTTAGTGTTGAACAAGGGATCACTATGCTATAAATTTGGTATGTCATCTGAGCAGCAGGTTTATGGTGCCTCTAAAACCAGTGAACCACTTGGTGCCTGTAAACCAAATCCACAGGTAAAACAGTTTATAGATCAGTATTCCAAATGTGCATTTAGCCACTTGCCTGTAGTTCAACTTTAAAAGCAAACGTATTGTGGCCTCATTCATATGGGTGTACCAATCCGTATGCCTGTGCAAAGGGTCGTCTTCAGCCTCCCAGGTTTCACAAGTGTTCATACGAGCAGCCTGTTGAAATCAATGACAGGCAGCCAGCTGCATGGACTTCTACACCCCTCCTAGAGAGTACACGCATGTGGGTCCAATGTTCAGATCAGACCGCAGTCTTTCTGCGCCCTGATTTGTGCATGACACCCACACGGATGTGCACTTTGTGATGCAAGTTGAGTCATTGATTTCAATAGGCTGCTTCTACATAACACCTGTGAATCCTGGGTGGCTGAAGATGAGCCTTTGCACAGGGAATATGAATCGTACACACAAGTGAATAAGTCCTTAGACCCTCTTCCTGCACAGTTATATACAGTATCTCACAAAAGTGAGTACACCCCTCACATTTTTGTAAATGTTTTATTATATCTTTTTATGTGACAACACTAAAGAAATGACACTTTGCTACAATGTAAAGTAGAGCTTGTATAACAGTGTAATTTTGCTGTCCCCTCAAAATAACTCAACACATAGCCATTAATGTCTAAACCACTGGCAACAAAAGTGAGTATACCTCTAAGTGAAAATGTCCAAATTGGGCCCAGTTAGCCATATTCCCTCCCCGGAGTCATGTAAATCGTTAGTTTTACAAGGTCTCAGGTGTGAATGAGGTGCAGGTGTGTTAAATTTGGTGTTATCGCTCCCACTCTCTCATACTGGTCACTGGAAGTTCAACATGGCACCTCATGGCAAAGAACTCTGAGGATCTGAAAAAAAGAATTGTTGCTCTACATAAAGATGGCCTAGGCTATAAGAAGATAGCCAAGGCTCTGAAACCTAACTGCAGCAGCACTGTGGCCAAGACCATACAGCGGTTTAACAGGACAGGTTCCACTCAGAACAGTGCATGTGCTCAGTGTCATAACCAGAGGTTGTCTTTGGGAAATAGATATATGAGTACTGCCAGCATTGTTGCAGAGGTTGAAGGGGTGGGGGGTCAGCCTGTCAGTGCTCAGACCACATGCCGCACACTGCATCAAATGGGTCAGCATGGTTGTCGTCCCAGAAGGAAGCCTCCTCTAAAGATGATGCACAAGAAAACAGGCGGCAAACAGTTTGCTAAAGACAAGCAGACTAAGGACATGGATTCCTGGAACCATGGCCTGTGGTCTGATGAGACCAAGATAAACTTATTTGGTTCAGATGGTGTCAAGTATGTGTGACGGCAACCAGGTGAGGAGTACAAAGACAAGTATGTCTTGCCTACAGTCAAGCATGTTGGTGGGAGTGTCATGGTCTGGGGCTGCCTGAGTACTGCCAGCACTGGGTAGCTACAGGTCATTGAGGGAACCATGAATGTCAACATGTACTGTGACATACTGAAAGCAGAGCATGATCCCCTCTGTTTGGAGACTGTGCCGCAGGGCAGTATTCCAACATAACAACCCCAAACACACCTCCAAGAGGACCACTGCTTTGTTAACCACTTTAGCCCCGCTCACATGGAGGCTACTGCGGCAAAGTGCCACGATCCCGTCCAGCGATGTAGACCTACGTCGCTGGACCCTGCCCCTTGTGGGCAGCGCTCGCGCGCCGCCGGAGGTTCGCTCCCGCTGTGTTCATTCACAGCGGGAGTCGGGCCAGGGGAGGAGCAGCGGCGATTGCCGCTGCTCTGCCCCGATCGTCGGGGATCGAGTCTGGAGATCCGCCCGCCTGTGTAAACACAGCGGGCGGATCTCCATAGTGACAGGGAGTGACAGATCGGAGTGTTCAGCATAGCTGGACATCCGATCTGTCCATCTGTCACACAGTCACCTCCCCCCCACACGTCAGTAAGCACCAGGCATACATTAACCCCTCCCTCTCCAATAAAATTAACCCCTTCCCTGCCAGTGTCATTTTTACAGTAACAGTGCATATATATAGCACTGATTACTGTAGAAATGTCACTGGTACCCCCAAAAGTGTCAAAAATGTCAGTCAAGGGTCCGATCTGTCCGCCGCAATGTCACAGTCCCGCAAAAAAAATCGCAGATCACCGCCATTACGCGTTAAAAAAAAAACACCAAAAATGACAATCTTTCCCTTAGTTAGTAAACGCAATAACTTTTGCGCAAACCAATCAAAATACGCTTATTGCGATTTTTTTTTTTTACTAAACATAGGTAGCATAAAACAAATTGGCCAACAATTTTAAAAAAATTTGATTTTTACATTTTTTTTGGGGGGAATTTCATATAAAAAAATTTGAAAAATATTGTTATTTTTTCAAAATAAACGCTCTTTTTTTGTTTATAGCGCAAAAAGTAAAAATCGCACAGGTGATCAAATACCACCAAAAGAAAGCTCTGTTTATGGGAAAAAAAGGACGTAAATTTCGTTTGGGTGCGGCGTCGCTCGACCGCGCAATTGTCAGTTAAAGTCGCAGAGCGCCGAATCGCAAAAAGTGGCCTGGACGGAAGACAGCAAAATCCTCCGGTGGTAAAGTGGTTAAAGAAGCTGAGGGTAAAGTTGATGGACTGGCCAAGCATGTCTCCAGACCTAAACCCTATTAAGCATCTGTGGGGCATCCTCAAATAGAAGGTGGAAGAGCGCAAGGTCTCTAACATCCACCAGCTCTGTGATGTCGTCATGGAGGAGTGGAAGAGGACTCCAGTGGTAACCTGTGAAGTCTGATGAACTCCATGCCCAAGAGGCAGTGCTGGAAAATAATGGTGGCTACACAAAATATTGACACTTTGGGCCCAATTTCGATATTTGCACATAGTGGTGTATTCACTTTTGTTGCCAGCAGTTTAGACATTAATGGCTGTGTGTTGAGTTATTTTGAGGGGGCAGCAAATGTACATTTTTATACAAGCTGTACATTCACTACTTTACATTGTAGCAAAGTGTCATTTCTTCAGTGTTGTCGCATTAAAAGCTATAATAAAATATTTACAAAAATGTGAGGTGTGAGATACTTTATAGTTACAGTAATACAACAGCAACAAAACAAAGGAATGGAAACAAATGGAATGAACAGCTACCTTATCCAAAATATTTTAGACCGTTCATACATAGACAGGATTACCTTCTCAAAGCATGTCAGCCGTGGATAGGCTTTCATAGACATGTGTCTGCATTATCAATATTCTTTTCGTTATATGAAACTGTAAACTGCAGGAATATTGTTAGTTATTGTTTTATCACCAAACGCTAGGGGAAATTCAAGGTAATTCATGCTTTAACAGAAATAAATACCTGTCCTGGAATAGAACAGTCTAACATATTTTTAATCAGATATATGAGTGGCGTACCAAAAGTTCAAGGCCTAACATGGAAGGAGACACAGACATGAAACTTTGTCACCGCATCAAGCCACTCTTCCAGATGTTTGATGCTGAAAATGGCATATGCGCTCTATACAGTTTTCGTGGGCTCCTTTTAAACAGTAGGAACCCCGTAGTCCAGTTGAAAATAGAGAAAATGAAAGGAGAAGACTTAGGCCCCTTTCACACACTCCATCCGTCGGACGGACTCCGTTTATCTCAGCGGGGGATCAATACGCCTATCCCTCGCTGAACAGGAGGATGACAGCTGTGTCTCGGCGCTGTGTGCGGAGACACAGCTGTCAGTTCCCCATGCATCTCTATGGGGAAATCAGATGGGAACGGTCCGTCGGTCCATTCTCATCCGATCCCATCCGCTGGACGGATGGAAAATAGGGTTTCCATCCGTCCATATTTGACGGATCGGATGTCAGCGGACATGTCTCCGCTGACATCCGATGCCACATAGGGATGCATGGGGGGACCGTTCAGATCCGCCAAAAAAACGGACAGGCGGATCTGAACGGTCCGCCTGTGTGAAAGAGCCCTCACAGTGTTCCATCAGCGGGCGGAGTGTTGGTGGCAGTCTAATTGGATTCCAAGGGTGCGCAGCATAAATGCGTTCGTTTTTCCCATTTAACCAGTAGGTTGAATGAAAAAAACGGACCATATTCCCCCATCCACACATTTAAGGTGGATAGGGGAATCCTCTCAGCTGTGCTGTTGTAAAATTACACTGATCAGTGCTGCAGGCTATAGTCTGCAGTGGGAATTGAATGCGGAATGCAGAAAATCTGAGAAGGCAGTTTTACAGAAGTCGATCAGTCAACTGGCTGAATTTCAATCCTTGTATGGCCGGCTTAAGTTAGTAACAGGGCAGCTTTCATAATGTAACTAGCTGTGTAGAAATATATTTACTCAGTGATACTCCCACTGTTTTAAAATAATCTTTATGGCTTTTGCAATTGTTTTTAGCAAGACAAGCTTATTTGCAAAGAAAATATAACACATGCATTATTGTAAGGAAACAATACAACTTTATGGTCAGCTCTGTGTAAGAATATCTGTCTTTGCTGTCAGGATGGTTTATGTAGGTTAATAATCAGCTTCTAGGCTTATCACCACCTGAACGGATTTGAATGAATTGATTGGAAAAAATCCAGGCATCACTGTGGCTTGGCATGGATTACCCTTGAGAAGTGGAGTGTGACATAATTTGTTTCTATTAAACTGTCTTTTCCTCTATGTAACTTAAAATGGTATTAAACCCCAAAAAATACTTTTATTATTTTGCAGCTTACCAATTCTTAGATGAGATGGTTGCATTCATTTTTTTTAGTCTTTCTTCTTTTATTTTCACCAGGTGATTTGCCCAAAAAGTTTGTTGTTGTTCAACAGAACAAGATCTCCTGCAAATGTATCAGTTAAGAGTGTTGCAACAAACCAATTAACACTGACACCGGTGTTTACAATGATCAGCATTTATTTATTAATGCAAAACCTTTACCTCAAAAAGAAAAAACTGTTGCTGTAACTGTAGTGTGAGCTGGGGTTTGGCTTCAATTAGTGTATTAAATCTGCTAGTACAACCACAATTCCCAAAAAGTTGGGATGCTGTGTAAAATCTACATAAAAACAGAATGCAATGATTTGCAAATCTCATAAACCCATATTTTATATCACAATAAAAAAATATAGAAAACATATAAAAATATTAAACTGAGAAATCGTACCAAAAAAAAAAAGGTAATGTAGCAATATTTCCAGGCAGTGAGCCTGATATGGGTCTGCCATTGTTACCGGTAACACTTCCAACACATTTAAGTTGCATACCCAAGTGTGAGATTGGAGACGATGACCATTCCGGCATCTTTGGTTTGTTTTGTTTATTTTGCAATGGGGATGGGAGAAGGGAATGAGTGGGTAACTCCTCTGGCTCAACTAGCTTTAACTGGGACACTTGATAGAAAAATGCCTGTTGGCGCTGTTTTGACGCCAGCTGAATGCCAACCAATGCTTCCTGGCGCTTGGAGATACTGTTTTGCTGAACTGTGCTAGAACTTCGACTTTAACACTCTGGTTATCTCAGAAGATCCAGGACTGTAGTGACACTTGACTCCTGACACTCTTTTTAGCTCAAAAGTCCAATGAATAGCTCCCTTCAGCCCTTTACTGAATGAGCTCCTTGTAACTGCTTGTGCTGCTGCAACTCTCAACACTGTACACTGCACGCTGTACACTTAACTCTTCAGGGCCCAACTGCTGGCGCCCCCATTACACTTTCAGGGTCCTCTCACTAGGCACCCCCTCTGACACTTCAGGGTCCTCTCACTAGGCACCCCTTCTGACACTTCAGGGTCCTCTCACTAGGCACCCCCTCTTACACTTCAGGGTCCTCTCACTAGGCACCCCCTCTGACACTTCAGAGTCCTCTCACTAGGCACCCCCTTTACCGCTAGCTAGCTTCTAGATCCCAGGGACCTTCACCGGAGTGGTACCCTTTAAGTTGGGCAGACCCCCTAGGGGTAGTTCACAGTACTCACGAACTTGGAATGTTTTCCTGGAACTGAACCCCTCTCTCTCTGCTGGCTCTTGGCACACCGGATCCTCTCTGCAGCTCAGCTCTCTTTCTCTGGATTCTCAGGCAAACCACCCGAGACACCTGATCCTTTTGACAGGAGGAGAGACAGCTGTACTCTCCCTCCTTGGACTCTGCTTCCCGCCAAAGACGCTGCGTCATGTGCTCCCTTCAAACTTATACCCACTCCCAGAATCCTCTGCGGCAGAATCTGCCTTCTGGGGCAGATACAGGCCTGAATGTGCCTCTGATTAGGTTTCCTCCACTACCCAATGAGAATCCTCTCATGGAGCCAGTGGGGAGACTCTCCTCTCAGCAGCCACACCTGGGGGCTAACATGAGAGCCCAGCTTAAAATCATGGCCCTGCTTTTAGGTAGCCAAGGCCCACTATATTTTACCTGGCACCTACCTTGTAGGGTGCTACATCCACATCACACCAAACTGAGTCAGGTCCCTCTGACTCTGAGGCAGTCACCTTCTATCAAAACACTGGCCAAAAACTCAGGAGTATCCCACAAACCTGGAAAAGGGGAGAATGGAAAAACGAATGTACAAACAAATTACTGTGAAAAAATGTAGCTTTACATACTCTGCTGTACAAATATACACATTTTAAAGGTGCATGAGAAACGATGCACCCCCCACCAAACGAACTCGCTTGGTGGGGATTCCAAACATCACAATATACATCTCCTATCTGACTGTCTCTCTAAGATGATCCCATTTGTAGAGAAAATGGAAGCAAAAGTTAGTCAACTGCATACAACTTTTAAAAATACAAGACTAACTGTCTGGACAGTTGAGTGGAAAGACCCTCCTTTGACTTTAAGGGTGACCTTTCCACTCCCTTCCCTGACTACCTCTGCTGACCAGTGTATTGACTCGCCGGGGTCCACTCCTTGCCGGTAAAGAGTCCGTACCCTGACACTGGCTAACTAAGCAGAGTCCTTTGGTGAAGTGAGACACAGCACCCTCTTGCTGTCTCTCAAAGTACTTCCTATAGGAAGCAGGACAAGCCATTGCAGCCTAGATGACCTGCAGTCCTGCTGAGTACAGGAAGTAACACAGGGGTCCTTTAGGACACCCCCCACCAGAGTTCCTGGATCCACTTGCATCTGCGACAAACAATATCTTCCCCCTTGTCTAAACTGTGGAAGGTTTCCCACACAGAATTTTTAATCCACAGAGACCCTGACCCGATGGCCCAAGGGGTCTGCATTGAAAATTGAACACTTTCAACAAACTTGTAAACTTAACGTTATATTTTCTTTTCACAGTTCCTTGGTCAGTTGTGATGGCCAGCCAGCCAACACCTCTTGAAATTTTTCAGATTAATCACTTTCTTCACTTAAATATAATAATCAGGGTGGGGAGCCTGGACATAGGTACCTTGCTCATCCTTGACATCTGATGGACCAGGCCTGACCTGATCCATCCGGGCGGAGGACCTCCACTCTGTCAATATAAATGGAGCGCCCAAAGTTCCACTGAGCTTTCACACTGTTGAATTTCTCTTTCAACTTCTCCTCAGGAGAGTCCCTATATGGCTTAGGGACAAACAGGAAATCCCAAATCATTTCATTGCACCAGAAATCTCTACAGTTTTCAATGAGCAGCATCACTTCTCGTAGCAGCATCGTATCCGTATTCTAGTGCCACCTTTTTCTGTAGCCACCTCTGCATTTGGGACAGCCGGGGAAGAGTCCTCCTGTTACCTCTCCCAGGAGGAGAAAATGGAGTTGACACTCTCTGTATCATGTTCTCGTATGCTGCGTTCTGATCCCTTGCTCTAGCAATGTTTCCTGGAGGGGTGAGGTCTGGAATCCTCTCAACGTAAGTGTCACAGAACCCCAGTTTCTGAGATAGGTCCCCCCTCTCTATGGCCTTCTTGTCAACAGTCACTGCCACATCAGGACCTGGGGAGCTGCTCCCAACTTCGGACCCCCAGTCCCACTCTGTCTGATCCACTGAACCCCAATCATCACTCCCCTCTTCTATTGATCAATATTTAAATTGAAAGGATGGGGACCCGATGGGTACAAGGCCTGTTTCTTCCTCACCACTAGTACTGGTGGGTGAGGCTTGAGTAGCTGCAGGCTTTTCAGGCTGCCAAATACTAATAGAGCCAGATCCTGCCATTACTGCTGGAGTAGAGACATCCTCCGGTCACCGGTGCTGGCATAGATCCCCTCCCAAGGGAGCTTTGTGACAGAGTCCCCCTTACACACATTTAAGGCCCACTGAGGACTCGCATGGCCTCTAGCTGCATCATCAGACGCAATTTGCCCCTCCCGCCTCTGCGGAGGAACTTGGATTCAGTCCCGTTCACCTCCTGAGTGAGGCCTAACTTCCACGTAACGCGTAACATTTTGGGTCGGCCCTCGCTCTTTTCTGCCTGGAGCAGCAGATAACCACACTGCCCGCACTGGACCCACGCTTGCACTCTTAACGTGACAGTGGCACACTGAGGACATACCGCTGCTAGGGACTCCTGGCTGCCTCCCGTGCACAGCGCAAGTCCGCCCTCAGGAACCATCCGGATGCCTGTATCCCAGACTAGGGATGGATCGGGCTGGTGGATCTGCTCCCGGGGCTGCCTGGCAGAGTCTTCAACGATGGTGGCAGTGATAGCGGGTACACTCTTTGGCTCTCTTACGAACGCCATGCTCCTCTCTCCTTCCGTGTCTTGCGCACAGCCACACCCGAAGGAGGGGATATTAATAGGGTCCCCTTGGTCACTCCTGATTGGCTGGATATTCCCGCTGTCTCCACCCTTTCACCATACTGGGCGATGACTCCTCCTGCTAGGCAGGTCTGCTTGTGGCGCGCTTTCCTGCGCAGTGCTGTAACTCTTCCCCTGCCATGCTTTTCTACTTGAGCCCACAGGGAAGTAGCTACTAAGCGGATCATGTCACTTACTACGCATGCATCCATTGCACTAGGGCCACAACTGTGCCTTCCTCCACTGAAGCCAGCTGTCCCTCCTTGCTTGGCAAGAGTAATATCCCGCTGTCGGTTGCATGGTCGATAGTTCTCTTCCTAGCCATACATGTGCAATTCTCATCTTCCATACTGTCTCCGAGGCTAGCCCCACTGCCCCTCTCGGCATGGCCGACTATGATCCTCACAGTATCGGTGCAATTACTATACAGAATAAATGTCCCGCTGTCAAATGCACGGTCAACATCAGTCCTCATAGCATGCACATACACCCGGCCCCTGGCACCTCTCTTCCCGTGCCCCCGGCCTCCATCTCCACCGTCCCCACCGGGACCTCTTCCTGTTAAGCAGTTGCAGCATTCATGCACTTTCACACTTTTTTCCCCCTGCTCTCCATTTTCTGACAGCAGAGTACATATTATAGTCCATCTCAAAGGTTCTCATCATATTACAGGCTTTCCTTGAACATTTGCGTTGCCACAAGCAGCGTTCCATATGAACTTCTATCTTCATCCCACTCTCCCGGCCACCCGCAGATCCGGCCTCACACTTGGCTTGGTACTTGAACAACAGTTATGGGCACAAAAATTTACTTTTCCGACTTTGTCTTCTGCCGTTGCCAGCGGCAACCAGCCCAGTAACCAATGGCAAAATCCCAGACGAGCCCCCAAATGTAGCAATATTTCCAGGCAGTGAGCCTGATATGGGTCTGCCATTGTTACCGGTAACACTTCCAACACATTTAAGTTGAATACCCAAGTGTGAGATTGGAGACAATGACAATTCCGGCATCTTTGGTTTGTTTTGTTTATTTTGTAATGGGGATGGGAGAAGGGAATGAGTGGGATACTCCTTTGGCTCAACTAGGTTTAACTAGGACACTTGATAGAAAAATGCCTGTTGGCGCTGTTTTGACGCCAGCAGAATGCCAGCCAACGCTTCCTGGCGCTTGGAGATACTGGACTGTAGTGACACTTGACTCCTGACACTCTGTTTAGCTCAAAAGTCAGATGAAAAGCTCCCTCCAGCCCTTCACTGACTGAGGCAGCTCCTTGTAACTGCTTGTGCTGCTGCAACTCTCAACACTGCACGCTGTACACTTAACTCTTCAGGGCCCAACCGCTGGTGCCCCCTTTACACTTTCAGGGTCCTCTCACTAGGCTCCCCCTCTGACACTTCAGGGTCCTCTCACCAGACACCCCCTCTTACACTTCAGGGTCCTCTCACTAGGCACCCCCTTTACCGCTAGCTAGCTTCTAGATCCCAGGGACCTTCACCGGAGCGGTCCCCTTTAAGCTGGGCAGACCCCTAGGGGTAGTTCACAGTATTCACGAACTTGGAATGTTTTCCTGGAACCGATCCCTTCTTTCTCCACTGATCCTTGGCACACCGGATCCTCTCTGCAGCTCAGCTCAGCTCTCTTTCTCTGGATTCTCAGGCAAACCACCCGAAACACCTGATCCTTCTGACAGGAGGAGAGACAGCCGTACTCTTCCTCCTGGGACTCTGCTTCCTACCAAAGACGCTGCGTCATGCGCTCCCTTCAAACGTATACCCACTCCCAGAATCCTCTGCGGCAGAATCTACCTTCTGGGGTAGATACAGGCCTGAATGTGCCTCTGATTGGGTTTCCTCCACTACCCAATGAGAATCCTCTCATGGAGCCAGTGGGGAGACTCCCCTCTCAGCAGCCACACCTGGGAGACATGACCGCCCAGCTGAAAATCATGGCCCTGCTGTTAGGCAGCCAAGGCCCACTATATTTTACCTGCCACCTACCTTGTAGGGTGCTACAGTAATTTTGACAATGTTGGCATCAACTTATCTTAAAAAAGTTGGGACAAAGCTGCAAAGTAAGTGGTACTAACCAGGAAAAGCTGAAAGAACATTTTGGAAATAACCACTTCACACCCGGCCTATAGACAAATGAGGGCCGGGTGGTGGCTTCCCATCCTGACTGGACTTCATATGATGTCCTGTCAGGATGCGCCGAGTGCTGGGTCGTGCAGCGGCACGATCTGTCACCGACCGTGTCCACTACAAGGGACACACCTGATGACTGATCAGAGTACTGCCTCGCTGCTGGTATCATGTGACCGTCATGACGAATCACAGTAGGTCACATGACAGTTGTACACAATGAATGGCTTCCTTTCAACCATCCAATGTGTACAATTGTGTTGCTAGCTGTGATTGGTCAATTTGACCACATGGTACAGACAGGGCCAACTACAGCCCATCTGTACCATGTGATTAGCTTTGACCAATCACAGCTTATCACAACAAAACAGACTGAATGATTCAGTTTCATTCAGTAAAATGCTTGCTTATATCAAACTGCCATAAGCAAACATAATGTGTAAAAAAAAATGTAAAAAAATATGATCACTTCCCCGGAGCAGTACAATGTTACTATGGTAAAATTATATTGCTCTGGTCACAGTATGTTCTAAAAAAAAAAAAGTAAAGATGGGCAGAGGTTCACCAATCTGTGGAAAGCTGCATTTAAAATTGTTAAACAGTTTCAGAATAAAGTTTCTCAACATAAAATTGCAAAGGCTTTAAATATATCATTGTATACAGTATATAATATCAAAAGATTATGAGAATCTGGAGAAATTTCTGGATGCAAGGGACAAGAGCAAAACGCAATATTGGATTCTGGTGATCTTTTGGCCCTCAGACAGCACTGCATTAAACACAGGCATGATTCTGTGATGGACATCACTTCGTTGGCTTAGAAGTACTTCCAAAAATCACTGTTTGTGAACACAATTTACTGTGCCATCCTTTCCTCCGCCCTGACTGGCTTGAGGTAGTACGATGTAGAATCCTGTATGGCTGTAACTTTAACTGACACACTCTGTACACTTCAGGGCCCAACTACAGGTGCCCCCTTTAACCTTGAACTCTTCAGGGTCCACTGACTATGTACCCCCTTTACAGCTAGCTGACACTTGATCCCAGAACCTCTTCCGGAGTGGACCCCTCTAACTTCAGGCAGACCCCCAGGGGCAATCCGTAGTACTCACGACCTGTGTAGGCTTTCCTGAGACAGAACCCCTCTTGCTCTAGACACACCGGATCCCTGCAGCTCAACTCAGCTCTCTCTCTGGACACCCAGGCGACACCCCGAGACATCCACCTTCCTCAGACAGGAGGAGAAACAGCCGCACTCTCCCTTCTGGGACTCTGCTCGCACCAAAGACACCGTGCCACGCACTTCCCTCCATACTTATACCCACTCCCAGAATCCTTTGCAGCATAATCTGCCTTCTGGGGTAGTTACAAGCTGGGATGTGTCCCCTGATTGGGCTTCCCACACTGCCCTATGAGAAGCCTCTCACAGGAGCCAGTGGGGGCACTTCTCCCCTCAGTAGACACATCTGGAAGCCATGACACCCTAGCTAGATGATCACAACCCTGCTGTTAGGCAGACAAGGCCCACTATACAGTACATTTACCTAGCACCGTGTTGTGTTGGTTCCTCAAGCCAAGAGAAATGGGATTGTGTAGGCAAAAACATAGCTTAAAAAAGATTTTCTCTTACGTCCTCCCGACAGTCGCCGCCACTTCATATTCATCACTAATGGGGTTATTGACCTTTGCTCCGCAGGAGTAGCTAGGCAACAAAATAGTTAATATCAAAGCTTTTAACATATCCCACCCCTAGGGGGTGGTCCCCTCAGTCAATACCTCCCTGCTTCCTGCATTCCCAACTCAGTTTTCTAATGCCTAGCTTAGGAGTAGGCTGGCTGTTCCTGTGCTGGGGCTCTGTCTCAGCTTCTTTTCTCTTTTTTGATTTTATTTGGAGTTTTTTTCTCTTTCTTTTACTTAGCTGTTAATTTTCAGCATTAGTTAGCTTCTTCTGATGAAGATGATCGTGCGGAGCTGGGTCTCGGACTGGCCACCCTGGATCCCAGGGCTCAGGGCCAGGGGCTTCCCAGCCTGCCATCGAGCGTTCACCACAGGTTTCCCTGGCACATTGAACGACCCATCCCTGTTCGCTGCAGGGATGCTATCTGTGAGGTGGCTACCTCACAGGACGCCATTGCGGTTTCGCACCGCAGTTCCACTGCGTCACGGCTGCAACACTCCCTGTCCTCAGTACAGCGGTTTGGTCGCTGGAGCAGGCTCCCCACGCCATCCGAACCGGTAAGTGTATCTCTATGGGGGGGACCTGTCTATTGGGTGTCAGTCTGGGACTGTGTGACCCTGCATGTCTGTGTGGCTGCTGAGCTCCCTGTCAGTTCCTGTGTGGAATTACTGCCTGTGTGTGGGCTGCGAGGGGGGGGGGCTCTCCTGCTCTGCTGAGTGCATACATGAGACAGCCTGGGTTTGGACATGATGTGCGGCGACCCGCCATTTTTTTGCGGCAGAATTGTGGTGGCCGGTACTGTGTGGTAAGGCGCGGCGTTTTGGCGCCAAACACCGCCATTTTGGCGGCGATCGATCAGGCCACATGTCGGCGCCATGTTCTGTTTGCCTATGAAATCCTCAGCCGAGCGGCCATGTTTGTGTAGCCTTACATAGGCTTTACAGGGGCGGTGAGTCATGCATCACTTCCTTTTGCTCTGGGACAGCGATCGGTGGCAGCAGCCTGTGTGATCCCTCCAGGTTTTTACCTTTCCATTTTCCTGTATTCCTTGCCTAGTGTCCTTATCCCTGTGGGGGTCGGTGTATTCAGTGGGTGCGGTGGGCTACGCTCGCCGCGATCTTCAAGGGGCAGTACTCCTTTTTTCCTAATACTACTGGGGCATGGATTCTCAGGATTGCAAGTTTCCTCCCGCCTTGGTGGGGGGCCAAGGGGCTGCTGCTTCCCCCGAGGGGGCTGATCTGGCTACTATTGTGGCAAATTTGGCTGCTCAGGTGCAGATGCTGGTGGCTGATCGATCCACAAAACGGCCCAGGGTGTCTTATTTCCTCTGATTCAGAGGGCGATGGGGCTGCTATGGCTGGAGTGCCCTTCTCAGGGTCTCACTCATCCCTTGACCTTGTGGGGTCTGAGGGGGAGGCTGAGGTGGAAGGGGTTGATAATTCTCCACCTGGCTCGTCTGAAGAGCTTGCACTCATGGATGAGTTGGTTGCTTCTATCAAGCAAACGCTGCATTTGCAGGATGAACCATGTCCTCCTGTTTTGTTGTCCTCTTATGGGACGCAAAGAAAACGCAAAACATCGCAGGTTTTTCCTTGCTCTACGGAATTTCAGCGCGTGGTGGATGAGCAGTGGCGCAATTTAAAAAAGCCTTTTGCTGTGCCGAGTAGGTTCAAGCTGCGTTATACCTTTACACCCGCCACTGATGAGCATTGGTGTGTGCCGCCTCAGGTGGATCACACGGTGGCGATTTAGAATAAATCAACTGCGATCCCTGCTGAGGATACCGACGGACAGGAGATTGGAATCTCTGGCCCGTCATTCTTATACGGTTGCTGGCTCTATGCTGAAGCCTATTTTTGCTTCCATTATGGCAGCCCAGGCTATTGCGGATTGGACACAGGTGCTCAGGCGCACCCTGGTGGCTGACTCTGCCCCGCCGACAACTTTGGCTATGGTGGATCAGATTCATCAGGGTGTCATGTATATGTGTGATGCGGACTTAGATTTGGTCCCTTTGGCTGCGCGTCTTTCAAGTGTGGCGGTGTTGAACCGTCGCCTGATCTGGCTGAAATGTTGGTCTGTTGACCAATCTTCTCGCAAGACTTTAGCTAACCTGCCCTACGCGGGATCTCGCCTTTTTGGCGAATCTTTGGATACTCTGATAAATGGTATTTCTGGGGGTAAGAGCACTCTCTTGCCCCAACCTCACAAGAATAAGTTTGTTTGCGGTAAGAAGAATACCTCGTTTAGACCCTCTCAGGGGTCCTTTCGTGCCTTTCGGTCGCACTATAAGGGCAAGCCCTTCAAGGGCCAAGGCTCCCAGAAGAAGCCGTGGACGGGTAAGCAGAAGTCCGGCCAGTCCAGGTCCGCTGCCCATAACAATACGGCCTGAAGGGACGCCCTCACCCAGTTCTGGGGTGGGGGGACGTTTGCTCGGTTTTCTTCAACCCTGGCTGGACCGCATTCGGGACAGGTGGGTTCAGGAAATCGTTCGATCTGGTTACAAGATCGAGTTTCTCTCTCGGCCGGCGGGCAGATTTTTCCCCTCAAACCTTCAGCTGACTCCGGAGCGCTTGCGGGATCTGCACCTGGCGGTGCGGGACCTGCGGGCCCAGGGTGTGGTGGTTCCGGTGCCTCATCGGGACAGATTTTGGGGGTTCTATTCCAATCTGTTCACTGTGCCCAGAAAGGAGGGCAAGGTACGTCCGATTCTGGACTTGAAAGCTTTGAACCACTTTGTGCGGGTTCGCAAATTTCGCATGGAATCCCTGCGCTCGGTGGTGGCTGCCCTGGTTCCGGGGGAATTCATGGCCTCCATCAATTTGAAGGATGCGTACCTTCACATTCCAATTTTCGAGGGTCACCAGAGGTACCTTCATTTCGCCATTGCGGAGGATCACTACCAATTTGTGGCGTTACCCTTCGGTCTCGCTTCGGCTCCTCGGGTTTTCACCAAGGTGCTTGCGCCGGTCCTGGCTTTACTGAGAGCCCAGGGCATCTCTGTCTTGGGGTATCTGGACGATATCTTGATTCGGTCTGCGACCAGTCAGGGCCTGGTGAACGACCTGTCCATCACGATGCAGACTCTGCTGGAGTTCGGTTGGACGATAAATTTCCCGAAGTCAACATTGTGTCCGTCCGTTCGTCTTCCCTACCTGGGAATGATACTGGACTCTGTTCAAGCGAAGGTCTTCCTGCTGGTAGACAAGCTCCGGACACTTCAGAACGAAGTCAGGTCCCTCAGGGACAATCAGTGCTCGTCCCTCCGGACGTGTATGAGGTGTCTGGGATTGATGGTTTCGGCCTTCGAGGCGATTCCCTTCGCCCAGTTTCACACACGGGATCTTCAGGCGGAGGTCCTGGCCAAGTGGGACGGGCATCCGCAATCTCTGGATCTGCGGATTTCGTTGAGCCGCCTCACCCGAAGTGGTCTTTTGTGGTGGCTCCAGTCCCCGGCGGTGTCGGGGGGCAAGTCTTTTCGTCCATTGTCATGGACGGTGATCCCCACGGATGCCAGCCTGTCGGGCTGGGGTGGTGTCCTGGGCGTTCTGTCCGCCCAGGGAACTTGGTCGGGGGAGGAATCCTCCCTTCCGATCAACATTCTGGAATTGCGGGCAATTCATCTCTGCCTTCTGTGTTGGACGGACAGGCTTCAAGGCTGTCCGGTTCGGGTGCAGACGGACAATGCCACAGCGGTGGCCTACATTAACCACCAAGGGGGCACCAGGAGTGCCCGCGCGGCTCGGGAAGTGGCCGACATTCTGTCTTGGACCGAGACGCACGTCCCGGCGATAACGTCAGTTCACGTTCCGGGAGTGGAGAACTGGCAGGCGGATTATCTGAGTCGCCAGACCCTGGACCAAGGAGAATGGTCCCTTCACCCGGAAGTTTTTCAGATGCTGTGCGCGAAGTGGGGGTCCCCAGATGTGGACCTGTTCGCGTCTCGTCTAAACAACAAGGTGGAAAGGTTCGTAGCAAGGACGCGCGATCCTCGGGCAGACGCCTCAGACGCGTTAGTGACGTCCTGGAGTCAGTATCGTCTGATGTATGCCTTTCCACCGATTCAGCTGCTGTCCAGGTTCCTTCGCAGGTTGGCCTCGGAACCGCGCACGGTGATTCTGGTGGCGCCAGACTGGCCTCGCCAGTCTTGGTACGCAGACCTCATGAATCTGGCGGTCGACGCTCCGTGGCGTCTACCTCTTCGAGAAGATCTCCTGTTTCAAGGACCGATATTCCATCCTGCTTTACAGTCGCTGGCTTTAACGGCCTGGCTGTTGAAAGTCGGGTCTTGAAGGATAGGGGTCTCTCCCCTGAGGTCATTCCCACTTTGATCAAGGCTAGAAAAGCCTCTTCGGGGAAGATTTACTACCGTACTTGGAAGGCGTATTTTGCCTGGTGTGAGTCCAGGGGGTATTCCCCTCGCTCGTACTCGGTATCGAGAGTGTTGGCTTTCCTCCAGACTGGAGTGGACCCGAGTTTTTGGCGTTGGCCACGATTAAGGGTCAGATCTCTGCCTTGGCCGTTCTTTTTCAACACCCTGTGGCGTCTAATTCTTTGGTTAGCACCTTTGTTCAAGGGGTGCGTCACTTGGCTCCTCCTCGGAGGAATCCTTTACCTCCATGGGATTTGAACCTTGTTCTGTCCATGTTGCAACATGCTCCCTTTGAGAAGATCAGGGAGATCTCATTGCCTCTCTTGTCTAAGAAGGTTGCCTTTTTGGTGGCGATCACTTTCGGCTCACAGGGTATCGGAGCGGGCGGCCTTGTCCTGCAGCTCTCCCTACTTGGTGATTCACCTGGATAAAGTGGTCCTGCGACCTAACCGTTCTTTTCTTCCGAAGAGGATCTCGGAATTTCACCTCAATGAGGACATTGTCTTGCCTTCGCTTTGCGCAAAGCCTAAGCATCCAAGGGAGGTGGCTTTGCATTCCTTGGATGTTGTTCGGGCGATCAGGGTTTACCTGTCATCGACAAAATCCTTTCGCAAGTCGGATTCTCTTTTTGTTCTTCCAGAGGGTCCTCGGAAGGGCATGGCAGCGTCGGCTGCGACCATCGCCAAATGGATCAGACAGACCATTGTGCAAGCCTATGCTTTGAAGGGGAAGGTTCCCCCTTTCCCTGTGAAGGCGCACTCTACCAGGTCTCTGAGTACGTCTTGGGCCTATCGTCATCCGGCTTCTGTGGCCCAGGTGTGTAAGGCGGCGACTTGGTCGTCAGTTCACACCTTCTCAAAATTCTACAAGGTGGATGTTCAGGCATCGGCGGATGCCGCAAAGTTCTTAGTGCGGCAGTGCCTTAGGGCCCCTTGTTTTGGGTCCTTGGCTGTTGGGATGTCTTTATTCCTAGGTTACTTGTTTTCCTGGGTTGTTGCTCCTGTTGAGCACGTTTTTTTCCTGTTGCCCAGTTGGTTCTCTTACTTTCATAAGGTTCCTTTCTCTGATGTGGGTACTGCGTTGCTTTAGGCGCGGCTGCTTTTTTTCCCACCCCTCATGTCTACACTGCTATGGGACGTCCCCATTAGTGATGAATATGAAGTGGCGGCGACTGTCGGAGGACTTAAGAGAAAACGGAATTTTTGTAAGATCTTACCTGTAAAATTCCTCTCTGAGTCCTCCCGACAGTCGCCCCCTCTTTTGGGGTTTGTTTATGTACTCTACTGCTATGCTACTGAAACTGAGTTGGGAATGCAGGAAGCAGGGAGGTATTGACTGAGGGGACCACCCCCCCCCGGGGTGGGATATGTTAAAAGCTTTGATATTAACTATTTTGTTGCCTAGCTACTCCTGCGGAGCAAAGGTCAATAACCCCATTAGTGATGAATATGAAGTGGCGGCGACTGTCGGGAGGACTCAGAGAAAGGAATTTTACAGGTAAGATCTTACAAAAATTCCGTTATATCTATTTTACAAATTAACATACGAGTGAAAACGGTAAACTCATTGTATGTTAATTTGTAAAATAAATATAATCTTTTTTAAGCTATGTTTTTGCCTACACAATCCCATTTCTCTTGGCTTGAGGAACCAACACAACACAGTTCTATTATCCAGGGATGACGGCAACCACCCATACTTTTAGTGTTTCCATAGACACCCTACAACATTTACCTAGCACCTACCTGTAGGGTGTTACAGAAGGATTAGTAAACTACAATATATTACAGTTTTGGGTTTAATCTTGCTAATACAATTTCAAGAGTGCAGAAGATGTAAGCAGGAACAGTGGTGGAATTTATGCCAAAGTAGCCCACACACTCACTGTGGAGCGTTGTGGATTGAGGATTGAAATTAGTGCCTTTGTTTATTTATCCTGTTCTGGCAGGAAAGGTGATATGATAGGCTCTGCACATTTTATAGATAGTCAGAGAGTCAGAGAGGAGAAGCAGAAAGTGTGGTTGGTATACTGACCCTCTCAATGTTGTAGGCATGCAGTGATCCTGCAAGTTGGCATGTCAGGTCAGTGGGGGCTGTCATGGGTTCTGGGGTCTTCAATGTCCACTGCTGTACAGTAGCTTTTGCAGAAATTAAAAGTATTTTTTATTTGTCTTGACAAACATGAAAATCCAGTTAATAGTTGTATAAATCATCAAATAATGTTATTTTTGTACAGATCTGTGCTCTGGGAGGACTGCTAAAGTTTATAGACCGTCGTCGGATTGGTGTTCAGTTAGAGGACAGCAGTGTGGGTGTCCCAATCCTGAGCCTCAGAAAATATGTCTTGTATGTTCTATTTTAGTGCTTTCTCTTAATTTTGCATTTGTCTCTTATTTCTGAAGCAGTGTAAACTTGTGCTGTAATGGCAACATTAACGGTGCCTTGAAAAAGTATTCATACCCCTTAGACATTTTACACATTTTGTCATGCTATAACCAAAAACGTAAATGTATTTTATTGGGATTTTATGTGATAGACCAACACACAGTGGTACATATGAGGTGGAAGGAAAATGATAAATGGTTTTCAAACTTTTTTTTACAAATAAATATGTGAAAAGTGTGGCGTGCATTTGTATAGTCAATACTTTATAGAACCACCTTTCAATGCAAATACAGCTGCATGTCTTTTTGGGTATGTTTCTAACAGCTTTGCACATCTAGAGAGTGACATTTTTTCCCATTCTTCTTTGAAAAATAGCTCAAGCTCTGTCAGATTGGATGGAGAGTGTCTGTGAACAGCAATTTTTAAGTCTTGTCTTGGATTTAGGTCTGGACTTTAACTGGGCCATTCTAACACTTGAATATGCTTTGATCTAAACCATTCCATTGTAGCTCTCGCTGTATGTTTATGGTCGTTCTCCTGCTGGACGGTGATCCTCCTCCCCAGTCTCAAGTCTTTTGCAGACTCTAACAGGTTTTCTTCTTAGATTGCCCTGTATTTGTCTCCATCCATCTTCCCATCATCTCTGACCAGCTTCCCTGTCCCTGCTGAAGAAAAGCATCCACACAACATGATGCTGCCATGACCATGTTTCTCGGGTGGGATGGTGTGTTCAGGGTGATGTGCAGTGTTAGTTTTCCGCCACACGTAGCGTTTTGCTTTTAGTCCAAAAAGTTTAATTTTGGTCTCATCTGACCAGAGCACCTTCTTCCACGTGTTTGCCGCGTCCCCCACATGGCTTCTTACGAACTGCAGAGGGGACATCTAATGACTTTCTTTCAACAATTGCTTTCTTCTTGCCACTTTTCCATAAAGGCCAGATTTGTTGAGTGCACGACTAATAATTGTCCCGTGGACAGATTTTCCCACCAGAGCTGTGGATCTCAGCAGCTCCTCCAGAGATACCATGGGCCTCTTGGCTGCTTCTCTAATTTGTTTTTTTTTTAATGTAATCTTTATTTTTATTCAGCAAAATAACAATACAGGTAGAAGAGAAAAAAATGAAAAAGCGAAAGCCTTAATGTGGTACATATTGAATAAACATGTGGAGTTTGTCAACATGTGGAGTTTGTCAACAATCTACATCTACTGAACATCATTCAATTAGCATAGGTAGTTCTCCAAAAGATAATTACCACAGCCACCAAGTGGGCTTAAGCTAGGAGGAGCATAGTAGGCACAATGAGGATAGTGTAAAGGCAAGGAAAGAAAAAGTGGAAGAGAAAAGTTAAGGAATACATTACAGAAACAGGAAAAAGACAAGAGAACAGGAAGGAAAAAAGGAGAAAGAGAAGAGAGGAAAAAAAAAGGAACAAAAATAAGCAATGACTCCTCAGAAAACAGTTCTAGGAATGAGGCAAACCGTGCCAACTGGAGAGCAATAAGTAGGTTAATAGGCGGTGAATCTGTGTGGAGGACTTAAACAGTGGTAATGACTCACACTCAGAGGCATACATAGGTTATATACAGTGGACCAAGCTACCACAATTGCCATGTAGGGGCTGCAGGCAAGCGCAGGCAAGCAGATCCAGGGGTGCCTGGTGAAGGGCAGTCCAAGAGGCTGTAGGAAGACGAGGAGCGATAGCTGGAAAGCCACTGTGCATAGATCAGGATTGCCCAGCAGCTTCTGACACATAATTGTTGCAGTGTGCGATCACTGGGTGCAGCGGAGTCCATTCAGATCAGACATTGTGGAGTAAACAGGAACTGGCTTCTTTATTGGAACATAACCACAGAAAGCAAAGATATCACCTTCTCATGTTGAGAAGAACACAGACAGGAAAAGATAGCCAACAAGTACAGTACAGTGTACAGGAAATACAACACATCATAGAAAATGCATAGCATATCACTGAGCATTAGCGACATCTACTGTCCTATTTGTGAACTGCAGTTTATCGGCTAAGCTGAAAGCTGTTGTATCTCCAACACCCCTTCTCAACAGCTAAGGCTTAGTCTATTAGACCCATCTTCTTTGTAAGCCTTGAGTGTCTTTCAGTGGTCAGAGGCTTTGTAAGGATGTCTGCTGTCATATCCTCGGTTGGGCAATAAAGTAACTCAAGAAGACCTTTCTCTTGAAGATCCCTAAAAAAGTGGAACTTCACATCAATGTGCTTGGTTCTTGAATTAACTCCTTCCATGTGCGCAAGTGTAAGGCATCCTTGATTGTCCTCGTAGATTTCTGTTGGTCCCAACTGTGGTTGACCCAAATCTGTTAATAGCTGTCTCAGCCATATAACTTCTTGGCTTGCTTGAGCTGCAGCAACGTATTCTGCTTCAGTAGACGACAGTGAAACAGAGAGTTGCTTTTTACTAGTCCAACTGATGGCACCTCCTGAAAGAAAAAATAAGTAGCCACTGGTAGATTTCCTGTCGCTGGTGTCTCCTGCCCAGTCAGCATCCACATATCCTGTTAAGGTGCTTTCATCACTTGCTGGTAACTTTAGCTTGTAGTGCGAAGTCCCTTCAAGATAGCGAATTGGATTCCAACAGTTGCTGCAATGTCCGGCCTTGTAGCAGTGGTAAGATACAGCAATTTCCCTATTGCCTTCCTGTATTGAGTATTAGTAGGTAATGGGTTATCTTGGCAATTCATCTCCTTTAGGTAGTTGGTTTCAATTATTTCTTGTATTTTGTGTCTTTGGTTCAGAAGAAAGCTGCCATCTTCCTCTCTCTCGATCTGGATGCCGAGGCTATGTTGTCAAGATCTTTGGTGTTGAAGTTCTGATTTAATTTTTCTAGGATTTTTGCTTCATCCCCTTCTTGCTCAAAGCAAATCAGGATATCATCCACATAAATAAGCATATAGACCCATCTGTCTGCCAATTTCTTTGTGTATAAGCAGGGGTCTGCTTTACTCCTCAGAAAGTTTTGATGTGTAAGCACTTCATTTATTTTTATATTCCACGCTCTGGCTGCTTGCTTTAGACCATATATACTCCTGCAAAGTTTGCAAACTAGGTCTGGCCTTTGTTCATCTTTGAACCCTGGCGGCTGTTCCATGTAAATCTCTTCTGTTAGCTCGCCATGTAGAAACGCGGTTTTCACATCAAAATGTTTCACTTGCATTTTCCTTGTGACGGCTACTGTCAGTAAAGTCCGTAT
Organism: Pelophylax lessonae; assembly: GCF_965119305.1. NCBI lineage: Eukaryota > Metazoa > Chordata > Amphibia > Anura > Ranidae > Pelophylax > Pelophylax lessonae. The sequence goes on from NC_138774.1 coordinate 95,444,220, forward strand.
TGTAGTGTGCTTGACTACTGGTGCAAATGTCTCCTCATAGTCCTCTCCGTATTTTTGAGAATAGCCCTTGGCTACTAGCCTTGCTTTGTATCGCTCAATTGTGCCATCTGCATTGTATTTTACTTAAAAAGTCCATTTACAGCCTATGGTTTTCCTCCCGGGTGGTAGTTCTGTAAGTGTCCATGTTTTAGTGTCATGCATGGATTTTATCTCTTAATCAGCAGCCTTTATCCATTTACTTGCTTCTTGTTCTGAAAGCTGAGATATTTCTTCCCAGGTTGTAGGTTCGTTGATACTGGCAGTACTTGCTTTGTATGAGAGACGTACAGGTGGTTTACCTTTGTTTTCTCTTGTTGAACGTCTCGGTTTTGTGTCTGAGCCTTCTTGTGTCTGCTCTTCAGTACTGGTAGAGTCTGCACTCACTTCAACTGTTTGTTCAGAAGTTGCAGAAATGGGCTTGTCAATGTCAGTTTTCCCTTCCATTCTTGCTTCTACTGTTGTCATTACATTGTCTCTGAAATCTTCAACAAAAGTTATGCTGTTGCTAATGGTAACCTTGTCTGTTTTGGGATTAAGGATTTTGTAACCCTTGACATTGTCACTATATCCAACTAAGATACCTTCAAATGCTCTGTTTTGGAGTTTGGTGCGTTTTTCTTCAGGTATGTAGATGAATGCTTTGCAAAAACTCTTAGGTGTTTTACATTTGGCTTCTCATTGTGCCAAAGTTCATATGGAGTTTTCTCTATTGTTCTGGAAAGAAGTCTGTTCTGCAAATATGTAGCTGTCATAGCTGCTTCACCCCAGTATTTTTGTGGTAGTCCAGAGTCTGTCAGCATACATCTGATCATTTCAGTCAGAGTTATGTTCTTTCTTTCAGCTACTCCATTTTGTTCTGGTGTATATGGGACTGTCTTTTGATGTTCTATTCCATTCTGCTTTAAGTACTTTTGTATCTTTTATATCCTGTGAATTCACCTCCATTATCGCTCCGAAGTATGAGAGGCTTCCTCTGAAACTTGTTACTGGTCTTTATTATATAGTCTTGTAATTTGTCAAAAACTTCACTCTTGTGTTGCAATAGGTAGGTGACTGTGTATCTTGAATAGTCGTCTATGAAAGTCAATATGTACCTTTTGCCTCCAGGTGTAGGTGGGTTTAGGGGACCACACATGTCACTGTGAACTAAGTCAAGTGGTCTTGAAGCTCTCTTCTGACTGACTTTGGGAAGTGTTGCTCTTGTAGCTTTGGATTTAATCCAACATTCACACTTAGCAGTAACTGGACAAGGGGATATTCTTGGATCCCTTGTCAGATTTCTCCTCTGTAGTTCCTGTATGCATTCTGGGTGTCTGTGACCTTGACGCCTGTGCCATATATGTATACAGTCATTGTGCTTGTGTGTACATAGTCTCACCTTTTCCTTCACTGTGTCGAGGTGATATAGATGATCATCCAGCTTGGCACTTGCTATTGTCTGGTTGCCGTTTAGGATTGAACACTTGTCACCTTGGAATTTTACAGTGAGTCCTCTGGCTGTTAGACGCTTCACAGATAAGAGTCCTCCTTCTAGATTAGGGACATAAAGCACATCTTTCACTGGTATGGCTAGATTGTGTCCCGCATCATCAGGGCATACAAGGGTTCCATGCCCATATCCTTCTGCATGTATTTTGCTTCCATCTGCAAGATAAATAGTTTCTTTGTTGTTCAGATCAAGTTCTGTGAAAAAACTTCTATCACTTGTCATGTGACTGATTGCCCCCGAATCGATGCACCAGCCTTGACATTTATTGTTGCCTGTCACTTTAAAATTGGTATTCCAGTTTCTTTCCCATGGATCATTGATTGTGGCTTTGACCTTTTGTTTAGCATAAGAGGGACGCTGTCTTATTTGCTCTGCTTTCCATATCGTACAGTCTTTCTTTATGTGTCCCTGTTTGTGACATTTGAAACACACTCTGGTCTCTTTCCTGTGTAACCTTGCGTCTGTAGCTTTAAGAGCGGTTCTGGTGTCGATTTCTGTGGAGTCATGCACGAATTCCTTTCTTCTCTGATACTCATCTATGAGCCTGGTTTTTGCAAATGATAGCGTCAGATCTGTCTCAGGACGTGTCTCCAGTGCATTGATCAGTGCAGTATATGTATCGGGCAAACTGCATAACAACATGGCTGCTGCGTGGCTGTCTGTTATATCCTCCCCGATTGATCTGAGTTGCGCAATCACTTCCAGCATTGCGTTTATGTGCTCCTGCATGTCCTGTTCTCTGCTAAGTCTGATTTTGTAAAGTTTCTGCAGTAGAAACAGCTTGCTGTTTAAACTGGATCTTTCATGCAATCTATTCAGTACATTCCACATGCCTTTCGCTGTGTCCTCATGGCGTATATGTATGAGCTGATCATCCTCCACTAGTAAGCTTATGGTGGCCCGTGCCTGTCTGTTTTTTTCTTGTCCCAGTCCTGATTATTGTCCTGTGTCCTCTCTGTGGTGGTAACCTCCCACAAGTCATCTCTAGATAATAGCATTTCCACTTTAAACTTCCATAGCTGATAATTGTCATTGTTCAGCTTGGCCACTGAGAGTTTAAGTTCTGAGTTTCCAGACATTTTTCCCTCCTTTATATATAAACAGTCTTACTTGTCTATTGGAGATGTCACTGGAAACCTTCCTTATGTCGATCTCCGCATCAGTCACACTGTCTCCTATTGAAGGGTTTGTTCTGCCTGGGCCGCACCTGGTCATAAGACTTTATCCGGATCCTGGGCCCATAACCTGTTGCAGTGTGCGATCACTGGGTGCAGCGGAGTCCATTCAGATCAGACATTGTGGAGTAAACAGGAACTGGCTTCTTTATTGGAACATAACCACAGAAAGCAAAGATATCACCTTCTCATGTTGAGAAGAACACAGACAGGAAAAGATAACCAACAAGTACAGTACAGTGTACAGGAAATACAACACATAATAGAAAATGCATAGCATATCACTGAGCATTAGCGACATCTACTGTCCTATTTGTGAACTGCAGTTTATCGGCTAAGCTGAAAGCTGTTGTATCTCCAACAATAATGTCACCCATATGTCATAGAATTTACTGTAGCGATCACTGCATCTGGCCATCCACTCCTCTGCATCCATAATGTTATTGACCATTTTTATCCAGGCGGCCCGATCAGGTGTTTGTTGTCTCTTCCAATAAATTGGAATCAGTCGGCAGGGGACGTTTAGGAGATATGGTAAGACACTCTTTCTATAATGTATGAGAGGAATGGAGGGCACATGAAGCAGGAAGTGCATTGGCAGGTTGGGTACAGTGCCTTGCGAAAGTATTCGGCCCCCTTGAACTTTGCGACCTTTTGCCACATTTCAGGCTTCAAACATAAAGATATAAAACTGTAATTTTTTGTGAAGAATCAACAAGTGGGACACAATCATGAAGTGGAACGAAATTTATTGGATATTTCAAACTTTGTTAACAAATAAAAAACTGAAAAATTGGGCGTGCAAAATTATTCAGCCCCCTTAAGTTAATACTTTGTAGTGCCACCTTTTGCTGCGATTACAGCTGTAAGTCGCTTGGGGTATGTCTTTATCAGTTTTGCACATCGAGAGACTGAAATTTTTGCCCATTCCTCCTTGCAAAACAGCTCGAGCTCAGGGAGGTTGGATGGAGAGCGTTTGTGAACAGCAATTTTCAGTTCTTTCCACAGATTCTCGACTGGATTCAGGTCTGGACTTTGACTTGGCCATTCTAACACCTGGATATGTTTATTTGTGAACCATTCCATTGTAGATTTTGCTTTATGTTTTGGATCATTGTCTTGTTGGAAGACAAATCTCCGTCCCAGTCTCAGGTCTTTTGCAGACTCCATCAGGTTTTCTTCCAGAATGGTCCTGTATTTGGCTCCATCCATCTTCCCATCAATTTTAACCATCTTCCCTGTCCCTGCTGAAGAAAAGCAGGCCCAAACCACGATGCTGCCACCACCATGTTTGACAGTGGGGATGGTGTGTTCAGGGTGATGAGCGGTGTTGCTTTTACGCCAAACATAACGTTTTGCATTGTTGCCAAAAAGTTTGATTTTGGTTTCATCTGACCAGAGTACCTTCTTCCACGTGTTTGGTGTGTCTCCCAGGTGGCTTGTGGCAAACTTTAAACAACACTTTTTATGGATATCTTTAAGAAATGGCTTTCTTCTTGCCACTCTTCCATAAAGGCCAGATTTGTGCAGTATACGACTGATTGTTGTCCTATGGACAGAGTCTCCCACCTCAGCTGTAGATCTCTGCAGTTCATCCAGAGTGATCATGGGCCTCTTGGCTGCATCTCTGATCAGTCTTCTCCTTGTATGAGCTAAAAGGTTAGAGGGACGGCCAGGTCTTTGTAGATTTGCAGTGGTCTGATACTCCTTCCATTTCAATATTATCGCTTGCACAGTGCTCCTTGGGATGTTTAAAGCTTGGGAAATCTTTTTGTATACAAATCCGGCTTTAAACTTCTCCACAACAGTATCTCGGACCTGCCTGGTGTGTTCCTTGTTCTTCATGATGCTCTCTGTGCTTTAAACAGACCTCTGAGACTATTACAGTGCAGGTGCATTTATACAGAGACTTGATTACACACAGGTGGATTCTATTTATCATCATTAGTCATTTAGGTCAACATTGGATCATTCAGAGATCCTCACTGAACTTCTGGAGAGAGTTTGCTGCACTGAAAGTAAAGGGGCTGAATAATTTTGCACGCCCAATTTTTCAGTTTTTTATTTGTTAACAAAGTTTGAAATATCCAATAAATTTCGTTCCACTTCATGACTGTGTCCCACTTGTTGTTGATTCTTCACAAAAAATGACAGTTTTATATCTTTGTTTGAAGCCTGAAATGTGGCAAAAGGTTGCAAAGTTCAAGGGGGCCGAATACTTTCGCAAGGCACTGTATATCTACATCAAGAATCACTAAGATCTTGGCGCGGACATCCTGCCAGAAGGGCTGTATCAGGGGACAGTCCCACTACACATGTAAGTAGGGTCCACTCTGGCCACAAGCCAACACTCATCAGACAGGTTAGGATAAATCTGTGCCAGGCATGTGGGGACCCTGCACCATCGTGTCATCAACTTATATCCATTTTCCTGCATCCTCGTGTCCACTATACTGGAGTGTGTCAGCTGAAACAAGTGGTCTAATTGGGACTCTGAGAAGCTGTGCTGTAGGTCTCTCTCCCACTCCCTCACGAACGGGGGCTTCGCTGCAGTGCCTCTGGATTGTAGGAGCTGGTACAGTAGCGAGATGGAGTGTTTAATCTGGCCTTTCTCAAAGTTTTTCAAAGGGGGTAATCGAGGGCGGAGAGCGTAACCTGGAGGGCAGGAGGTGCAGAAAGTGATGGAGCTGATGGTATCTCCAGAAGTCCATCAGGAATCCACCATATTGTTCCCGCAATACCTCCAGGGTAAGAAGCTCCCCTCCCTGAACGAATCTACCTCAACGAACCTCCCCATCCAATGCCCAGGTACCAAAAAAGGATAAATCTTCTCGCGGTTTAAACCAAGGGAACCCCCCCCAGTGGGGCCAAGGGCGAGGTGGGGGCAGATAATTGAGCTATATCGTTAATCTTGTCCCACGTTCTCAAGGCATGTATAGTAGTAGGGGACACAAAGTCAGAGAGGCCCCTATGCTGATGAGGAAGCCAGGGGGCATGGGACAGGTTACGACCCGCTATGGACTTTTCAGAAGTCACCCAAAGCTTATCCGGAACATGATAATGCCAATCGAGGATTCTCTGCAAGGCTATCGCCTCATAGTACCTTCATACAACTGGTATGCCCAAGCCACCAGATCTCTTCAGCGTTGCATGATGCGCAAAGCTAGACGAGGGCTGCGGCCACCCCCAACAAAGCGAACAAAGAGATCGTTGAGGCTTGAAAAGAAGGACCTGGGCAATGATACAGGGAGCATTTGTAAATGAAAAAGTATTCTAGGTAGGATGTTCATTTTTAATATGTTTACTCGACCTATCCATGCAAATGTCGACTTGTTCCAGTCCGTGAGGTCTTTCTGTATCGTGTGTAGCAGCGGGGAATAATTGTAAGTATACAGGTTGGCGCAGCGGTCAGGTAGATATATGCCAAGATATTTCAGTTTAGATTGGCACCAAGTGAAGGAGAATGAGGCCTGCAATTGAATGCGCACATTGGGGGGAATCGTGAGGGACAGAATCTCCGATTTGCTATAGTTGATCTTAAAATTAGAAAGATTGTGGAAAAAAAAAAGATAGGGAACTCGCGAAGTTCTGACATAAATCCGCATAGGCGGAGAGTTTGTGTTCGGTGGACCTGATCGTGACTCCCTTAATATCAGGATTCAATCTAATTCTCAAGAGAAGGGGTTCTAAGGTGAGCACAAAAATGAGGGGGCGACAGGGGGCAGCCCTGTCGCATCCCATTAGGAATGGGGAAAGGTCAGGACAGGGAGCCACCCACCTTTACCCTAGCCTCTGGAGAATCGTACAGGGCGGCCAGCCAAAGAAGCGTGTTAGGCCCTAGGCCCAGGTGGTTCAGGACCGCTCTCATGTACATCCAATCCACTCTGTAAAACCCCTTTTCGGCATCCATAGAGAGCAGAAGACAGGGTGGATAGTGAGTCTCTGACTGAACCCAATGTATGATCTGGATGACTCTATTAGAATTGTCTCTGGCCTCTCTACCAGCTATAAAGCCCGCTTGGTCTGGGTGGACAATTCTGGGGAAGATCAGTTTCAATCTGTTAGCCAAAATTCTGGCAAGGAGTTTGATGTCTGTATTCAAAAGTAAGATGTGTCGGTAGCTACTGGGTAGGGTAAGGTATTTTCCTTTCTTAGGTAGGACTGTGATGTGGGCCAACAGAGAATCCCTCGCCATTTAGGATCCCTTCGCTAACGCATTAAAATATAAACACATCGGGGCAGAAAGAAGGGAGTGGAGCTTTGTATAGTATGTGTTTGTAAACCCATCTGGGCCTGGACTCTTGCCCTTCGGTAGTCCTTTAATCGCCGCAGCTAATTCAGATGCAGTGATGGAGTTATCTAGGGTACCTGATTCCTGCGTGGTAAGCTGTGGAAAATCTGCATCCTCCAAATATCGGAGAATGCGTGACTGTTTCTGAGCAAGAGCAGTCCCAGTAGGGGTCTCCGAAAGATTATAAAGGCGGGCATAGTATTCTCTGAACGCTTCCTCAATCTTGGATGGGTATTGGACTAAGGATCCTGTGGTAGTCTGAATTTTGGGGATATGTGTGACTGCGTGTCGGCGCCTTAGCCAACATCCGCCCGCACTTGTTACCAAATTCATAAAATTTGTGGGAAACATTTCGCAAACGTCTGCGTATCTGAGCCCCTAGCAAGGCAGAGAGGTCCTCACGCAACTTCTGAAGCTGTGCCAAGGCCTCGTCTGTCAATTGACGCTTGTGAGTCAGTTCCGCCCATCGGAGCTTATACAGAAGGCAAAGAAGTTCGCTCGTGCGTTCCCTCTTGAGGCAAGAGCCTTGGGAGATGAATTCACCTCGTACAACAGCCTTATGTCCCTCCCAGATAGAGGTAGGGGCAACTTCGTCACATGTATGTTCCGCAAAATAAAGTGAAATAGTGTTTGAGATTTTCTGAAGTACCACTGCATCGTCAAGGAGATTGGCATTCAATCTCCAAGTCCAAGTTTTGGCCTCAGAGGACAAGAGAGAGAGAGGGAGAGGGAAATGGGCGCGTGGTCTGAGAGAGTGCATATACCTATAGTGGCGTCAGTGAGTGAGTTTAAAAAGGCCTGATCGACAAGGAGAAGGTCTATGCATGTGTATACATTATGCGTAGCCGAGTAGTAGCTCTAGTCCCACACAGAGGGATGTAGCAACCTCCAACAGTCCACCAGTCTGTGAGTGTAGGGTTTTCTGGAAACGTTTAGGAGGGAGAAGGATTGTGCCAAACGACCAGAGGAAGTGTCAATGGTCGAACGACCAGAGGAAGTGTCGATGCGGGGGTCAAGACTCGTATTGAGTCTCCGCCCAAAATCAGCTGTACCTCATGAAACAAAGCTAAGGATTCCAATACTGAGTCCAGAAAAGTCAGCTGTCCGGAGTTGGCTGCTTCTCTAATTAATGTTCTCCTTGCCCTGCCTGTCAGTTTAGGCAGGGCAAGGAGAGCATTAATTAGAGAAGCAGCCATGTCTTGGTAGGTTTGCAGTTGAGCCATACTCTTTCCTTTTTTGGATGATGGATTGAACAGTGCTCCGTGAGATGTTCACAGCTTGGGATATTTTTTATAATCTAATCCTGCTTTAACCACTTTAACACTGCTCACATTGCTGCTACTGCAGCAATGTGGCTCGTTATCGTCCAGCGACGTAAACCTACGTCGCTGGACTCCGCCCCTTGTGGGCGGCGCGTGCGCGTCGCCGGAGGCTCGCTACCGCTGTGTTCAGTCACAGCGGGAGTCGGGCCAGGGGAGGAGCGGCAATCTGTCACTCCTTGTCACTGAGGAGATCCGCCCGCTTGTGTAAACAGAGCGGGCGGATCTCCTCAGTGACAAGGAGTGACAGATTGCAGTGTTCAGCATAGCTGAACATGCGATCTGTCCTTGTGTCACTCAGTCACCTCCCCCCCCCCCACACGTCAGTAAGCACCAGGCATACATTAACCCCTCCCTCTCCAATAAAATTAACCCCTTCCCTGCCAGTGTCATTTTTTCAGTAACAGTGCATATATATAGCACTGATTACTGCAGTAATGTCACTGGTACCCCCAAAAGTGTCAAAAATGTCAGTCAAGGGTCCGATCTGTCCGCCGCAATGTCGCAGTTCCGCAAAAAAAAAACGCAGATCGCCGCCATTACGCGTTAAAAGAAACCCACCAAAAATGACAGAAATCTTTCCCTTAGATAGTAAACGCAATAACTTTTGCGCAAACCAATCAAAATACGCTTATTGTGATTTTTTTTACCAAACATAGGTAGCAGAAAACAAATTGGCCAAAAATTTAAAAAAATTTAGGTTTTTACATTTTTTTGGGGGGGAATTTCATATAAAAAAATGTTAAAAATATTGTTATTTTTTCAAAATAAACGCCTTTTTTTTGTTTATAGCGCAAAAAGTAAAAATCGCACAGGTGATCAAATACCACCAAAAGAAAGATCTGTTTATGGGAAAAAAAGGACGTAAATTTCGTTTGGGTACGGCATCGCACGACCGCGCAATTGTCAGTTAAATTCGCACAGCGCCGAATCGCAAAAAGTGGCCTGGACGTAAGACAGCAAAATCCTCCGGTGGTAAAGTGGTTAAACTTCTCCACAACTTTATCCCTGACCTGTCTGGTGTATTATTTGACCTTCATGATGCTGTTTGTTCACTAAGGTTCTCTAACAACCCTCTGAGGGCTTCACAGAACAGCTGTATTTATACTGCGATTCAATTACACACAGATGAACTCTACTGTATTTACTACTTAGGTAACTTCTAAAGGCAATTGGTTCCACCAGATTTTAGTTAGGGGTAGCAGAGTAAAGGGGGCTGAATACAAATGCACGCCACACTTTTCAGATATTTATTTGTAAAAAAATGTGAAAACTATTTTTCATTTTCCTTCCACTTCATACTTATGTGCCACTTTGTGTTGGTTTATCACATAAAATCCCCAAATAATACATTTATGTTTTTGAGTGTAACATGACAAAATGTGAAAAAGTTCAAGGGGTATGAATACTTTTGCAAGGCACTGTACATGTAAAGCATAGCAGCTCAAATGTAGTCATGTAGCTAGAGATACAGGCCATCCACAAGAGATATCCCAGTTACAGGGGGCATCTGGAGGGCTAAGACTGACTGGAGTACTAAGATCTCCTCTCCTTAGTTCTTGGCTCTCATCCCCTCTACCTTGGAGTTTTCAGGGCTTCCACTCTTCTGGTTACATTATCTATATATTAAATTCAGTCCAAAAGATAGAGATTCCATAAGCTGTTTGTGTTCTTGCAGTTTGACTGTAGGCACCATTTAGACTAGTAGTAGTTTGACAAAAAGCACGTTCTTTGTGTGATTTGTCCCTCATGTAATGGCACTAAAATTGTATTTATGATAGTTAAGCACAGTGTAATTATTTACATATGAAATAAAGGCAACTGTGTGTTTCTATTCAGTGCAGTGCTACCAAAAAGAATAAACCAAATAAACACAAATTTAAGCCAGGTACACACGTGCCAAAAGTACATGTGTACCGCTGTCTGTTCAACCGAAGCCGCTCTAACGGTCTTACAGGAAACCAGCATTAGATCAGCGATTGCATCCCAATGGCTACAAGCACTGATCAGTGTATTTTGGCAGAAGAGAGTACCCCTGTCAGAATACAATACAGTGGGAGAGATCTATCAGGTTTTTTTAGTTTAAATATAAACAGTGAAAAAATAAGTATTAAAATTAAAATAATCTGAAAAACAATGGCCAAAGAAAAAAGGGTGGAGGGGATGAGATAAGCTGTGCTAGTTAGGGTTACCCAGGAGAATCAGTGCTCGTAATCATTATACTGTATGATATTTTACAGCTAAAGGTAACACATTTCTGTTTGTATTTCTAGGATTGATATTGTTGATATGGAGCCAGATACTTTCAGGTAACGTACCCTAATTGATATTAAAAAAATAACAAATGCATTCCCCTATATAATTGTTTGGTATTAAAGTATAACTAAATGCAACACTTTTTTTGGGTTTTTGATAAGAGTGGAGAAGGATCAGAACCTATGCCAGCTTGTTATTGCTGTCTGTTTCGGATTTGCCTTCTCGATTTGTCCTGGTAACTGTTATCACCTAGAGATAAAGTGGGGAAAAGAAATGCCTTGTTACCAGAACAGGAATAGATGACATTCTTCCAACAGTAACACTAGATCTGGTGAACCTGGCAACAACCCTGAATTTCCCTGGAGGGATTTTTTTCTCACTTTCTGTTGTAGCTGTTTTACATGAAGTGAAGGGTAATCTCTCTGGTGGGACATGGATGACAAAAAAACTGCCAGGGGTTATAACCCTCCCTTTAGCCTAGTACACACGATCAGATTATCAGACAAAATTTCGTCCATTTTGTGTTGCATACTAGTCTTTTATCGAAAGTGAAGAGGTTACTTTCATACGAAAATTCTCGTACTACAGAATTTTACTTCAGAAGTGATGTAATTTGTTAAATTGTTTTATATGTATTCTTTTGTTTCTGAGCATGCAATTTTTTTCGGACGAAAACTGTAGTGATTTTAAGTAAGTTTTTGTTGTTTGAAAATTCAAAATCGGCTGTCGAAAACACTATACTAACGATCCAAAAATCGTCAGATCGTTCGTGGGACCAAATTTTACTCCTGATTATCTTATTGTGGGTACGGGCCTTAAAGTGTTACTAAACCCACAGTAGTAAAATTAGTCTGTATATGCAGTAAAGCATGCTTGTTCTACTCACTGTGGAACCTAAGGGGTTAATCCTTTGCATTGATTATAAAGGCTGTCTTTCTGATCCTCCTCCTCCTTCCACTGTCTCAAAAAAATGACCTGATATTTACAGAGCCAAGGGATTGGCTGCGCATGCTCAGTTTTGTGTGTATTGCTAGAGAGTTTTTTTTTTTTTTGGGAGAGTACATGTGATCAGCACAGGGCCAATCAGCACTTTCCAGACAGAGGATCAGGGGAGAATGAAAACTCCTCCTACAAGCTTTACTAGGAACTGATACAAGTCACAAGGCTGCTATATACTGCTGATGTGAAAAAGGTATTTATCTTTTTATATTTTCTCTAAAACAATTGCATGTCTATGTTCTACGTACTGTGGGAGACCAGCTATAGTGAATGCAGGTTCTGGGTTTAATAACACTTTAACTATATACAAAATGAAAGAAAACAATTGGCTTTAGTTTTACTTTAAAGCTGAGTTCCGTCCTCGGAAACGTTTTTGAGATAAAAATACCCCCGGGACAGTCAGGGCTAGTGCATTTCAGAATGGATTGCCTCTGAACTGTCCCAGGTTGCACTTACCTTTTAGAAGAAATACTTACCTTGAAAATTTTTTGTCCAGCGCTGCCATCTCAGGTGTGGGCAGCTGAAGCCAGGGCGTCCTCTTCGGTGTCCTCTTCGGTCCCAGAATGCCCTGCACCGACCCCGCTCGTCACTTCTGGGGCAGGCGCGCCATCCCTGCACAGCTTCTGGGCATGCCCAGAAGCTGTTTAGCAGGGAAAGATGTGCCTGCCCCGGAAGTGACGAGCAGTGGCCGGTGCAGGCGCATTGGTTCCTGGGAGCGATGACATTCAGCTCCCAGGAGTCAATGCAAGCAGGAAGAGATGGCGCGGGCCGCGGCCGCAGAGGGAGGAAGTGGAAGAAAGGCGAGTATAGTTTCTTCAATAACAAGGTACTGTAAGTAATTGAAAAAAAAAATCGGGACTATCCATTTCTTTTTTTACGTGATTTTCAGCAAGCGGATTGCCCAAAGTGGTTTTTGAGGCTGGAACCCCGCTTTAAAGGATAAGTTCACCTTTCTGAACTTTACATGTTACACCCCCCTCCTTGTGACAGGAAGCTGAGGATCTTCTCCCTGCACTCACTGTCACAATTCAAAGAGAGCACAGATCCCTGTGAATCAATGAACTGCAAGTACCAACAGCCTATGCAACTGTCGGCTTGTAGTTCTCAATGAACTACCAGGGCGCTGTTGCGTGCTCTAGGTAGTTGATTGAAAGCCCTGTCATTCAGTAAACTGCCTGCCCATATCGAAAGTACAGTCAGACAGCTACACAGGCAGTCAGCAGGACTGTGGCATTACACCCACAATCTGCTGATTATGGGTACAATGCTTTACAGGTTCCCAAAAAAAAAAAAAAAAAAGAATAAATTCATATTTTTTTTACCTGCAAAAAATGTGCGTTTTAATTATTTTTTTGTAAAGGTGAACTTAAAGCAGAGGAGCTCTTTGTACAGCATGTTTGCACAATATGGCACACTTGGCTAGTAAAACAACTTCCTCTAGTGATGCAACAGCCCCTTGTTGCCACAGCCATGTTTACCTGGGACTGAAGTCTTCTACCTTCTGTATCGGCTGGCCCAGAATGACATAATTCACATGCAGTCACATGTAATGTAATTTATATCTGTGGGGGAAAGAGAGATGTGCTTTAATGGTAAATGCCTCAAGGACTTTAGTGGTGACATACTTGGCACTTGGTTTTGTCTTGTGTGCACTCCTACTACTGCTATTACTCTAGGTTCACATGTTTGTAGTTGCGGTTGATGTGATCTTCAGGCACTTTTTGCGGTGCGTTTTGCATTTTTTAACATGCTTTTTTTTTTCTTCTCTTTAACAAACTTTGTATAGCTGGTTGTTGAGGAACAGGCTTGGAAGCTGGCCACTGCATCCTTAACAACTGATGAGTCATCAGCTGTCAGTGAATATGAAAACAAGAATTGCCGGCAAATAAAAATAAAAAAATCAGGAAGAAAACGCGTAAACTCCCCCCCCCCCCCCCAAAATCTGTACCAGACCCTTATCCGAGCATGCACCCGGGCAGGTCATGAAAGGGAGGGGACGAGCGAGGGCCCCCTTCCCCCGAACCATACCGGGCCACACGTAGGGGTGCTTTGGGGCAGACCCCCCCCCCCCCCCAAGTGAATGAGTATAGGGTACATGACTCAGTCACCAAAAAAAAAAAGTGTAGTGTGAAAAATGACATTAGGGAGTTTTTGGCAAGTCCTTGATTTAAAAAAACAAAAATAAAAATCAAGGTTCCCTCGATGTAGATCCATCTCCAATCACAACACCCTCTTCCAACGCTGACCCCAAAAAAAGAAAGAAAAAAGCTGACAGCTGATGTTGTATAGGAAACGGCAGCCGGCTTTCCGGGCCGCTATACACAGTTTGTTACAGAGAAAAAAAAACCATGTAAACGCGTATCAAAAATGCAGCACTTGCATTTTTGGTGTGGGTCTATAGTAGTCTATTACATGCAAAACACAATGTGCTGCGGTAAAAAGGTCCCTGACCCTTTCCAAAAACGCATCCGCTGAAGAAACGCATAGATGCGAACGTGTACCATGGAAAACCATGTTAAATGGATTGAAGGGCAGTTTCTACATACTGCAAAACACACTAAAAAATGCATAAGTATGAACCAAGGGAGTTATTACTAAAGAACTGTTGGTGTAGTACAGAAAGGCTGCATCCTTGGATTGGGGCACAGTGAGTGTAATGATCGATGTTATGCTTATCTCTGGGTCCCTAGGGAATTAAAACATCTTTGCCTTTTACTTTGCTAGGCCAGTGCACTTTCAATCCCTGCATTTGGAATTACAGCCCCCCCAGGTGTAAGCTAAATCTCAAAAAACTTCTCATAGTGGAAGCAGAAATGCACCAGTTTGATTTAAAGAATGAAGCTCTGGATAGCGGGCAAGGAGGTAAAGGCAATGAAGATCTTTACACTTGCTGAGCCCTGATTTAGGAATGTCTGCTAGTCCCATTTCTGGAGTTATTTAATTTATTTTATATAATGGAAAAGAACACTGGAGTGTGGACTGTTTGGACTAATTCCAAAGTGACCGAGAAGAGAGGCAGAGAGAAAGATATGTAAGTACCAGGGTTAGGTGAATGGTTTGGCCAAAGCATGAGTTCGGCCTAACATTTGCCTGTTTCTTCGTTGGCTGAACACCCGAATTTGCAGGGTGTTTGCGCCGCTGAACACCCTGCAATGCACTGCGTGCTGCACTGTGCATTCTGTGCCCTGATTGGGCAAAGCTTTGCTCAATTAGGGCGCAGTGTAAATTGGTTATTAAGGAGCAGGGCCGGGAAGCCGGCCGTGGTGTCCTTAACAACCGATGAGTCATCAGCTGTCAATGGGTTTCCCTGCTAACAGCGAGTGTCCTGGCCCCCACCCTATGTGAAGGAATATCAGGTACATTGTACATAGTTACATAGTAGTTGAGGTTGAATAAAGACAATAGTCCATCCAGTTCAACCTGTGTAGGTGTGTGTGGCCGTAATCACCTCCCATACCCCTGAATGTTCTGATCCTTGAGATGTACGTCCAAGTGTCTTTTGAAAGCAACCATACTTCCCACAGAAACCACCTCGTGTGGTAGAGAATTCTACAATCCTGTAGCCCTAACAGTAAAGAACCCCCTGCGTTGCCTGAGGTTAAAACGCTTCTCCTCTAATCGCATTGTATGCCCTCGAGTCCTCATGCAATCCTTTCGACTGAATAGCTTTTTTTCTATGCTGAGATCACCATTGAGGTATTTATAAATTACTATCATGTCCCCTCTCAGGCGTCTCTTCTCCAGGGAGAATAAATCAAGCAATTGCAGACGCTCTTCATAATTAAGGTCCTCCAATCCCCTAATTAGTTTAGTTGCCCTTCTCTGGACTCTCGCCAGCTCCAACACATCCCTCCTGAGGACTGGTGACCAGAACTGGACAGAATACTCCAGATGCGGTCAGACCAGAGTTTTATAAAGTGGTAGGATTATAGTTTTATCTTTGAAATACATCCCTTTCTTTATGCATGCTAATATTCTGCCGGCTTTGGCAGCTGCCGCTTGACATTGCATGCTATTACTTAGTCTATCCTCTACTAAGACTCCCAGATCTTTCTCCATTTTTGATTCCCCCAAAGGTTCCCCCCCTAAAGTGTATTGTGCTTTTATGTTTTTAGTCCCCAAGTGCAAAACCTTACACTTCTCCACATTAAACCTCATTTGCCATGTCATTGCCCACTCTGTTATTTTGTCCAGGTCATTCTGTAGGATATCTGCTTCATGCCGTGCAGTTATTGCCCTGCCTAATTTTGTGTCATCTGCAAAAACTGATCTAGAACTACTGA
The DNA here is from genome assembly GCF_965119305.1 of Pelophylax lessonae. Taxonomy (NCBI): domain Eukaryota; kingdom Metazoa; phylum Chordata; class Amphibia; order Anura; family Ranidae; genus Pelophylax; species Pelophylax lessonae. The sequence goes on from NC_138774.1 coordinate 95,460,071, forward strand.
TCCCGTCCTCAATGCTTTTTATGAATAAATTGAACAGGGTTGGTCCCAGGACTGAGCCTTGGGGGACCCCACTTACCACCTCAGACCAGTCTGAGTATGCGATATTTATTACTACCCTTTGGACACGCCCTTTTAGCCAGTTCCGTATCCAAGAGCAAACCTTGCGGTCGATGCCTGCAGACCTTATTTTATAAATTAAGCGCTTGTGGGGAACTGTATCAAACGCCTTAGCGAAATCCAGTTACACCACATCCACTGGTCTCCCTCTATCTAGCTCACAGCTCACGTCCTCATAGAATGTTAACAGATTGGTTTGACAAGAACGCCCATTCGTAAACCCGTGCTGATTACTGCTGATGATGTTGTCTTGAGCAAACTCTACGATATAGTCCCTTATCATCCCCTCCAGAAGTTTACATACTATCGATGTCAGACTGAAAGGCCTATAATTTCCCGGGACATGCCTCTGCCCTTTTTTGAATATCGGTATCACGTTAGCTTTCCACCAATACCCTGGTACATTTCCTGTCATAATACTGTCAACAAAGATCAGGAACAGTGGTCTAGATATAGTCTTACTAAGTTCTTTGAGTACTCTCGGATGTACGCCATCCGGGCCTGGTGATTTATTTGTGTTAATTTTATCCAGCCTTTCCCTGATTTCACCCTCTGTTAGCCATAGCGGCAAGTCCTGTGTATTACTACTAACCATACAGTCATGGTCAGTGTACCCCTCCTTTTCCTGTGTAAAGACTGAGGAGAAAAAAGCGTTCAGCATGGTTGCTTTTTCAGTGTCCTCTGTAACCATCCTCCCATCATCGTTAATTATGTGTGCAATATGCTCTGCCCTAGTTTTTTTGCTGTTATTATATTTAAAAAATTTCTATGGGTTCTTTTTACTATCCTCCGCTATTGATTTTAGCCATTTTGATTTCGTATTTACTTTTCTTTTTTGCCTCCTTGTATTGCTCGAAAGCCGATACTGTGCCCTCTGATTTATATTTCTTGAAGGCCATCTTTTTACCCCTAATAAGTTTTTTAAAATTACGGTTTAGCCAGCCAGGTTTGGCTTTGTCTCTTCTAAATTTATTTCCCACCGGAATGCACTGCGAGATGCATTTGTTATTTACGCTAAATGTGATCATCCTGTGATCACTAGAACCCAGGTTGTCCTGGACTCCTACCTCCGAGATTAGGTCTGGGTCATTAGTGATCAATAGATCCAGCACTGCATTTTCTCTAGTAGGAGAATCCACCAACTGACATGTAGCTGTCCTGTAAGGTTTCCATGAAAAGACGGGCCTTCTGTGAGTGTGTAGTCCCCTCTTCCCAGTCAATGTCGGGATAATTGAAGTCCCCCAATATGATGACTGATCCCAGTTTTGCCACTTTACCCAACAGTGATATAAATTCCAGCTCTACCTCCTCCCTTTGGTTGGGTGGCCTATAGCAAACCCCCACAATTACTTTTAGCTTTACTTCTTCCCTATGGAGTTCTACCCACACAGATTCTAACTCCGTACTCATCCCTTCCGTAATATCACTCCTCTCTATCACCCTAACATTATTCTTGACATAGAGACATACCCCTCCCCCTCTTTTTCCTACCCTGTCCTTCCGGTACACCGAATACCCTTGGATATTGGCCAGCCTGTCATATGAGGGGTCAAACCAAGTTTCCGTTATTCCCCCAAGGTCTATGTCCTCCTCATGTACTAACATTTCCAACTCATCCATTTTATTACCTAGGCTCCTGGCATTTGCATATACCCCTCTTAGTTTTGTTGAAGTTGATAGTGAATGGTGATTATTTTTATTCCTGTTTGGTCTGAGGTTTTCCCGCACAGACCCCCCAAATTGACGTTATGGAACTACTGTCGCTGCTGACTCTAATACTGCCTTCTGTCCTTTGCTCCCTCCTGACTGACTCTACTTCTGAGCCCTCTCCCCGTCTCCTAGTTTAAAAGCCCCTTCAACTTGGTGGCCATCTTTCTCCCCAAAAGAGCTGTACCATCCCCATTAAGGTGTAGCCCATCCTTACTAAAGAGCTGGTAGCCGACTGAAAAGTCATGCCCAGTTCTCCAGGAACCCGAACCCCTCCTTCCTACACCAGTTCCTCAGCCACTTGTTAAGTTCCCTAATCTCCTTCTGCCTCTCTGGTGTGGCTCGAGGTACCGGCAGTATTTCAGAGAAAACCACCTTGGAGGTCCTATTCCTCAATCTATTCCCTAAGTCCCTGAAATCATTCTTTAGGATCCTCCATCTTCCTCTTACTTGGTCATTAGTGCCCACATGCACCATGACCGCTGGGTCGTCCCCAGCCCCGCCCAATAATCTGTCTACCCGATCCGCGATGTGCCGAACTCGAGCGCCCGGTAAACAACATACTCTCTGGCTACCGCGATTGTTTCGACAGATTGTCCTCTCTGTCCTCTTGACAATTGAGTCCCCCACTACCACAACCTGTCTAACTTTTCCTGAGTCTCGACCCCCCCCCTTCCTGGAGCCGCCACTGCCCTGGCAGCTGGGGGAGGGCACTGGCTCCAGCACTGCCACCCCTGAGCAGATATCCCCATCAACATGCAATTTGGCAAATTTGTTAGGGTGTACCAACTCAGGACTGGCCTCCCTAGCGCTCTTCCCTCTACCCTTCCTAACGGTCACCCAACTGCCTACCTCTGATGCCTGCGTCTCCTCTACTCCTCCTTCCTCTATGCCGGCCCCTGCCAGCGCCTGATGGGTAATGTCCAAGCTCCTTTCGAGGTTGTTGATGCTACGCAGTGTTGCCACTTTGTTCTCCAGATCCAGGATCTGGGCTTCCAGAGAAACAAGTCGCTCACATCTTGCACAGCAGTATTCGCCCTCGACTTGTTCATCAAGGAACGCATACATGCAGCAAGAAGTGCACTGAGTGGCATCCCCAATCCTGTCGGACATTATTACCCTCTACTCTATGGGGATAATTGGTAACAACCTGCTATTCCTTACCCACTCTACCTCTATCTCCCCTGGAACTAACCCTAAGGTACTCATCAGTCGCTCAGATACTCACCAGTCGCTAAGATACTTACCAGTCCTCCCAGGTACTCAGTCGCACGGTCAGTCGCAGAGCACAGTCAGTCACAGAGCACAGTCAGTCGCAGAGCACGGTCAGTCACAGAGCATGGTTAGTCGCAGTCAGTAGCAGAGCATGGTCAGTCACAGAGCACGGTCAGTCGCAGTCAGTCTCAGAGCACAGTCAGTCGCAGTCCACAGGCAGTCACAGTCAGTCGCAGAGCATGGTCAGTCGCAGTCAGTCGCAGAGCACAGTCAGTCGCAGAGCACAGTCAGTCGCAGGTCGAAGTCAGTCGTAGAGCACTATCAGTCACAGAGCACAGTCAGTCGCTGAGCACAGTCAGTCACAGGTCAGTCAGTCACAGATCAGTCAGTCACGTGTCAGTCAGTCACCGTTCAGTCAGTCACAGTCAGTCACAGTCAGTCACAGCTCAGTACCCCTACCCATTCACCAAAAAAGTGTAAAATAAAAAACCAGGAGACAAGTTTTTGACAAATCCTCTATTAAAAAATAAAAAAAAACAGTGTTCCTCGATGTAAATCTATTGTCAATCACGCTGCTCGCCGCACCGCAGATCCGAAAAAAAAAAAAAAAACCGCTTCCGCCTTCTGGACCAGTCGCCGACCAAATGCCTCCTCCATGCTTTTACAGTTTTTATATAGATAAGAGCAGGGCCACCAGGTGACATTGCCAGGTGGCCCCACCCTTACCTATATAAGAACTTTCAAAGTGCGGTGGAGGTACAGACCTATAATTTTTTAATAGCCGGGTTTCCGGCAATTGCAACCGGGAGTCAATTCAAATGGGTTTTTTTTTTCTTTAGAAATGTCATTTTTACTGCAGCAGGTTCTATACATAGTACAGATGTGCCGCTTTACAGGCAGACTAAGGGCCCCTCCCCCCCAAGCACAATATTTAAAGGAATTTTTCATTTCTATTGTTGCACTTTAAGCATCATTAAAATCACTGCTCCTGAAAAAAATATTGTTTTTAGAAAAATGTTTTGCATTGATACATGTCCCCCAGGGCAGTACCTGGACCTCCATACCTCTTTTATGGCCAATTACTTGCATATAAGCCTTCAAAATGGGCACTTTTGATTTTTCCTGTTCGGCTCCCATAGACTTCAGTGGGATTCGCCATTTGGGCTAGACCTTTTCTCCTGTTTGGGAGTTCTGCTGTGAACCGAACATGGGGTAGTTTGGCCCATGTCTAGTTAGTACTGAAGTATTTGTCTTTAGTAATGAAGAGTGTTGGCTATTCATGTCTATTATTTTGTCAGTGTTTTGCAGATATTCAAAAGTGAGGCCCATCCATCTGTATATAAGATGAGCTCCGGAGGCAAGGAAGGACTGAGCCTGTTTGGTATTATTGTGTTTTAAACTTTATGAGGACTCTCTTGTCCTTGTATCTACAGTATAGTGTGTAACACTGACTCTAAAGACCCAGCCATGCACATTCTGTATGTTTTATTTGTTTATTCTTTAAAGGGATTGTAAAGTCATAAGGTTTTTTATCCTAATGCACTCAATGCATTAAGATAAAAAGCAGTCTGTGTGTAGCAGCCCCCTTCAGCCCCCCTAACACTTACCTGAGGTCCGTCTCTGTCCAGCGATGTCCACGAGTGTCTCAGCCGTCCGAGATTCTCCCTCCTGATTGGCTGAGACACAGCAGCAGCGGCACTGGCTGCCGATTCTGTCAATCAAAGCCAGCTAGCCAATCAATGGGAGAGAGGGGGTGGGGCCTGGCTCAGGGCTCAGTGTCTGAATAGACACAGGGAGCTGTGACTCGGGTGCCCCCATAGCAAGCTGCTTACTGTGGGGGCAATCAACAGGATTGAGGGGCCAGTACAGCAAAAGAGGGATGAGAGAAGAGGAGGAGGATCAGGGCTGCCCTGTGCAAAACCGACTGCACAGAGGAGGTAAGTATAACATGTTTGTTATTTATATAGGAAAAAAAAATAATAAATTACAACCGCTTTAAGGGCCCTTTCACACAGGCGTTCAGATCAAATCCGCCTGTCAGTTTTTTAGGTGGATCTGATCGGATCCTCCATGCAGCTCTATGGGGCAGCGGATGTCAGCGGAGACACCTCCGCTGACACCCGCTGCCATCCGCATCCGATCCTGTCCGTGGAATCTGGATGGATGGAAACCCTATTTTTCCATCCGTTCAAGGATCGGATCGGATGAGAGTGGACAGGCGGTCTGCTTTCATCTGATCCCCCATAAAGAGCAGCGGGAGCTGTGACACCTCCCTCTCCGCACTGCAAGCGGAGACGGAGCTGTCATCCGCCGGCTCAGCGGGGATCGGCGGATCGATCCCCGCTGAGCAGCACGGATTCGCCTACGGAGGCGGACCGTGTGAAAGAGCCCTAAGGGTGCAATCACACTGGGGTTGGGTAAACTGAACCATGCCTGAGTTTGATTCTACCCTCTCCCCACAGGGGCTGAACTGTGCCCAGGATTGGTTCATAATGGCAGGGTGAGTGCACCCTAAGAGCTCATGCACATTGCAGCTCAAAGAAGCGTCTCCTACAGACTTTGCAGCTTTTTTGAGCTCTTATTTTTTATGCCTGGAAACTCCCTCCATGTTAGCCAATTTGTCCATGCACATTATGGCTTTTTCATGAGTTTATAGGCATATGCTCTTACAGGCAGAAATTAAAAGCTCAAATGTCTGTAAAATCAGCTTTTTGTGAGCTGCAGTGTGCATGACTTAGACAAATACTACAATAAGGGCACCTGTGTATCCATTAGATTTTTATTCATGGATGTAAAATTACCTGTTCCTGCTTTCACACACTAAAGGAAGCATTGGCAGCACTATATTAAAGATGCCTAGCTTTTTTTATTACATGCAGTAAGAGAATGTATTGCCTGTGCTGTAGGGCTGCAACTAACGATTAATTTGTCTGTCGACTAATCTATCGATTATTTTTACGATTAGTCGACTAATCTAACGATTATTTAAATTTTTTGTTTTTTTGCTTAATCTAGTGTTCTTTCTTTGATTGGTTAAATAATCCTTTGAATAACTTTACAAAAAATGATACGTACAACTTCTAATATAATATTTCAACTTTTATTAAAGTTTTTCCAAAAAATACTTCAATGTGGTTGAAGTTTCAGTGGCAAAAATAAAATGTAAACAACACTTTAACATCAGGCAGGAATAATGCCATTAATTCAAAGCCAAAAGCATTCAAAATGCCATATAAATTATAAAGCACTGCAGTGCTCAACAACACTAACTTGTGCAACTGTGCAAAAATACAAGAGACACATAAAGTGCCAAACACTTTAGGGCATCAGGCATGAAAAATGCCATATCTGCCTAACACTTTAACTTCTTTAAACTACAAGTCAGCTCTCTGCCTTCAGGTAATCTTTTGCTGTATTGGCCATTCTTTTTGGCCATTACTTTTGCACAGTGTTGAGCAGTGCTTTTGTTGGACTAGTTGGCTCCTTTAAAACTTGGTTACTTTTTAGGTATGTTTTCCATATACAGTGTTTGACCAGTATTTTTTTTGGTGTGTGTGTTACTTGTAAATGTAAAACATACCTAAAAACTAACATAGTTTTAAAGGAGCCAAGTCCAACAAAAAGCAAGCACCGCTCAACACTGTGCAAATTATAATGGCCAATACTGAGGCAAGATTACCAGAAGGCAGCCAACAGCCATCTTGTAGTTTAAAGAAGTCCAACAATACAACCCAAGAGAGTACAACAGGTACAGGTTGGGGGCCTGTACCTATAATATAGCATTGCAATGGAGGAAGGTTAGCATATCGACATGCTCTGCAGTTAGGCTTGCTCTTTTTTTAGTCACAATGTTGCCAGCAACTGAGAAAAGCCTTTCAGATGGGGTTGATGTTGCAGGCACACACAAGTAACTCTTTGCCAGCATGGCCAAGATGGGAAACCTCCCTTCATTTTCCTTCCACCATTTCAGTGGATTGTCTTCCTTTGGAATGGCCTGCTCACTAAAGTACATGTGTATCTCATTCCTCACAACTTCACTGTGAATTTCTGGATCTTTGATGTGACCAGTGTCATCCTCACCATTACTGTGGTGTTCATCTGAATCTGAACCGAGCAAAGAGTCCAACATAGACACTTGCCTCTTTTCTGAAAGTTTCATGTCTGGAATCATTGCACTGGCTGACTGAACCTGTTCCTCACATTGACGTTGATGTGTTTGCTCTTCCTCATATCTTCTTTTCTCTTCAAGAGCAAGAGCTTGGACCTTGAGGTGAACTTTTAAACTATCCTCTGCTGCCAGGAATTTTAGCTTGCGGAATCTGGGGTCCAGGGCTGCTGCAATAAGACATATATTTTCTCCTCCGTCATCTCTGAATTTAGTTTCCCTCTCCCATCTTGTGGTCATCTCCTGTGCAGCAACATTTTGGAAAGCCTTGACTGCCGCTGTCTCGCAAATTGTGCTCTGTAGTGATTTCTGGAGGCCTTTTACCAAAGGAGGTAGAGCGGAACCAGTCACATAGGACTCTCCACTCAAGAAAACAGTAGCACACTCAAAAGGCTTCAAGACTTGTTCCACTTCCTCAAGTAAGCTCCACTGATCATG